>NC_064419.1:817500-1417500 GCF_023375975.1 Astyanax mexicanus | reverse complement strand
GTTCTCCTCCCTCTCGGCTCCTCCCCCTGGCCGAGGCCGGCTCTCGGGTCGAGGCTCGCTCGGTGAGAGCGCTGTGATTGGGAGGAGAGGTTGGGTAGCAGGCAATTAAAAATATGCTAATTGAGGGGCCTGTGGCAGAGCCTGGAGGAGGGATGTGAAGGAGGGGGTCCGGGGCCGGCTCTGCTCTTACAGCGGGTTTATCTGAACAGAGGTTTTTAAAAAAGATCGGCTGGTGTTGCGGCACAGATAACACTCGGCTCAGTTAAACTGGCTGTGCGTCACGTAGTGAAAACGGTTACGACGTCACTGTCCTGAAAAAACCTGATGTTTTATATTGAATCTGGCAGCTGCTGTTTATATAGCATCTTATTAATGACGTTATTACTGCAGTTCTTTACTATGATTGGAAGATTGCAGCTAATGAAGGATGACTAGAATAGCAGTGCTGAGGTAAATGCATGCATAGAATACCACTGCTGAGGTAAATGCATGAATAGAATACCACTGTTGAGGTAAATTCATGGCTAAAACAGCACTGCTGAGGCAAATGCATGACTTAAACAGCACTCCTGAGGTAAATGCATGACTTGAATAGCACTGCTGAGGTAAATGAATGACTAGAATAGCAGTGCTGAAGTAAATGCATGACTAGAATAGCACTGCTGAGGTAAATGCATGAATAGAATAGCAGTGCTGAGCTAAATGCATGGCTAAAACAGCACTGCTGTGGTAAATTTGACTAGAATAGTACTGCTGAGGTAAACTCAATTTGTGGTTAGAACTAAATATTGTCATTTACAGCATTTATTAGCAGAAAATGAGAAATAGCTGAAATAACAAAAAAGATGCAGAGCTTTCAGACCTCAAATAATGCAAAGAAAACAAGTTCATATTCATAAAGTTTTAAGAGTTCAGAAATAATCAATATTTGGTGGAATAATCCTGGTTTTTAATCACAGTTTTTTTTTTTCATGCATCTTGGCATCATGTTCTCCTCCACCAGTCTTACACACTGCTTTTGGATAACTTTATGCTGCTTTACTCCTGGTGTAAAAATTCAAGCAGTTCAGTTTGGTGGTTTGATGGCTTGTGATCATCCATCTTCCTCTTGATTATATTCCAGAGGTTTTTAATTTGGTAAAATCAAAGAAACTCATCATTTTTAGGTGCTCTTTTATTTTGTTTCAGAGCTGTATATGTTTTTGAGCAGTTCAGTTCAGTCTTCATCAGTTATTTAAGTTCATAACTGCGTCGTACTGATCTGAACGTGGTGGAGACGAGTTATTTCAGTTATTTCACTTGTGATTGGGTTGGTTGCGCCTCAGAGACGAAGCTGTGCCCAAAAATTCACATTATTACAGCAAGTCCTGTCTTGTTACCTGCTGGCTCCCCTCTGTGATGCCAATTGAGCTGTAATTGCACAGCCTGTTCGATTCCCTTTAATATCCTCTGTTGCCAATAAACAACCAATGGCACGACAGAATATTAACAACTTATTTACCAAACAGCAGCTTTATTTATCAGAGCCCTGCCTGCATACCGTACGTAGACCTGGGTATATATATATATAGGTTTAGGTATATTGTTGTCACGTAGTACATTTTAATCCTCTAAAATACAACTTTTATTTTATTGATCATTTTAGAGCTTTTTTGGTCCATTTACTATGAAGAATCCCAGATGAATCTTTGCATCAGGGGCGCAGAGTGGTCTGCCAATATAATCGGGAGATTGCTGGTTTGAATCCTGGTCATGCAGCTTGCCATCAGCTGCCTGACCGAATTGCACTACTGAGGTACATTATTGACTAAATCTGCACTACAAAGCTAGCTAGCTAAATGTGTGACTGAAACCACACTGCTGATACCAATATTTTTTTTTACTAAATTAGCACTGCTGAGGTAAATTCATGTCTAGAATACCACTGCTGAGGTAAATTCATGTCTAGAATACCACTACTGAGGTAAATTCATGGTGAGAACAGCCCGCTTAAGTAAATTCATGACTAGAATACCACTGCTGAGGTAAATTCATGAATAGAATACCACTACTGAGGTAAATTCATGTCTAGAATACCACTACTGAGGTAAATTCATGTCTAGAATACCACTACTGAGGTAAATTCATGGTGAGAACAGCCCGCTTAAGTAAATTCATGACTAGAATACCACTACTGAGGTAAATTCATGTCTAGAATACCACTACTGAGGTAAATTCATGGTGAGAACAGCCCGCTTAAGTAAATTCATGACTAGAATACCACTGCTGAGGTAAATTCATGGTTAGAATGTCACTGCTATTGAATTTAAGACTATAGCTTCTGATGTAAATTTGTGGTTAAAACTGCACTGCTGAGATAAATATAAAATGTGAAATGTTTCAATATAAACGTTTTAATATAAATATTTTTAAAACAAGTATTAAAAAAAGCTATATTCTTTAATATTAAATTTACAATGTAAAAATTGTTCATAAAAAGAAAGAAAACTTTTGACTGGTGCTGTATGTAGAGATGTTATGTGATTTTATTATGAATACTCAGGCAAAACTTTTCATTTCGTTGTCTCTTTATCTTAAATATAATTTGATTTAATTTAATTTAATTTTTTTTTTTTTTTTTTTGACTGTTTTTGATCATATGTGCATATTCTGGATTGCCGGTCTGTTCTGGTGAGTTCAGGGAAAGAGCACATTTTGCCCCGATAACTTTCAAATGACTTCTTAAACTAATCCTGTCTCTCTCTCTCTCTCTCTCTCTCTCTCTCTCTCTCTCTCTCTCTCTGTCTCTCTTTCTTTGGCTCTCTCTCTCTCCGGCTCTTCTTTAATGAATTTTTTTCTTTTGTGCGCGAGAGCAGTCCCTCAAGTCTATTGATAGCTGATGGCAAAGGAGATTTTCATTAAACCCTTATTAGCATTGACCCGCCGATACATGTAGGGTGACTGTTCTCGGTGGCGGTTCTGCTGACTCCAGGGATCGCTCAGAGCTCCGGCTCTCCGACTCCCAGCGCTCCGACGTCTAACGAGCCACAGCTACAGATCTGCCAGGGCTTTAAACCCTCATTTACCTCCGGACAGTGAAGGTGATGGCGGACGTCCAGAGAAGATGCTAACCAGCGTTTAGAGGAGAGAGATGATCTGTGATTATCAGTTAGCAGTGATGGGAATAACGGCGCTGAACTTTTTCAGTAAGGAGTAATCGAACTAATTACTAACGCTGTTACCATTTCCGACGAGTAACAAAAGTAACGCAATAGCTACTTTTATAGTGGAGTAACTCATACTTTTTTTGGAGAAGTAACTAGTAACTATAATTAATTACTTTTTCAAAGTAACATGCTCAACACCGCCAGTTACTCTCTTGCTACTCCTAAAAATAAAAGAAATTAAATAACCTTACAATTGATTCTTCATTTTTGCAAACATAATAAAGTATCATTTTACTGTTATACATTTAAATTACAATATTTTAAATTAAGTTAATTATTTTAGTCAACTAAATTATTTGTTAAATTGGAGATATTGGATATTTAAAACATAACCTGAGTAAATTTATATTAATAAAAGTTATCTTTATCTGATATATATTACCAAATTGAAAACCTCTGGAATATAATCAATAATTAATTATTTTTGCACCAGGCGTGCAGGCATAAAGTTATCCAAAAGCAGTGTGTAAGACTGGTGGAGGAAAAATAAAAACTGTGATTAAAAACCAACCAGGATTATTCCACCAAATATTGATTTCTGAACTTATGAACTTGTTTTCTTTGCATTATTTGAGGTCTGAAAGTTCTGCATCTTTTTTGTTATTTCAGCCATTTCTCATTTTCTGTAAATAAATGCTCTAAATTACAATATTTTTATTTGGAATTTGGGAGAAATGTTGTCTGTAGTTTATAGAATAAAACAACAATGTTCATTTTACTCAAACATAAACCTATAAATAGTTAAATCAGAGAACCTGATTCAGAAACTGTATATATTTCAATCTTTATTACACTGTGATTATTGTTTGTGTTGTAAGTTGCCTTGTTGCTCTGTCTACATAATAGCATGTTAATAGAGCAGTGTATAATAAACTGAGGCTCTGAGGAAGATCTGAGTGATGCACATGGTTCTGATCCCTCTGTGTGTGTAGATATTAATCCTCCAAACAGAATTAAACTGAATTACGCAGCATTTAATCAGCTAATCTGCTGCTGAGGAAGCCCAGCCGAGCGTGAGCAGACCAGCAGCACCAGCAGCAGATATTTACACAGCAGTTATAGTTTATAATGGGATAAATAAGACTGGAGTAGTGCTCTAAATGGCGCACGCTAGGGCTGCAAAGACAGCAAGTCTTTGCGATGCATCAAGAGCCACGGTATCCAGGGTAATGTCAGCATACCACCAAGAAGCACCAACCACATCCAACAGGATTAACTGTGGACGCTGTAAGAGGAAGCTGTCTGAAAGGGATGTTCGGGTGCTAACCCGGATTGTATCCAAAAAACATAAAACCACGGCTGATCAAATCACGCAGAATTCAATGTGCACCTCAACTCTCCTGTTCCCACCAGAACTGTCCGTCACCACAATCAATTATTGTGCTCTAAAACCAGGTGATTCAGTTTTATCGTTTAACTCCTGTATTTGCGTGGAAGTGAATCAGTGATTTGTGCAGGAAGTTGTCGGGCTGTGGATCGGTGGAGTGATTCAGGGCGTATCTCAGGAATACATTACCAGTCTGACATGAGCGAGTCGATACTATTGAATTGAAAGAAGCACAGCGTTTTTCTTTTTTTCTTTCAATATTGTTTCCTTAATGAAAAGTGATTGAGTTTCTAACGGCGGAGATCATGTCGTCACGAGACGCAGCTCATGAAGCGACTCTTCAGCAGGTTTCAGGACGTGTGGATTAATTATGCTCCTGTTTTCTGCAGGTATGTCGATGACGTGATCACCAGAATTGGCCGGATGTTTCCAGACATGTCCATCGAACTGTTTCGGCCCAACGGAACGTCGGCTGTGCTTCTGGTAAGCGTTGCTGCTTTGGAACGTCATATAAGAAAAATGTGAAATTTACTGTGGGAAATGCTATATGATGGGGAATGAGATATATATTAAAGATTTAAGATATATATATATATAAGAGAGCACTTAAAAATTGACTTTCTTTGATTTTATCAAATTGAAAACCTCTAAAATATAATCAAGAGGAAGATGGATGATCACAAACCATCAAACCACCAAACTGAACTGCTTGAATTTTTGCACCAGGAGTAAAGCAGCATAAAGTTATCCAAAAGCAGTGTGTAAGACTGGTGGAGGAGGACATGATGCCAAGATGCATGAAATTAAAACTGTGATTAAAAAACAACCAGGGTTACTCCACCAAATATTGATTTCTAAACTCTTAAAATGTGAATATAAATCATTTCAGCCATTTCTCTCATTTTTCATTTTCTGTAAATAAATGCTCTAAATGAGAATATTTTTATTTGGAATTTGGGAGAAATGTTGTCTGTAGTTTATAGAATAAAACAGCAATGTTCATTTTACTCAAAGATATAAATAAAAAAAAAGCTAAATCAGAGTTGTATGAGTGATTCTTAATAATGATTTAGATTTTTAGTTCCTATATAACCTTAAATAAATATTTTATATTAAATACAGTGTAAACTTAACCTCCTTGTATTATAGTTAAGGAAAAATGCACAATGCTATAATCACCTAAAAGAGATTAATTTACAGGTTTCTGACAGAAGCAAAAGTCTATCTACTTTTTGAGGTTCCCTCTGGCAGCTTCTGTATGCGAAGTACAATCTCTATTATCCTATTTTGAAAATCGCATTAAAACAATAATTAGATTAATAAAATTACCATACTTTTCATACATAAGGAGCACTGGAGAACTTTTTACAACAGTTAAAGGATTTTAAGTGCACCTTATAGTCCAAATAATACGGTAATAAAATTAATTATCCAGCTCTACTTTAGGCAACAAGGTGTAGATATTATATTCATACATAGTAGATATGAAACAGGGGTATGAAATATTGTCACTGGTATTTTTAATATATTTTTAATATATATATTTTTTAAATTTTACATTCAACAAATCCATGAAAGCGCACACACACACAAATATACTGTATATGGCCAAAAGTATAGGGACAGCTACAGTATGAAATGCATGTAGATATTATAGTCTCAGTTCTATATTCTATAGTCTTTTATTCAGGCTTTCTCTCTCATTCTCTCAGGAGAATAATGTACAATAAGCCTAATCATCATGCAAATTACCACCTAATCCCTGCTGCTGATGCTTTGAGAAGGTTCAGTTCTTTTTTTAAAGTCCACTGATCAATCCATCTAATCAATCATGGAAGTGATCGATTGATTATTACGTAAAGGAAGACGCGGTACAAATAAAGAAGAAGAAGAGTTTTGTCCTGCTCTCGTGTCTCCTGTCTCGTGTCCAGAGGAACTCAGGTACTTCACTAGTCGATCGGGGCTGACGAGGCGTCCTTGTTTCTGGGGACAGTCAGTATTTTGAGTGCTCTGTCCTCTGGCTGTCCTCATAAACATCCCGAAGGGAGCACGCAGATTGGTGCTGGAGATGTTTGACTCTTGAAGTGATGCAGATTTTCCCCGCTGTGAAGAGCTGAGCTGAGCTGAGCTCAGAGAAACCACAGAAGAGACAGACCAGACGCTAGAAGCACCAAAGACGAGACAAGGTGCAGGATCAGCGTAGCCCGGGGGCTCGTCTTTAGAGTTATGGTGATTTTACACCGTCCCCCTCCCACGCTTTCCACTGTTTTTTCGTCTTTTAAGAGCGAAATTGGTTCTACAGTAGGGCTGCTGCACCATATTGGATTTTTTTACATTGCAAATGTTTTTATTCAACGATATATACAGGGGTTGGACAATGAAAAATTAGGTTTCATGGCTAAATTGGAGCAGCCTGGTGTTCAATCTTCATTAGTTGCACATTGCACCAGTAAGAGCAGAGTGTGAAGGTTCAATTCGCAGGGTAAGAGCACAGTTCTGCTCTAAATATTGCAATGCACACAACATTATGGGAGACATACCAGAGTTCAAAAGAGGACAAATTGTTGGTGCACGTCTTGCTGGAGCATCTGTGACCAAGACAGCAAGTCTTTGTGATGCATCAAGAGCCACGGTATCCAGGGTAATGTCAGCATACCACCAAGAAGCACCAACCACATCCAACAGGATTAACTGTGGACGCTGTAAGAGGAAGCATTCTGAAAGGGATGTTCGGGTGCTAACCCGGACAGCAAAACAACAAACAGCAATCACCCCTTTAATCAGGCATTTAAATGCCTTAAAAAAAAAGTAAATAAGAGTATTTTTTTGTTTTTTTCTGGGATTAAAAGTGTGAATTCTACTGTAACTGGAAACATCTGCAAAACTGCAAAACTGCTGGACTGAGGTGCACAGCTTTCCACACCTGCTCACATTTACCGTGTGGATGGAGGCCATGCGTGCGGTTACCTTGTGTTTACGTGTTACTATTTCTCAGGCAGCAGCAGCCTGTCACTCACACAGACACAGAGACAGCGCTGTGTATCTACTACTTCTTGTTTTAAGAATCAAAACGTTGCAACATGACGTGTTTGATTTAATGGCCTTAAGTGACATCACACATCCTGTGATGATGATGATGATGATGATGATGCAGCCCTATTTTACAGTGCTCTGCCTCTCTGCTGTTGCATTTCTTTTGGCAGATTGACGAAGTCTGATATCTGATTTCTGATGTCGGTGGACAGAATTGATTTAATGTTCTCGGCTCAGCAGTCGTCCTCTCTACCTGTGGGACCGTACTGCGCTGCCTTGTGTTTTTTTTTTCTCTTTTTTTATCACAGAAATCATGTTTTTCATGTTTTCTCATGTTTTTTGGCAAAGCGACAGAGACTGGAGGGGGATGAAGGAGAAGAGAGAGAAGAAAAGAGGGGAAGAGAGCGAGGGATCTTGGCAGCGGTGCCAGAAAGACTACAAATGCCCCTTCCCCAGCCGTGGGACTTTGCCGGTTCACGCCCACGGGCACACGCTGCCAGATGGCCCAGTTGGCAGGCTGGCACACTCGGCCACAGCAGGAGCCGCTCGGGTGCCAGCTCCCCCCCTGCCACCCCCCACCCGAGGGACCGTGCCACAGTTCACAACAAAGCTTTGAACATGAGCGTCTCCGCCTTGTGCTCCTGCACCGCTTTGTGCCCTCCTAATTACTGCATTAAAGAAGTCGTAACACTCGCCTGCCCGACTCGACTCGAATCAAATCTGAAAACAGGCAGTTCTGTTATTGCTGCGGTTTTCTGGCACAGTTTTCTGAGCGGAAGTGCGCAAGACGGCTTGGTCTTTTTGGTAAAAAAAAATCACTTTACAGCAGAGCATCATAAATCAAGTGTAATCAAATCTATCCTCTATCTTCAGTCAGTCAACCTGAACAATTGAGTTCAATCCAGGTTGGCTTACATTTATTCACAATGTATCCGAACCAATACACAGAATATACTGTATTAATTGATATAGAATTGAACAACATTTTAATAATTATGAAATGCTTGTGTTATTACTGATTTTTTTTTTATCTAAAGTGAAGCAACATCAGTTTATTTCTAATTTATTCAGAATGGTTCTTTCCAGAATCTTGGAAAGAACCAAGAACCAACTTTTTCCGTCTTTTCTAAATTATTAATAAACTGAATCAATTTCAAGGGCTGGGTATCAAAATTCGATACCATAAATCCACAGACCAAAATATACCAAAGAGTACCAAGTAAAAAAAAAATAATTAATTAATTAATTAAATTTCAAAAATTTTAAAACGATATCCAGCCCTGCAAATGACCTAAACACTACAGTTTTATTCTGCTGTTATGCAGTTAGAAAATACTAAATTGCTCCATATATATGAAGCCAAGACAAATGTGATATCTGAAATACAGGACATTTCTGTCTTGTATTTGACTGCTGCTGCTGTGTTGAGCTTTTTAGTCGACTGTCTGTCCATTTTTAGCAGTGTTATTAATAGATGTTTGTAGCGCACGTCCATAAAAACAGAGACACCAGTGACTTCATCCTCACGAGGAAGACAGAGCTGGAATTAACTCTAAAAATATTCCAGTTTTCTCCCAAATTACAAGGCCAACTACCCAACCCAGTCATTAAGAATTCTTCCTCTATCACTAGTGATACCCCAACACCAGGAGGGTTAAGAAGACCAGCACACGCCTCCTCCGACACATGTGAAGTCAGACTCCGCCTCTTTTTGAACTAGTAGAATTACAGCGCTAACGCTCGGAGGAAAGCGCAGCAGCGACTCGGTTCTGATCATCAGCTCACAGATGCAGCCTTGTGCTGATCCACATTACCCTATAAGAGTGATGAGGGGAAAGAGAGAGCGCCATCTACTGTACTGTACACACCCATAGAGAGCAAGGCCTACTGTGCTCTTTCGGGGCTCCGGCAGCTGATGGCAAGCTGCATAACTGGGATTCGAACCAGCTCCATCTCCTCCCGATCATAGTGGAAGCACCTTAGTCTTTTGAATCACTCAAAGCCCTTCACTGCAAACTTTACTGTAAAGATTACTGTTCTTTTCTATCTTTCTATCTGAAATATAATCAAGAGGAAGATGGATGATCACAAGCTATCAAACCAAGAAGAAACTGAACTGCTTGAATGTTTAATTTTTGCACCAGGAGTAAAGCAGCACAAAGTTATCCAAAAGCAGTGTGTAAGACTGGTGGAGGAGAACATGATGCCAAGATGCATAGCATACATTTTCTGCAAATAAATGCTCTAAATGAGAATATTTTTATTTGTAATTTGTTCATTTTACTCAAACATAAACCTATAAATGTGACACGCCTCTAATGTGAACACAAATGCGCAGCACAGATAGCAATCAGCTCCAAACATAACAGAGCTAAAATAAGTTGTGTTCAGTACAGCAAACATCCTCAGACGCAGTGAAGTCTCTGGGCTAATCTACACTGCCTCCAGCAGACCTTTGTCAAAAGCGAAGTGCTAGCATTTTAATCAGTGCTGTAAGGTACACCGCATCCATCAAAATGCCAGCCTTTCCATCTAGTTCCTGTTCTTGTTTGCACGGGTGCACTGGAAGCATACAAACATCCGTTTGTACCTTTAATACACTTTTCTTTATGTAAGAATCTTTAGAGAAGAAATTATATATATATATATATATATATATATTTTTCCAATCAATTACAGTAGCCCTCTTCAGTGTGTGTGCACTCGAGCGTTTCTCTCTGGAGTGTGTCTCGGTGTTTCTCTCGAGAGAGAAAGAGAGAGTGAGAGCAGAGTGCTCGCCGCTGAGCTTTCGGACCACGCTGCTTTGAAGTCAGGTCATGCAGTCCTGTTCCCGAGACCCGAGAGGAAGAGAGCCCCGTCCCAATACTTCCCTCGGCTCCACAAATAATAACTCAAATCAAAGAAGTGGATTAAAAGTAAAGAAAACGTGGAGCAGGACGAAATCAGGTTCGTTCAGAAAGCCGCTGAGCTGGAGAGAGCGAGGCAGATTGGGTGTAAACTTTTCCATCGAACAGTTTGCTGGAAGCTAGCAAAGCAAAACGCTTGTGTGGGTGTGTGTGTTTGACTGTAGTTTGTCGCTAGTTGTTTAAATTTAAGGATTTTTTCTCTTTAGGTAGATGCATTTTAGTACTGAAAGAAAGAAACAAGGAAAGAAATGCACACAGTGAGAAAAACATGCCCTAGTGCTCTAAATTCATCCACACTTCAATTCATTCAAACTCTAGACAGCGCCACTGTGCTGAATTCTCAAGCTCTCTCTCTCTGTCTCTCGCTCACTCTCTCTCAACTTCTCACCTGCTCTCCCTTCCTCTCTCTCTCTCTCTCTCTCTTGCTCTGTCTCTCTCTCTTTCTCTCTCTCCCTCTCACTATGTCTCTCACTTACTTACTCTGTCTCTCCCTATTGCTCATTCACTCTGTCTCTCTCTTGCTCTCTCACTTGTCTTTCTCGCTCTCTTTCTCTTTCGCTCACTGGTTTTGTTTCTCTCTCTCTCCTGATTATAATACAGTAAAAAATACATTATTCTACCAGAACTAAACCCCACTCCTAAAAATATAGGGAACTATCACCTTTTTAAAAATCTGATTCAAAATTTTAATTTATTGTTAAGTGATTTGTGGTGAATTGTACTCATAAAATGCATATAGGTTGGCAGGTCTGAAGTGTTTTTTTTTTTCAATAGCAGGTGATACCATCAGTCAGCATTTTAAGCTCATATTTCTTAAAAAAAAAACTCTTTAAACACTTTAAATCTGAACTGCATCCAGCAGTATGCTTGGGGAAAAAGTTCCAAGATCTACAAAGGTGGAGTATTTTATATCATTTGAGTATCAGTATCAAATTCAAAGAAAAATAGAAAACATTAAAACGAAACCCAGCTCTAGTTAGAACTATAAATATGTTTCATGCTGCTGCAAATGGAAAACTAGAATTGCATTCATTACCTGCGTGCAGCAACAGAGGGAGTTCTTCATGCTGCAGACTGTGATCACGTGATGTAACAAAACTGGAGGCAGAGTGAGGTAGAGGTCCAGAGGAACCACACACTGAAGTAGTGCAGCCAAGTCTGGTGCTGAAAAACCTTTAACAAACTTGAGGCTTAAACTGATTTATTGAGATTTACATCGATATCAGGATAACCTACAGAGTTCTCCACATCACATCACGTCACGTCTGTCCATCTGTCCGTATCAGACACACCTACACCAAGTATGAATCGGCCTTAAAGGCAGAAACTTGTACAATTATAAAGTCATACCCAAGGTAGATGGAAGAGTAAAACTCTATATATTTCTAAAGTTTTTGCTTTGGTGTGATTTATAAAAGCGTTGGCGCTGTCCGCGGTCCTGAAGAGAGCAGCCGTCAGCCCACCTGTCTGGATTCTTTTTGAAGCAGAATCTTCAGTAAAGAATCTGCAGCTCTGTTTGACTTGTGCTTGACAGTGAAGAGGCAGACAGTTAATAAAACAGGGACTAATGACTCCAAAATCAAGCTGCAACAAACCGTTCCTCAAACTCCTAGTGGACTGCCTGGAGGGAGAATTGCCAATCATGCAAACAAAGGCTTGGAAATATCTAAAACATCCTGCCAGCAGCGGCTTCACTCTTAAAAACTGTTGTTCTATAAAGCAGTGATAAGTGGTTATCCAGTATGTTTCTATAAAGGAACTTTTAATAAGAGGTTCTGTATGGACCATGCATAGTTTATATTCATAATTACTCCACAGAACACCTTCAGCACCTTTGCTGCACCTTTGCTAAGGAAAAGTGAGTTTCTGATACATCAGCTCACAGATGCAGGCTTGTGCTGATCCACATCACCCTAGAAGTGATGAGGAGAAAGAGGAAGAGCGCCATCTACTGTACTGTACCCACCCAGAGAGAGCAAGGACAACTGTGCTCTCTCAGGGCTCCGGCAGCTGATGGCAAACTGAATGACCGGGATTCTAACCAGCGATTTACCGATTATAGTGGCAATGCTTTAGGCCCGTGCAGATTTCACACATCTCCAAAACAGCAACTTTACAGGAGAGAGAAAAAACCTTGTAAACTTTTAATGGAAAACAATTTAAAGGTCATTTTGAAGAGTTTCTATTGGTCTGTTCATTAAGAAATTTTGGCACAGTGTAAGGAACAGTTTGTCTGTTAAAATTATGTAGCAAACTAACGTCGATATGCAGCATGCATAAACCACCCAGAGAGACCAATAGTATTTCACAAAGAACAAAAAAGTGGATTTTAGTGGAATGAGACCTTTAATTTTTAGGAAACTCCCAGCTTATTTGTAGTAATAATTATTATTTTTGTTATGATGATGGTCGGGAGCGCTCTCTCTCTCTCTCTCTCTCTCGGTGCCGCAGCGTTAACTAGGGCGTGAGATTGAGGGCAGAGGGAAGGGCCGGTCCTCTGTGGGCACGCTCTTGTGAGCGATGCTGCCTGGGCTGTAATTAGGGGGATGTTAATGAGGATGACAAAATACCTCCTCCTCCTCCTGCCCTCTCCGCACGTTCCTCACCCTTCTGATAGCAGCGTACGCCCCGCCCCCGCCCCCACGACTCGCCACCACCGCCGCCGCCGGAGCACGAGCCTCCCTGCGTACAGGGCTGGGAGTATATATATGTATATATGTATATATGTGTGGTGATCTCCTTCTCCTGATTAGCGGCGGCCCGTATTTTTAGATGATGTGAAGCTGTTTAATGTGCTGCCACTGACTGGATCCTGTCACTCGTCTGGCAGCTCGCATCAAAGACACACCAGCTCACATCCACCTCAAAGCTACCCAGCGAGCGTCATGAGAAAAGTTGGAAAACATACTGTAGAGCTGAAAAACACACAAATTAAACACAGGCCGCAGTGACTTCTGAGGTGGTCCATCAAACGCCAAGTTATTAGAACATTCTGAATCTTCACTTACATACAGAATAATGATACGGCTCAGTTTGGTTCACACCACAAGGTTTGGACCTCATGGTACCGGTAAAAAGTGCTGCCGATTCATTATAATTAAAGATTTGGGGGAAATAGTGGCCTCTCTGGTGAGAATGGATAATTGCACTGAGAATCATGCGGAATAATCATTTGAATAAACTGGGCAGGTGTGATGCGGTCTTCTTTTTCACAGTGGATGAATCCGATTCCAGGTTATGTTTAGTCATTTGTTTCTTTGTTTTTACTATGAGTGAATGAGCTACTGAGCTCTCGGTTTCCTCTTCTGAAGTCCCCAATACTCCACCAGCCGCTCGCGTTTAGTAAAACTGATCCTCTGTTAGAGGCTGAACGTGTGACGTAAGTACGCAAAGACGATGCGTGAATGGCCAGAAGAAGAGAAGAACTCCAGCGAAAAAAGTGACCCGACACCCCAGTTTTTAGAATGAATATACAGTATTAGGTTTAGCAGGAATGGTGGTTCCAGCAAACTGGTACCGTTAAAATTAAACACAATCTTTTATCCATCATTTTTCTCCACTCAGAAATGCTTCTGCTTTTAGTTTAGAAACAAAACAAAACAAAGCAATACAAGCTGCCACTTTCTGAACAATTTCTGTTCATTCAAATAGCTTTTAATAAGTTTTAATTTGATTTTAAAAATGAGGAAATCACAGCTCCGGCTTGCCATCAGCTTCCGGAGCCCTGAGATAGCACAATAATTGCTCTCTCTGGGTGGGTACAGTACAGTAGATGGCGCTCTTTTGTTCTTTCCCCTCATCACTCCTAGGGTGATGTGGATCAGCTCAAGGCTGCATCTGTGAGCTGCTGTATCAGAACCACCAGATTCTGACTTCACATGTATCGGAGGAGGCGTGTGCTAGTGATGGAGGATATATAGCTGAAAAATGGGAGAAAAAATAACTGTTTTATCATATTGCCAAGAATATAATTATCGCAGAAATATGAACCCTGAAATATTATGATATTATTAAATATACTTAGAGCCATATCGCCCACCCCTATTGTTCGCTTAACAGAATGTGATCTTTTATTTTACTAAATTACACAGTGAAAGTGCTATTTTTTGCCTTATATTACCAGATATATTGGGTTGCCAAATATTCAGTCTATCCCTACTTGTTGCATCTTTTCAAGTAAGATATTCTGCAGATTTTTTCTGCAACAGCAACGTAATTGTTGATGTCCTCCTGCTCTGGTTCTCATCGTCAGTCACTCGTTTCTCTCGCTCGTCCGTGCCCTCTCTCTCTCCACCTCTCTCTCTCTCTCTCTCTCTCTCTCCTGGCTTTGTTTTTTGAGTCCTGTCTTATTAATTGAATCTTAAAGTGACCTTGTGCTTCAATTGATCTGCATTAGAAATATATTTCGCCCCTCTGAAGGTCGCAGCGCTGCAGCGGCGGCGCTCTGAACTCGGGGCTTCCGGATTATTGACCGAACGTTCCGGAACGACTTCAGAGAGGAGGATAGTGCTGAGGGGGTGAGAACGCCGGAGGAGAGGAGAGGTGGAGAGATGGAGATGGAGGTGGAGGAGAGAAGGTGGAGGTCACTGCAGGGGAACCACCCCTCGTTTACAGCTGTACTGAAGGGGAAGGCGAGACCCGTCTCTCTCTCTGGTTCTGGAAGTGAACAGTAAATCTGATGATGTGATCGGATTGGAGGAGGACAGGGACGGTACCGGTGGAGCTCAGAGGGACGCCGGATGCTGAGTGGCTGATGCTCACGCCCAGCTGTTTCAGTAGCTCCACAGTGATGAGCTCGAAAACCACTCGATTCCACATCAGCACTAAACCGAACGGCTGAAAGAAAACAATCAATAAACACAAGCACATAGTAAAGCTTTGCATGCTTGTGTTTATTAATAAAATAATTTAAAAATGATATTAAAGACTTCTCTTTCTTTGTTTGTCTACAGACAAGTTTAGACAGAATTTCCTTGGGTAGTAGATTTTGTTGGGCTACAGGAGAGTTTAGACAACTTTTTTTAGGATTAAATAGAGTTTAGACAGAATTCTTTTTAGGCTACAATAGAGTTTAGACAGAATTTTGTTAGGCTACAGTCAAATTTAAACAGAATTTTCTCTGGCTGCAATTGAGTTCTGACAGAATTTTGTTGGCTAAAATCAAGTTTTGACTGAATTTTGTTGGTTAAAAACGAGTTTAAACAGAATTTTGTAAAGGAGAGTTTACACAGTTTTTTGTTAGGCTACATTAGGGCAGAATTTTGTTCAGACAAAACTTTTGTCTGGCTGCAGTTAAGTTTAGACTAAATTTAAAGTTTAGTCACAGTATTGTTAGACTAAAGTCTTGTTGAGAGAAAAAATGTATAATTATATTTGCCAGGCTGCATTTGTTACCACATAGAGTTTTGTTTAGATAGAATTTTGTTGGGTTTTTGTAAAGATGAAGTCTGGTTTAGACCAAAAAATTCAGGTTCCAGTCAGATTCAGATTACTCTGTTAGGCTGCTATTGGGACCATATAAAATTTTGTTGAGTTCTTAGTAAATGAAGAAATTTGTTTAAGCTTTTGTTATATTATGTTTAGAGCTTCAATTAAATTTAGACAATATTTTGTTGAAGTAAAGTTGGATTACTATATTTTTTTCTTCTTCTAGATTTTCTTAAAGCTACATTCAGACACTTAAAATTGCTAAAAGCTCTGCTTTAGTCTTTGTAGTCTCTATAAAAGCCCCCGATTTGATCAGCGGCGTCCCGAGCGCCGCGGGGTCAGTCTAATCTCAACGCTGCGCCTCTTGCTTCCTGTTCGGCGCGTCGCAGCTGATTTGGCGAACGGAGACGGCGCTCACTTGTTGCTTAGAAACGATTTTTCGTTTTTATTTTTTATTTCTTTCTCCGTCGTTCTTTTCCTCTCCTCCTCCCCTCCTCCCTCTCGGCTGCCCACTCCTGCTCCAAATAAAAGCACCATCTGCCGCCATGGCACTCCGCTCCGCCTGGGAGTGCACTTTCGCTCGGCTAATGAACCGCTCCAGGACGCCCCAAACTTTAGTGCTCTCTCTTTCCCAAAGAACTTCTATTCTCCTCGACGTGCATCGCACGCTGGCCTCGCACCAGAGCCTCACTCTTAGTCCCGGTCCCGCGAGGACGCACGGAGAAAAGCATTTTCCCAGAATAACTCTTGACATCATAATTGGCTTCACATGCGTGCCATGCGAATAGATGCTGTATATATTTATATATTTATATATACATTTATAGATGTACAGCTCTTTGAGTTTCTTCAATTTTACCAAATTGAAAACCTTAACCTCAAAGAAATATAATCAAGAGTTTGATGAATGATCACAAGCCATCAAACCAAACCAAGCCAAGCAGCATAAAGTTATCCAAAAGCAGTGTGTAAGACTGGTGGAGGAGAACATGATGCCAAGATGCATGGAAGCTGTGATTAAAAACCAACCAGGGTTACTCCACCAAATATTGATTTCTGAAATCTTAAAATTTAAAAATAAATATAAACTTGTTTTCTTTGCATTATTTGAGGTCTGAAAACTGGTTTCTGGTGCTTTGGTGTCGCTGTGGTGGTGAAGTTATTCTGGGAGTGTTGTGGAGTGGTGCTGAAATACTGGAGTTATTTAGGCTAAGTTATTTAATATGCATACTGCATATTTAAATAGCAAATATGTCACTATAAGTTGGTAATATATATTTTCAGTTATATAATAAAGGTGCTTTCACTGACGTCAGTAAGACAAACTGGACTGTCTCCCTGTACCTCTCTCTCTCTCACTCCCTCCTTCCCCCCTGTCTTTCTCTTTCCAAGTCTCTCTGTCTTTCTCTCCCTCTTTGTATCTCTTGCTTATCTCTCGCTCCCATCCATCTCTCTCTCACTTTCATCTGCCTCTCTCTCTGCCTGTTTCTGTCCACGTCTGTGTCTTTCTCTTTTCCTGTCTCTCCTCATCTTTCTTCCTAACTTTCGCTTCCACCCATCTCTCTTCGCCCAACTGCCTCCCCATCTGTCTTTTTCTCCTATCTGTCTCTTTCTTTGCTTGTCCTTCACTTTTATCACTCTTTCTTTCTGCCTGTCTCTATCCACATCTGTCTGTCCCCATTTGTCTCTCTCCTTTTTTTTCTCTCCTCGCTTGTCTCCTTCCCTCCATCTCTCTTTGCCAGTCTTACTTCTTATAGGTCTGTTCATTCCATCTGTCTGCTTTCTTGCTTTTTCTCACTTTACTTTAATCTTTCTCTCTGCCGGTCTCTCTCCTCATCTTTCTTTTTCTTCTTTCATCTCTTGTCTTGCTTGTCTCTCATTCCTATTCATCTCTCTCTTTCTCCTCACTTGTCTTCCTCGCTCCATCTCTCTTTGCCCATCTGTCTCTCCATCTGTCTTTTGCTTCCATCTGTCTGTCTTCTTGCTTGTCTGTCTCCTTTATCCCTTCATCTGCCTTTCTCTATTCACATCTGTCTTATTCTACCATTTGACTCTCTTCTTTACTGTCTCTCTCTCCCTATCTGTCAATCTGTCTCTTTCTTTGCTTGTCTGTCACTCCCATCCATATCTGTCTCTCTCTCTCTCTCTCTCTCTCTCTCTCTCTCTCTCTCTCTGTGTGTATAGAACAGCATGTACATGTGCTTGGCATGTGTTCGTCCATGTCTCCAATTAGGTGTACATGTGTGTTTGAGCTCCATAGAGAGTGTGTGTCTCCTTTATGTCAGCTAGTGTGTGTGTGTGTGTGTGTGTGTGTGTGTGTGGTGCTCAGATATCAGAGCAGATGGCCGTAGTTTTGCTGTTATTTGTTTTGCAGAAGCCAATTTGGTGTTGGAATCTTTAGGTGGTGAAGCAACAGGAGCGAGTAGAAAGAGCTCAGCGTGAGAGAGGAGGAGGAGGAGGAGGAGAAAAAACGAAAAGAAAGAAAAGCGATCCCTCGCTCTGAAGTTATCCGTCCCCCCCTCCCCTCCTCCCGCCCGGTTCTGCAGTGACAGCACGCAGCACGGCTTCAATCAGACCCACATTGGGAACATACAAACAAGCAGCCTTTAAAAGAGTCTTAGTTAACTGTCCGTCTGTCTGTCTGTCCGTGTGTCTGTCTCTCCGTCAGTCGCAGGCTGGTGTTTAATAATGCACCACCCCCCCACCGAACACGGGGAGGAGTTATCCGTCGCTGATCAACGTCAGTTTTTATACAGATTTACTGAGAAAACCTTCAGTACCAGTGAGGAGTGTGTACCACTCAGGCCTGTCTCAATATCTCATTTTAAAATGATGCAAAAAAAAATATTATTGTTATTTTAAGACGTAAAAAATCAATTTCACGAAAATGTATCAATCATAATATAATATTATAATAGTAGAAATGAATGTACATTCTTTATAGAGCCTTGAATTATGTACTGCATATCAGAAGTAATATGCATTATTAAAAATAATAACGCTGAGTTTAAAACTTAAAAAAATAATCATTTAAAAATTAAAAACAGATCTTAGAATTGTGCCTGTTGCAGTCCAGTGGATCAGTCAAGTGGATCAGATGCAGCTTTTTGGAGTTTTTAAATATCAGGGCATTAGGTTTTCACACCTGAAAGTATGCAACAAATGCACACGTATGAAACAGATGCTACAGGACTACAGTCTGAAATTAAAGAACTACAAAGTGCTGCTATATCATCAGTGGAGCTGATAAGATATGATAAGACAATATGTATAGAAATAAGAAGTGGTGTTAATATTATGGCTGATAAGTGTTGGAAGTCCACCACAGACATTTACACAAAGGCATTTTTTTACAAAGGCATTTTAGCAAGCTAGCTAATGTTACTGCGGAGAGAACTAAAGTTAGCGTAAAGATAGCTAACATTAGCCGCGAGCTAAATAACATTACTGCGGAGAGAACCGAGGTTAGCATAAAGCTAGCTAACATCAGTGTAGAGCTAGCTAACATTACTAAGGAGAGAACTGAGGTTAGCATAAAGCTAGCTAACATTAGCCATGAGCTAGCTAATGTTACTGGGCAGAGAACTAAGGTTAGGGTAGAGGTAGCTAATGTTTACAGGGAGAGAACTAAGGTTAGCGGAGTTAACTTTAGTGGTGAGCTAGCTAACATCCTAATGTAAGCGTCAAGTTAGCTATGTTACTGGGGAGAGAACTAAAGTTAGGGTAGAGGTAGCTAACATTAGCAGCAAGCTAGCTAACGTTACCAGGGAGAGAACTAAGGTTGGGTAAGGGTAGGGGTAGCTAACATTAGCGTACAGCTAGCCAATGTTGCTGGGGAGAGGTTAGCAGAGAGCTAGCTAACATGCTAACGTTCTGCATCACAATGGAACAAAATTTAAATAAAATTATAAAAATATGGGAAATGTTAAGTTTTGATTTCCAATACATTAAATTATGTTATACTAAAGAAATTATGACTACATTTTTAGGCCTTATATTATATTTATTTGGGTCTTAAAAAGCATTAAATTTGAACCCTGTTTTTATATGTTAAAATTCAGTACGGCCAGTTGTACAGTAAGCTTCAGGAGCAGCACTGAGCTGAATCTGACCTCTGGTCAGCAGAAGGAGGGTGAGATGTGTCCGCTAAAGTGAAGAATAAAGATACATCATGTTGGTGAAGTGCTCGGCTTGTGCAAAGAGAGCGAGGAGATTTGACGTTCCCCCCTCAGGGACGCCGGTTCCCTTTAGAATACATTAAGAATCAGATCAATGGGAAATCCATAGACGCTGACATGCAACAGGTCGTTCCGAGCACAAGCACATAACTGCATGTGAGTGACGGGCTGAATTTTAAATCAGTCGAAAGCGTATCGATACCCTGAAGCTCTGTATCTGTGCGCTGGCTGACCCAAGAAGACTTGATGTCCCCCAGTCTGTTTCTGAGCCATCGATCTCCAGAGTATTGTGGGGAAATCTGATTTAAACTCCAGCAAAATACAGTCAGACCCGTATAATCCATCTCAGGAGAATCCAGAAAAAAAAAAACATTATCCAATTTTTCTTTACTAGTGATGCCACAACACCTCGAGGAAGAAGACTTTACTGCGCTAACGCTCGGAGGAAAGCACAGCGACTCGGTTCCGATACAGCAGCTCACAGATGCAGCTTTGTGCTGATCCACATCACCCTATAAGGAGTAATGAGGGGAAAGAGAGAGCGCTATCTACTGTACTGTACCCACCCAGAGAGAGCAAGACCAACTGTGCTCTCTCAGGGCTCCGGCAGCTGACGGCAAGGTGCATAAGCGGGATTCGATCATAGTGGCAGTGCCTTAGACCGCTGGACCATTTGAAGAGCCCCTCATATTGGCACTACTGTGTAAAAAATGTGAGCATTTTTTGTAAATATAACCTTAAATTTGGGGTCTTTTTCATTAATCAGATGTTAGTTTTAAACTTGATGTAACGGGACACACCTTCTAAAAAGTTCCACTTTCGAATTTCTTCAGATGGGGGTATAATAATGTGCTGCTTTTTTTTTTTTTTTTTTTTTTTGAGAGATCTTTTATCTGCTTCATGTTTTTTTTTTTTTTTTTTATTTATGATTTCCTGATTCTACAGATCTTTCAGTAATCAGGCCTGGCTATGATTAGTGGTGAATTTGAACTCTAAAAAATGTTTTTAAAAAGTGATTTTTGTATGTACTCAAGCTATTTTTGTCTGATATTAAAGTTTGTTTCATAGTCTAAAAAATGTAAGTGTGGAAAAAATTGCAAAAACAAAAGAAATCTATAATGTATATCGGGATATAAATTTTGTCCGTATCGTACAGCCCCTGTGTTTGAGGCACGATAAAAAAAAATTTAAAAACACCGACCTGTTGATGTTCCTCTGAAGCACCAGGTTTTTTTCTGCTATCTAATTCCATTTTTTCCTGAAATCTCAATATTGACCTGAACCGTGCCGTTGGCGCTCCATTCGCTCACGCCGCTCTGTTCGCTTCATCGCCGCTGAGGAAAAAAAAATGATATTTCAATTTCCATTGGTGGACTGGTGTTTGGAGGCTGTGGGCAGTAATGGATGGCAGGCTGGAGGAGTGTGTGAGCCGGCGGAGGAGAGCAGAGGCCAGGCTCAGGGCGAAACCCACAGCCACCAATTTAATAAGCAAACCCTGCGGCGGCCGAGCCAAGTCCTTTCCTCCCGCGCTCTTTTCCTCTTTCTTCATCCTCCTTTCCTTTTGGTGCTGATTGATCACCTCATAGCACTTCTCGTTTTTCTTTTTTTGCGTGTTTGTGGAGTCGTAGAGTGCACTGTGTGTGTGTAAAATATATAAAATATATATATATTTAGGAGAGCATGTTGTGTAACTTGCAGCACACTCTTGTGTATGCTCTGGTTTTTAGATGAAGCTGTTTTAATAATGATAATATCATTTAGATGCTAAGAAGCTAATAGAGCTGAATGGTAATCAGGGAGCACAGATCAGGAATGATCAGCCAATAGCAATTCAATAATAGCAATGCAAAAATGTAGGGTCTTATGCAATCCATTTTATTTACTGTTTTCTGGTTTTATCATTTTTTTTTTGTTTTTAATAGTGCTGTCATGCTCTTAAAAAAACTTAATGTGATTAATTAATCTAAATTAAATTATAATTAATTCCATTCATTATTATGGCTGGGAGACTGGCAGATTGACTAGATTACTTGCTGTGTCTGTATTTGGTCTTAGCAGTGGTTTTGCAGTTTGCATTAACTTCTGATTCGCCCCAGAAACAAATACAATTTTTTTTTTCAAATATGCTTCATATATTACACATCATTTTTATAATTTAAAATTTCTCAGACTTCAAATTTTAGCAGTTTTTGTAGTTTAAAAATACATGTAAATTTTTTACAAGGGAGGGTAGCAATTTAACACCCTCTTCTGGCCAGCCCTGGACATTGTTTTACTATTATACTTCCATATTTCAGTATTTTTCGCACTATAAAAAAGATATATAAAAGATTATAAGGCACACTATGAATAAATGTTTTGAATAAATATTTTATGCTCTATTTTCATAAATAAGGCGCACCGGATTATAATGCGCATTATGTGACAATAGTAAGGAACAGGGGTGGCGTCGCTGGGTGGCGAGACCTGTAAATCTAAGTTAAGCTAAGTAAACAAAACTATAATTCTATAAGTTATTCTGTTTATTTACAGTAAACAAAGATTTCCAGATTTCAACTAAGGCTGAGTGCAGCAGCATTAGCATTAGCGGCTAACACTAAATGCCACCCAACAGCGCTACACTGATAAATGATGCTCCTGTTTTAGTGATGGAGAAACTCCTGTATAACTCTGTACTTTATAAATAAGTGTCTTTACTGCTCCTTAATACCTGACTGGTAGAATTCATACATAAGGAGCACCGGATTATAAGGAGCTCTGATGATTTTTGGGGAAAAAAAATTAAAAATGCACCTTATAGTCCGGAAAATATAGTCATTTGACTGAAATATATGTTTTGATGTTCTATAAGGTGCTGTGAGCTGGAATCTCAGGAAGTGACATAATGTGTTGATGGAGTTGCAGCGCATGCAGTTTTATTCTATTATCACCTTTCCACCCAGTGACCATAAAGCTTTATTCGGACGTCCAGTCAGCTCTCGGTAATGAGGCGTTCCTCTGGGTGTTTCTGGAGCGTCTCGTTAATTGAGGCCAGATCTTTCTCCAAATGCTGTTTTGTGTAAAAAGCTTCTGCAGGTTCTTCTGCAATAATTAGAGGAGCCGGTATGAATCGGTATGAATCGGTGGCGTGCTGTTTTGTGTTTGTGCGCCCGGCTCTTTCTCAAACCAAATCATTTCTGCGTAATGTATTTATTCATGTATGCGCGGAGCGTCATTAGATTTCCTGTGCGTGATCTTCAGTTATCTGTTTGCTTTTCTTCCCCGACTTCAGAGCAATCCATCACCAGAATAGCTGCTGAAGGCTGTGTGTGATTGGGGCGTCCTTAACAAACATAACAGAGTTCAGCAGCGTTCTCTACAATATATACACTATATACACTATATTTATACACTATATACAATATATACACTATATACAATATATACACTATGTACAATATATACACTATGTACAATATATGCACTATATACAATATATA
This sequence comes from Astyanax mexicanus, assembly GCF_023375975.1. Classification (NCBI taxonomy): domain Eukaryota; kingdom Metazoa; phylum Chordata; class Actinopteri; order Characiformes; family Acestrorhamphidae; genus Astyanax; species Astyanax mexicanus. Next base: position 1,393,944 of record NC_064419.1, on the reverse strand, counting down.
CACTATGTACAATATATACACGATGTACAATATATACACTATATACACTGTATACACTAATCTATACACTATATACAATATATACACTATATACAATATATACACTATATACACTTTTTACACTATATACAATATATACACTATACACGATATACACTGTATACACTATATACAATTTATACACTATATACACTATATACACTATATACACTTTATAAACTGTAAACAATATACACACTATATATGTTTTCAATTTAGTTAAATCAAAGAAACTCATAATTTTTAAGTACTGTATATATAATACATACGTTATACATCTATATAATATATATTTTTATATATTTTAGTGCCTATTTTTATTAGAAAACATGTTGCATTACATAATGCACGGGTATGACTTCACACAGACAAGGTTTAAGAAAGGTGTGTGTGTAAGTGTGTGTAAGTGTGTGTGTGTGTGTGTGTGGTAACTGTTCTGATGTGTGAGCTGAACTTTATCCCGCTGTTCTGTATTGTGCTCCTCTTCCTCACAGGCCCTCTATGGGCAGCTCTCCCCCGCCACGCCCCCTGCCGCTCCCCTCTCTCCCCCGGCTCCTCCCGGTCAGTGGCGGGGTCAGTGGCAGGGTCAGTGCCGGCAGGTGAATGGTGGTATTGAGAGAGGTCTCTGTGTGCTGCTGCTGCTGCTCCTCACTGGCTGTTCAGATCTGTTAATAATTCAGACCCAGAAACTCTGACTATAAGCAGCTCTGCCTCAACAGCTCTAACAAATAAAACAGCTGGGCTTAAAGATCCCACACACACATACTAACACACACACACAGGTGGGAGAGTGCAGTATTGTACTGAGGATTCTTTCAGATAAACTCCAGCTTAACTCTAAAGGCCTCACCAGAGCCTGTACAGATCTGTAATGCTCTGAGATCAGTTTCTCTGATTTTACTATTTATAGGTTTATGTTTGAGTAAAATGAACATTGTTGTTTTATTCTATAAACTACAGACAACATTTCTCCCAAATTACAAATAAAAATATTCTCATTTAGAGCATTTATTTACAGAAAATGAGCTTTCAGACCTCAAATAATGCAAAGAAAACAAGTTTATATTCATAAAGAGATTTTAAGAGTTAAGAAAGTATTCCAATATTTGGTGGAATAACCCTTTTTTTCATGCATCTTGGCATCATGTTCTCCTCCTCCACCAGTCTTACACACTGCTTTTGGATAACTTTATGCTGCTTTACTCCTGGTGCAGAAATTCAAGCAGTTCAGTTTGGTGGTTTGATGGTTTGTGATCATCCATCTTCCTCTTGATTATATTCCAGAGGTTTTCAATTTGGTAAAATCAAAGAAACGTTTTCACTTATTAATCAGTGTATTTTAGTGTATTTCAGTTGTCGATCATGTTGCTTGAAATTGTTGAGATTTTTTTCTTGCTGAAGCAACAGATTGGAGATGAGCTGCTGGAGTCTATTCATGTCGTGTGTGTGTGTGTGTGTGTGTGTGTGTGTGTTTTTCTGCAGGTTACACTGGGGAAGGTGCTAAAAGCCATCGTGGTGATGAGGAGCTTGTTCATCGACCGTACCATCGTCAGGGGATACCATGAAAATGTCTATTCTGAAGATGGAAAGGTAGGGATTGGCTCGTACCGGACTCTCTGATCACTCTAGTCTGGTTTTAGAAATAGCTCAGAGTACAGAGTAACACGTAACGCTTGTCCATTACAATTTGTGCAGACCAGTTTCAATACCAGCAGACAAATATAATCAAAATAATTAGTTTGACTTGAGTTGAGTTTGTGCTGTTGTCCATCCCTGGCAACCCTGAGTGTGGAAATGGGACTCGGGGGGGAAAGCGCTGTATAAATACAGTTTAATTGAATTGATTGTAGAAAAAAGGGACATGAGGTTTGTTGGCTTTATTTTGGATGTAGGCCATTATGCTTTCTAGTAATGAATAGGTGGATCATCTGTAAGTTGGAAAAGGTTAAGAAATCTACCAGCTCTAATAGGAAGTGACTACTAGCGACTGGTCACTGGTCACTCTGTTGCCTGTTTGTGTGAATGCATGGTTGAATGAATGCTTGGTTGAGTGCACGGTTAAATGCCTGGTTGAATGCAGGGTTAAGTGTTTGGTTAAATGCATGGTTGAGTGCATGGTTGAATAAATGCATGGTCGAATGCATGGTTTAATGCTTGTGAAATGAATGTTTGAATGCATGGTTAAATGAGTGCATGGTCAAATGCATGGTTGAGTGCATGGTTGAATAAATGCATGGTCGAATGCATGGTTTAATGCTTGTAAAATGCATGGTTGAATAAGTGCATGGTTGAGTGCATGGTTGAGTGCATGGTCGAATGCATGGTTTAATGCTTGTGAAATGAATGTTTGAATGCATGGTTAAATGAGTGCATGGTTGAGTGCATGGTCAAATGCATGGTCAAATGCATGGTCAAATGCATGGTTGAGTGCTTGGTTGAGTGCATAGTTGAGTTCATGGTTAAATGCTTGTTTGAATGGAGTGGCGTCCCCAACATTAGTCCTGGTTCTGGCCTGGTCTCTGGTTCTCTACCTCTAGTTCTGGTGCTCTACCCTGAAGAGCGTTCCTGTAACTGTCCCTGTTAGGAGTTCCACTCAGTCTCCAGTCTGATTTCCTCTGATCTGTTTAGAGGAAGGTCAAGCCGTCCTCAGCGGCTCTCAGGGAGAGTTTTGTAAGGCCCTCGGCTCTCGTGGCTTAGGTAACGATATGAAATCCAGGATTTCTTTTTTATTTATTATTTTATTTTTTTTTAAAGCTATTGACATTAGTCTCTTCACGCAACCTTTTAATAATTCAGACATGTTCATCTCTCTCTCTCTCTCTCTCTCTCTCTCGCGTTCTCTCTCTTTCTCTCGTTCTCTCTGACATGAAAAGCCAGTAAAGGATGTGAGACGCCATCTATCCTTTATCGTCCCCCGCCTCCCTCCATCCCTCCGCGCGTCAGGTTCAACATTAGCGGCTCATTCATTTTGAATATGGCGACGTGTATCTGTGGCGCGTTTGAACACGGCGAGGTGACACTAATACGAGGCGGCCATCAAAGAACCAGCAGAACCTTGATCACGGTTAATTATGGCAGAGAGTGTGAAACCTGTGAACTGGATGCCAGGCCGGAGCTTTGTGAGGTGCAGCGCTGGGCCGGTGGGCTCAGAGTGTGTGTGTGTGCACGAGTGTGTGTGTGTGTGTGTGTGTGTGTGTGTGAGCATGAGCATGTGGTGAGCAGTAACAATTAACCTCTGCTATAGAGGGCTGCTGGAGCTGACAGCACCGGAGCTGCTCAGCGTGTCTTTATGTATCTGTGACTGAAGCTTCTGGAAAACAGCGGTTAGTGTTTTTAACACTAGAGTTAAGCCCTATCCAGACGGGATTAGTTTCTCAGGGGGTTCTGGGGTCATTTTCTCTCTTATTTATGGCTTTTTTTTTATCCTCTGTGATTTTATTCCTGTCCAGAACGACCATATATGTGGGTTTTTTTTTTTTTTTTTCCAGACGTCCTCTGATAAATAAATTACAGGCTAAATTATCTACTGTTTTTCTCTGAACTCTGAACTGTAATCGTGGTCCTCCAGTAATTTTAGTCCTGTCCAGACGTTCTCTAAGTTTCGTCTCCTCACGTTTAATAAAAGAGCAAAATAGCTATTTGTCCACTGTCCCGCACCGTGATTACTGTAAACTTTGGGTGCGCCACGGTTTCCACTGAGATCCACCTGAAAAAAACACAACAACGTGTGTAATTTAGAAAAAGGTAACCAAAAAATACAGTTGAAGAAACACCATTTTCGATCTGCTGGTTGTGACTCTTAGACAGTACGCTGCATTAGGATTAACCAACAGACTTCTTCTGAAGGAGGGATCTGTACCTACTGTACTAAATAATGAGCTTTACGCTTCTAATCACAGTTAAGCATTAACTAGCTTCACATCTCTGCTACCTAATACAAACTTTCTACTATCACACCATTTCTTCCCCTTAGAGTTCTTTCAGTTCTTTAGCTTCCGTGCTAATTTTTTTGACATGTTGATGTAATTCAGCGAGCTGCGAGTGAGGGTGATAAAAAGTGAAGTTTACAGTTTTGTTGTAATTGCCAGCTATAACCGTTATATCTGTGGGTTAATTAGGTACGTGTGTAAAGCGAGGGCCGTGGCTGAGCAGAGTGTTGGGGTGTTTTATAAACAGCAAAGCCTCATTTGTGGAGCTTATTCAGATTGTTTATGAATAACAATCGGCCGGACTCATTTGCGATTTCTGCATGTTGTGCTTATTAGTGCGGGATGGAGGGGGAGGAGACGAGCGAGGGGAGGGGAGAGGAGAGGGTTTAATGGCTATTTTGTTCTCTGTTTCCACAAGTAAGTTAAATTAATAATTTTTGTATAGTTCGGCCTGAGAGAGGAAGTGATGAGAGCAGGGTAAGCAGGCCTGGAGCGTGCATGCAGATGGTAGAGAGTGTGTGTGTGTGTGTGTTAGTGTGTGTGTGTGTGTGTTATTTATCCGAGGCTTGTTCACACCTCGTTGGAGCTTTCGCCTGCAGCCGTGTGGGTTTACCTGCAGGCCAGGTGCTTTACATCAGTGTTAGTCTGGGACTTGATGCTCTGATCTCAGCTCAGTTACATCTAAATACCTCATGACTTTAAAGCTGTGATGCACTGATACACACTCTCTTTACCTTGTTTAACCCTTACAGGTGTATCAGTTTACTATACTGTTTTTTTAACCAAAACATAAAAACTAACTACATATAATATTACATTGCATTTAGAGACACTTTTACCCAAGGCGACTTACAAATACTAAAGTACATAAAACATCCCAAAGACCTAGGATAGAGGAAGATTGCATAATTGTATTTTTTGCACTATAAGGTGCACTTAAAATCCTTTAATTTTTGTCAAAAATCATCAGTGCACCTTATAATCCTTATAATAATAATAATAATTATGTATAAATTCTACCAGTCAGTTATTAAGGACCAGTAAAGCCCCTCCACTGAAGTACAGTGTTATACAGGTGGGTTTTCAGTGAAGTTTCTCCAGCACTAAGCCTGGAGCACTATTAGCATTAGCATTACCCGCTAAGCACTAGCTCTTTTTCGCAGTTCAGAGATTTATTTCCTTTATTGTTGATTATTGATTACGGCTTACAGCCAATTAAAGCACAAAAATCAATCAGTGTCTCTGAAAATTGGAAAATGAAATCCACATCTCAATAAACCACTGATTTTTGGGTTTTTATTGGCTGATTAAGCCATAATCATCAATGTTTATAATAGAAGACTCTGTTTCACATTTTCAACTGAATTATTACTGAAATAAAGTAATGTGTCATTATTATTCTATTTTTTGTTTGTTTGTTTTTCGAATGCACTAGTATAACAAATCTACCTCTTCACACCTGAAGCTCTTAGAATTCAAGTAATTAACGCTTGATGAGTTCAGCACAGCTGTTACCTGAAAGCCTCCAGAATTCCAGGTAACTCTACCTCATAAAACTGTCTGAGAAAATGCAGCAGTAGAGACGTGCAAAACTGTCTCTATCTAAACAAGAGGAGCTACTTTTAAAAGAATATATAGTAAAAAATATATATAAAATTCGTATTCTGCTTTGTTTTTTGTTTTTGTCTCATAGTTTGGATGACTTTAGTATTAAACTACAATGCAGATCATTTTAAATAAATGCAGTAATAAGTAATGTAATGATTTAACTGATGATAAATAAGAAATGCACTGTATTCAGGATTAGATTGCAGTTTTTTAAGAGTTAAACAGTGTAAGACGTCTCCATTCAGCTCCGACCCGCGAGTTTGGATCTGATCTCTTAATCCTGCTGTGGGTTTTGTTGCAGGTGACTCAGATTTGACCTGGGCCGAGCGAATCGGGGCTTCTTATTGACGGGCTTTCAGCAGGCCCCGCCCACTTTTAGCCCCTTAAGCTTGTGGATCAGATCCTACCACTCCCAGCAGAGGCTGAAAAGGCAGGTTTATAGAACAGAGGAGAGAGAGAGAGTGAGACAGAGGGTGAACGGACGAGTGAGTGAGAGATAGCGATGGGCGAAGGAAAACTACACTATCAAAGTGGGGCTTCAAAGACTATCTCAGGCATCTCTTGGGTAATTTGTGATCCGGCATTCTCTCGACTTCAAAGGGCGTCAGTGTGTCGGAGTGTGTTGCGGGACAGTGGGGAGATGGGATCTGATTCCTCTAATAAACGCTGACACCGGCCCTGTTTGATATCAGATTCGGGGAACGTTTTGATTTGTTATCGCCTTTGAAACTGTTCTGATGACCTTCACACAACGGCCTGATTAGCAGAGGGTTTTCTCCCCCCCTCGCCACGCAGCGGGGTCCGGCCATCAACACACACACACACACACACACACACAGAGAGAGAGAGACATGTTACCGTCAAAACCTGCCTCATACTCAGTGATGTTCTCCCTGCTGAGATTTTTATTATATATATTTATTTTTTTCTTAAGAGTTTGATGCTCAGTTTCCCCTCTTCACCTGCCAATCAGACAAGACATGTTTAGGCCCAATCCCATTTCACCCCGTGGCAGAGGTGGAAAAAGTACTGAAAAATTGTAATTAAATAAAAGCACCTTTACTTTGCTAAAAATCTACTCGAGTAAAAGTTAAAACAAATTCAGTTTAAAATGTACTTTGAGTAAAAGTTACATAGTTACTTTTATGTATTTGATGTAAAAAAATAAATTAAAAAGTACAAATCATCAAATCATAAATTATATCGTTTTTTTAAATAAACTATTATTTCACATAATAATTTGGATCTTTCAGGCAGTTTTTGTTCAGACCCCCCCATAAAACATGTTCAAGAACAAGTGGCATAGGTTTCTATGATCCATGTATGAAGGGTTTCCCAATTCTTAGAGAAAGGATTTCACCTCTTCGTCTACAACTCTGTTGTACGGGGAAGGGTAAAACTTGAAAAACAAGGGGTAGGGATAAGTGGTAGGAGTGAATCAAGGAGTGAAATGGGATTGGGCCTAAGTGTTTATTTGGGAAACCTCCTCCCACACCAGCAGACTCAGGAACAGTTTCTTCCCTGAGGCTGTGATCATGTTGAACTCCACACTGTCATTTTATCTACATAACTGTAGATCTTTCCTTTTATACCACCCATTAGCTCTAAATGTCACAGGCACCTTTTACATATGCATTTAAATGTAAATAATACTGTATTTTTGCATTTTTGCTTAGATGCAAACTGCATTTCATTGGATTGTACTTGCACTCTGCCAGTGACATGAAAATAGACGACAGCACAGGATGTAGGATGGGTCCCTGAGAGTGTGTCTCAGAGAGTTCTGCACAATAGTATATAAAGATTATTGCAGAGTTATTAAAGCTTTATGTGAAAAAGCTCTTCTTCTTACACTGTATTTTTTTAATGTGAGTTTCTGACAGCTGGTCAGAATCCTTCACTTTCAACCAGATCCAGATTCGAACCACTGCACCGAATTTAAACATGCTAATCTCCGTCTCGTCTACCAGATTCTCTTATTTCACCAATTACATTCAGCCGCTGGACCATGGACCACTGGAGGAGGGTGCTGGTTCAGCCTGCGGTCGCTGGTCCAGAGCATGTTCTCAACATTTTACCAATTATCCACCCCAGCATTAAAAATCACAGAATCCCAGTCTATTACTCTTATTAAGAGTTTAGAGTTAAGAAAAGTAGAGATGGGCTAGTTTACATTAAGCTAATTGGTCCGTGGGGTTTGTTGGGCATGTTTGATGTTAAGGGCTGAGATGAGTGAGTGCTCAGTGGCGGTCCATGCCATCATTTTTAATTTTTTACTAAAAACATCTCTGGAAAAAAAAAAAATAAGAGAGCACTTAAAGATGGTGAGTTTCTTAGATTTTTTTTCCAGAATTAAAATCTCTGTAATATAATCTAAATATAAGAGGAAGATGGATGATCACAAACCATCAAACCACCAAGCTGAACTGGTTGAATGAATTTCTGCACCAGGAGTAAAGCAGCAGAAAGTTATCCAAAAGCAGTGTGTAAGACTGGTGGAGGAGGAAAACATAATGCCAAGATGCATGAATTAAAAACTGTGATTAAAAAAACAGGGTTATTCCACTAAATATTGATTTCAAAACTCTTAAAACTCTTAACTGAGGTCTGAAAGCTCTGCATCTTTTTTGTTATTTCAGCCATTTCTCATTTTCTGTAAATAAATGCTCTAAATAATAAGATTTTATTTGTAGTTTGGGAGAAATGTTGTCTGTAGTTTATAGAATAAAACAACAATGTTCATTTTACTCAAACATAAACCTATAAATAGCAAAATCAAACAGCAAAGTTGTGGCCATTCAGATCTACTCACCTCCTTAAAATAAAAAATGGTAATGCTGCTAAAGAAGGAGCATTAGTGTGGCACTAGTGAGAAAAGCCCTTAAAGGAAATAATAATTGTGGTTGGTAGATCAGCATGTCAGTCAACTGCGGAGCTTCAAAAGTGGCAACGGTAATCAGGGAAACTCTGCAACTCTCTGCTGCTTAACAGCAGAACTGAGCTTTTAGAACAACTAAAAACTGAAAATGAGCAAAATCAAAGAAACTAAATTCAGATTTAGAAATTAAAACTAAAGTGGTCTCTTAATTAAATTTTTTTTCCAGAGCTTTATTTGGGAGGTTAAGTGAGAGTTGATGCACTTTCTTAAATTGGTCTGAATAACAAACAAACAGAATAATAAATAAGAAGAATAAAAACCAAACTAAACCATTCTGAATAAGTGCGCTGTCTCTGTGGAACTACTGGTAAGATTGATTTGCTGTTTCTTCGGCTGAAATTCGCCGTGCCGGTGCGCAGTAGGTCTGAGTATAACAGCTTTTCTCCTCTTTTCTGCTGTAGAGTTTTACAGCAGCCCGGTCTGTCCGTCCCGTTTATTTCCTGCCTCTTTTGTATCCAGCGCTATTATTCCCTGATGTGTTTTATGGGCTTGTTGAGGATGTGAGTAATAAGTGGCTGGTCTAGCACATTCACACTGCTGGCTGCTTTGCCAAGCTGTCACAGCACAGCCTGCAACTGCATCAATACCGGCTGAGGAGCCGTCACTTAGCTGATATCATTATCTTATTATTGATGTCTTTCTGTGGATGATGGCCTTATTCATTTATGTATTATGTTTCCTGTAACTCTTCATGTAAAGCTCTCCTTCACATCATTATATCGCTGATACAGTAATGGAAGCGAGCGTAGCATCAATATGAGATTGTCTAAATTCTGCTCGGTGGCGTGGATTAAACCTGCAAGAACTCTCACTAGTAAAGCAGGTCGAGGCCTAAAAATGGCTTTATTGTAGTTCATTTTCTGTAGGCTTGTCGCAATTATTGCATTGCTGACTTATCATACAGTTAATAAAAATGACGTGGCCCAGGTGTGGCCCGCAAGCATGAAACATCTGGCCTGTGACGTTGTTTGAACTATAATGAACGATAATAAAAATATAAAAAATAAAATGCTTCTCTGGTGAGCTTTTGTTTACATGCCTCCCCTCTCCCTGTTGAGCTTGGCGTGACTTTAATTTCCGCCCGTTCTCGTTTTTTTTCCCGTTCTCTGGCTCCCGGTCTCCTTATAAGAGCTTTTTTTCCCGACTGTGTGCCAATTCACTAGCCGGGGCAGTGGTAGTGTATTTGACAGCAACTCTGACGACACGAGTTCGATCCCGCGTGAGGATCGGTTATTTATTTATTTTATATTGGATTTACCTGCTTTGGGATCAACTGTTCTGCAATTGGGTTCAACAACCCTCTTGGCTGGACTTCTGTTCAAACTTCTTTTTTATATATATATTTTCTTATATTATAAGTTATTAAAGCACTTATCGCAATAAATCCTGGGACAATATTTCGTCCATTGAAAAACAGAAATCGTGACAGGCCTATTGTTGTAAAAGACCATATATGGGATATTATAAATTATTATATTCGTCTCTTAAATCACAATATATTCCACTGTGTTTTATTATCAAGTCTAAAGTCAGTGCAGTTTTGTTTTCCCACAAAATCTTACAGCACTTCATACCTTCCTGAAATGTGGATTTCATTTTCCAGCAGGATTTGGAACACTGCCCACACTGAGTACCAAAAGTACCAATTCAAATTTTCTGAGACACAGATTTTTGAGTTTGATAATTTAATCTAGACAAATGACATAATTAACCATAGCAACAGTGCTTTCAGTGAATTCAGTGAACTTTATTGATCTTGAAAAGTTTGGTATTGTGAAAAAAAAACATGTCTTTGTTGGTCAGTGTCATTTTTGCATTGTTTTATTTTATTTATTCATTTTTTCATAAGGTTACTAATTAAGTTTTTTTTGTTTATATAAAACTGAAACTTGTTTTTCCCCTGTTTTTTTTCAGCTGGATATCTGGTCCAAGTCCAACTACCAGGTCTTTCAGAAGGTGAGTAGATCTGCATGGCCACAGTTTAGGCATCCAGCCTAATTATGCATCTTTTAATAGCTTACAAGGTGGGGGATTCACTATTGCAGGGGGGATAGTGCACTAATCCCCTCTTCTCTGTGTGTGTGTGTGTGTGTGTGTGTGTGTGTTTGGTCATTAGTTACTGCAACCTTGTGAAGAAGCATATTTTGAGCTGTAATACGTTTTAAGTCAGCTCTGATAGGCACACAGCGGTGTGTGTGTGTGTGTTATCCTGGTCTAGCCTCCTGCAGTATTCTGGTGTGAGGGGCTTTAATCATTTATCTGTGGAACGGTACAGTAGCCTTAATTAGATCTCCATCTCTCATCCTGATGGAGCTCACGTTTCCCTCGGCTTCACCCGAACCCCGCCCGCCTTTTATCCCTCAAACATCATCTGTCTTTGTGTTTTTGATTTCATTTTACTCCAAACCACTTTCCCTACATTTCTCCAAACCCACCACCACCCACAACCACCACCACCACCACCCACCACCCACAACCACCACCACCACAACCACCCACCACCCACAACCACCCGAAACATCTGGGTTGGAGTTTCTGCCTCTCTCTTCCTTTTATGTTCCTCCCTCTCAGAATCTCATTATACTGGAATTAAAGCCCAGGAAGCCTCTGGGCAGATGGAGAGAAGAGATCTGCACTGTGCTTACACCTGAGAGAGAGAGAGAGAGAGAGACTGAGAGAGAGAGAGAGAGAGAGGGACTGAGAGAGAGAGAGAGAGAGAGACTGAGAGAGAGAGAGAGAGAGAGAGAGAGATGGAGAGACTGAGAGAGAAACTAAGAGAGAGAGCGAGAGAGAGAGACGGAGAGAGAGAGAGACGGAGAGAGAGAGACGGAGAGAGAGAGAGACGGAGAGAGAAACTAAGAGAGAGAGAGACTGAGAGAGAGACTGAGAGAGAGACTGAGAGAGAGAGAGAGACTGAGAGAGAGACTAAGAGAGAGAGAGAGACCAAGAGAGAGAGACACTGAGAGAGAAAGAGAGAGATGGAGAGAGAGAAAGAGGGGACATGGGGAGAAAGAGCAAGCTGGAGAGGAAAGGAGATATGAGGAGAGATATGATAGAGAGAGATAAGGGAGAAAAAGTAAAGATGCAGAGAGATGGAGGGATGGAAAAAGTGGGAGGGTGAGGAAATGAATTATTGTAATTGTATATATTATATTAATTGTATATATGTAATCTTTCTTTTAATTATTTGTTATTAATTATTATTATTATTGTTTGTTTTCTGTTTTATGCTTTGGCAATAGTGTTGACTTTTACATTCATGCCAATAAAGCACTGTTGAATTGAAAAAATGAAAGGAAGAGAGGAGAAATGGGGAGACTTGTGGAGAGATATGAAGAGAAGCAGATGTGGGATGAGAAATTGTTACAGAGAAGGAGAAGAGCAAAAGGGAGATGCTGGGAGAGAGAAACGGAGAGAGATGGAGAAATTAGAAGAGTGATAGAGAGATATGGAGAGGAAAAGGAACATGGAAGAATATGGGGGTAAGATGGTTGGAGAGAGAGGGAGATATTGAGAGATTGAAGGATATATAGCGAGAAAGGGTGAGAAATGTGTAGATTTGTGTAGAGATATACAGTAGAGAGAGAGAGAGATGTGGGAGGAGAGATTGAGAGAGACAGATAGACAGATGGAAATGAGATGGTAATATATATGCACAGAAATCAGGATTGAAAGACATATCTTAAGGGGATAGAGAGAGAAAGAGAGATAATGGTGATAGATGGTGAGAGAGACAGAGAGAAGTAAATGAGATGATGATTATGGTAAGAAAAGGAAAAGAAGGGATGAGAGAGAAAGAAAGCGTCTGTGTGAGACTGAGAGAGAGCGAGTGACAGCAACCAACTTACTGAGAGAAAAAGAAGGGCAGAAGAGACAAAGAGAGAGAGGGGAGAGGTGAGAGACCTGCGAGAGATTGACAGACAGAGCGAGAAAGAGAGAGAGAGAGAGAGAGAGAGAGGAGACTGACAGCGAGAGAGTGACTGCAACTCACTTGGAGAATAAGAAAGAGAGTTTTCTTTACAGGAGAAAAAGAGAGAAAGAGCGTCTGATTGGGTCTCACATCTGGAGGCATTGATCAAAGGGGAATATCTGTTTATTTCTTTATTTATTATTTATTCACCTGCTCTGAATGCTAACTCATACCTGGCCTCCTAAAAAAACAGAGGAGGAGGATCCCTTCTTCTCGTCTTCTCCTCCCAGCTGTCACTTCGTTCCCTCGTTCGCTGAATTAGACCTCCCCTCGGCTCGGCACGCGCCTGGAAAACAGTTTTGTGATGGTGTGAACAGAGTAAAGCCGAGCAGGACGTGATGTAATGCTGCTGAAAACATGAGCGGCCGGGTTAAAGTGGCCTGTCGCGCTCGGAGGATGATGACAGTGCAGTGAAAGTGCGGAAAGAGATGTAGAAGAATGAAAGTGCTCACTTGTAGCCCCCCACGACAATTCCATTAGTGACGGGAGATGAGAGGCTGGAGGAAGTAATAAGAGGATGGTGAGCTTTTGGGAAATGAAACCGTGCTGTTAATCTCTGCGTAGGTGGGATGGATTGAAATCGGGCTTATGGTTTGATCAGGACGTCTATATGACCATGTCCTTTCAAGTTCAGACCCTTTTTTTTTTTCTTTAAATGCACTGTGATGCATTCGATTTGGTAACGGTTAAAATCACAACAGAAAAAACAGAATCAGCCAGTACTGCATTAAAAAAAAACCTTGAAACTACCAGATGACCATTTAGAATAGGTCTATTTTCTTTAAAAAAACATGTTCACGAAGTTCTTTGCACAAAATTACTCTCACATAAAGATAAAGATCTCACCAAGATAAAGATTCTCGCCAGTTTCAGTCTCTAAATGGTACAAGAAAAAATAGTTTAGTTTATGCTTGCGATAGAAAAACAAAACTCATTATTTAAAAGTTCCTCTGCTGATAAGCCACTGGCAGTAGGTACAGATCCCTCAGTCAGACGAAGTCTGCTGGCTAACAATAATACTGTGTACTGTCTAAAGTTATAGAAGCATATAATTCCTGACACTAAATTGCTCTTGCAGTGTTTCAAGTGACTTAAAACTGTATCAGAGTTAAAATCATAGCTTGGAATTGCCCCATTCTACCCTTTAAATACGCCTGGTTTACTTCCTTAAAACTGCCCAGTTCAACTCATAGAAATTGCCTTGTTCAACCCTTCGATTCTACCCAGTTCAGTTCTTTAAAATCGCCTGGTTTGGTTCTTTGAAATTGTCCAGTTTAACACCTTAAAACTACCCCATTATGCTTCTTGAAAACAGGTTTATTTCCTTGAAGTTGCCTCATTGAACTCCCCAAAACTCCTTAAAATTGCCTTGGTCAACTCTTAGAAACTTGTTCAGCTGCTAGAAACCACCTTGTTTAACTCATTTAAACTGCCTTGTTCAACTTCTTGAATCTACCCTGTTCAGGTTCTTAAAACCACCTGGTTTAGTTTCTTAAAACTGCACCATTGATCTCCTTGTGCAACCCTATTTAACCGGTTCAACTCCTTAAAATCGCCTGGTTTAATGTCTTGAAGTTGAAGTTTAATGTCTTGAACCCTGTTTGGCTACTTAAAATGACCATTTAACTTCATGAAACTGCCTTGATATACCCCTTAAAACTGTCACATTCTACTCCTTGATATTATCCCATTCATTTCCTTAAATTTGCCCAATTCAACTCATTGAAACCAAACTGTTAAATTTCTACATATTGCACAGTTCAGGTCATTTTCTCTGTGTTCCAACAAGCAATTGTATGTTTACGTGAAAATGTGTATGAGTGCATCTTTAACAGAGAAAATACAGGAATTATTTTATGTGTAAAATGAAAGAATAAAAAAAAATTAACCCCCTCGTCTCTGTTGTTTTCCTCTCCAGGTGACGGATCATGCCACCACGGCTCTTCTGCACTATCAGCTTCCTCAGATGCCGGATGTAGTGGTGCGCTCCTTCATGGTGAGTTCTTCCTGGTGATTTTAATTATAGCAGCCGGTGCTCTTTATCCACACTCTGCTCTTCTTCTGTCCTCACTGTGCTTCTGTCTAGAGTCTCAGTGCTCTTCTCTGTCACCTCACGAGTTTCATTACATAAGCTTTATTAAGTTCATAATTAATATATTAAATGTATAGGTTGTTTTACCATTCCTGCTAATGGATTTATTATTACAGCAGTCTGAAACATGCCTGTATTGTTCATAAAGTCTATGGGTTCCATATCAGCCCCAAATATGAATGTCACTGATCCATTCTTTAGTTCATCTAATAAATTTAGCTTAATAACAAAAAACACATACATTAAAAAAATAAAATAAAATAGACATAAAACTAGAAAACAGTAACAAAAAAAAGGTTTGAAGGACATAAAAAAGTTTGATTTGTTTTCTGATAAAAAAATATTGGATAAATGTGCCAATTTTATGGTTTTATTCACTATATATATATATATATAGATTTACTTTTTTTAGATTTTTTAGTAATGTTTCTCATCAGACATGATTTTTTAAAATGTGATTCTTTAATAGAAATCCTATAGATATAGACTATTTATCTCAAAAATCTTGAAATACCCTCCTGTTAACTACAGTTTAGAGTTGTCAGAGTGAAATCTGTTCAGAATGGTGTGAATGAAGAGTGCAACATGGAAGAAGTGTAGTTAGCTAGTTAGGTATAAAAGGAAAAGTGTGAATTTGATATAAAAATCATGGTTTTAGGATAATGAGCTAGACAACTTGACAACCGTAACAAAACGAAAGGTTTGAAGGACATACAAAAAAAAAGTTTGATTTGTATTCAGGAAAAAAATGGTTAAAGGGGACATGAAACACTTCAAGTATTTAGTATAATTCACAAGATGTATTTTCACTCTAACAAATTTTATAAGTTTAACAGTTGTCAGTGAAGCGGAATTAAAATAATAAGCAATCTAAATGTCATTTTTTTAAGTAAGGGCAGCGCCATCTTGTCCCAGCGCTGAAAGTGACGTCACGAGGTTGGTTCTCGCACGCCTCACTACTATAATCTATGAGAATACTGTAATTTAGCTCCTCAATAAATAATAAAATCCAAACCAAAACTCAATGCAGAGCGGGGGAGCACTTTTGTATTGCCCCTGTGTGTAGTAATACTGGGAGTAGTGAATTTTAATAGGGTGAGGAATGAGAAATATTTACTTTCACTTTCATACCTTCAGTGGGGCTCGCAGCGCTGAAGCGTGAGAATCCTCCGGTTAGCTGCTAGGGGTTAGTGGCGAGCACTTTCTAGACCAGGACTATGTGAAGGAGAGGGGTTTGAGTCAGGAGCATTAGCGCCGGATAAATAAGCTGAAGTCCGAGGCTTTTTTCCTCCGTTTTTTATTTTTCCTCTGATCAGCTGGAATGTACAGACCGTCCGACTGATGGTAATGTTACTATGAGAGCAGCAGCTGTGAGCCGCACCAGCCAAACAACACGCTCACCCAGCAGAACAGCGAGAGGTACCGTTACCGAAAATCTAGATAAAATGACAATTTAAAGATAACATAGCTAGCGTTAGCTACTTAGCTAGCTATCTTATTCTAGCTAGCCAACGCTAGCTAACTAGCTAACACTAACTAGATGAAGCTAAGTAACCCAGTAAGCTTTCTAACTTCTAAACTGAACGGTTTATCAACCAAACAGCGCCTGGATGTTTCAATATCCACTTAAATCATGTTCGTTTCATTCAGTCTTAATGAACTCTGGACTTTGCATGTTAAATAGCTAAATGTATATAAAATAGCTGGTTAACTGGATGGTAGTACCTGCTGTGGACGCGCTGCAGGGTTCTGCACGGCTCCACGTAGAGAGAGAATAAACACTCCCAAAACGTCTCGCTCTCAGAAAAGCATCTCAAAAGTTCTGCTCAGGTTTATACAGGAAAGATCTCTGAGCAAATGCTCCATGTTAGCCTAGTTTAGCTTCGTCTTCATCCATAATCTCGACAAACAATAAGCTCTTTTCCTCTAGCTATATGCCTGGGATCTTAAACCAACCAACCTCGTGACGTCACCAGTGCTGCACGGGCAACATGGCGGCGCCCTAGCTCAAACGTAACAAACATAAATATATTATAATTTAGTGTGTAAACATTTTATATAAAAAAATCCCCCCCAAATAAATTCCATTATATTTAATACCTTAGAAAACTTGTACAAACTGAAATGTTTCATGTCCCCTTTAAATAAGCCAATTTTATGGTTTTATTCACTATATTTTAACAGTTGCACTTTTACTTTTTAGATTTTTAGGAATGTCTCATCATTTTTATGTCATTCTTGAATAGAAATGCTCAAGATATAGACTATTTATCTCGAAAATCTTGAAATGCCCTCCTGTTAACTACAGTTTAGAGTTGTCAGAGTGAAATCTGTTCAGAATGGTGTGAATGAAGAGTGCAACATGGAAGAAGTGTAGTTAGCTTCTTAAGTCTAAGAGGAAAACTGTAAATTTGTTAAATATATTTGGTGATATCGTGGTTTTAGGATATGTATGAATATATAATGATGAGCCCAGTGTCTGGTCAGGTTTTAAATAGTGCACACTATTTGGTCTGCTGAAGACAACAAGGACAGGAGCGATTGATCACAGCCTCTCTCTCTCAGATCAATTCAGAGCTATTCCCATCATGCCCTTCCCTCCTCGCCACATTTAAACCTCTTAAATCCAGCTCCATAGCTCACAGTCGCTCATCCTCACCCTGTCTGTCTGTCTGTCTGTCTGTCTGTCTGTTAGTTAGAGCTGCCAGAACCCTGGTCATTGGTTTTGGCTTGGAGTTCTTTTTTCTCATTTCTATTCCAATTCCCCCCAAATTTATACGGCCAATTACACCCCACCCCTCAATCACTAGGGGGGTAAAGACTAGCACACGCCTCCTCCGACACATGTGAAGTCAGATTCCGCCTCTTTTTATACTGCTGCTAACACTTGGAGGAAAACGCAGCGACTCGGTTCTGATACACCTGCTCACAGATGCAGCCTTGTGCTGATCCACATCACCCTAGGAGTGATAAGGGGAAAGAGAGAGCGCCATCTACTGAACTGTACCCACCCAGAGAGAGAGCAAGACCAATTGTGCTCTCTCTGGTGATGGCAAGCTGCATGAATGGGATTCGAACCAGCGATATCAGCTTGAAGCGCTTTTTGGAAGATGCATATATAGATAAAAGTATCGGAGAGCCTGTTTAATACTTGTTTCTTCTCATTCAATGTGTTTTTTTAAGGGCTGTCAACGATAAAGCGCTAACGCATGTGATTAATTCGAAATCAGTAACGCACTATTTTAACTATTTTTTTAACTATTAATGACGCCACCAAGTTTGACCCTAACTTCTGCTGTAATCTACCTGAAGCAGTGTCGGCGCTTCCAATGGGGAGACAGCACAGTTTATGTAGGGTTAAGAAGTTCAGGATGCGCTTGTTTTCGACTGATGTGCAAAATATATCATACAGGAGCTCGGCTGGAGCAGCACTCACAGTTCACTGGATCTCTCTCTCTCTCTCTCTCTCGGACTCTGGCTGCTGATGACTGATCCAGCATGACCCAGGTTTTGAAGCAGCGATCCTCAATATTAAAATCTGCAAAAACTATTGTGGTCTTGTCCATATTTTGTACAACAATTTAAGATTGTAATTTTTTGACCGGCCTGGTAACAGATATTGATCATTTTTATAGTTTTTTTAAAGTGTGTAAATTAACAGCAGCAGCTTCACCCAGCAGTACTTTTATCTAAACTGCTCCAGTTCCTTTAGAAGGGTTATTTTTAGTGTGGTGAGGGGCGGGTTCGGGCCGGGGCTCGTGCCGGCGGGGGGCGGAGCCGGTCAATGGGTGCTGACAGGGGAGAGTAAATACTCAGTGGGCTGTGAGGGTCAGTGGAGCCGGACGGGGAAGTGAGCATCTGCGGCACACCTGCTCTAAATCAATGGAGCGTTAGAGTGTGTGTGTGTGTGTGTGTGTGTGTGTGTAGTGTGTGTGTGTCCTGCTGGGTGGACCCCAGGTACCGTACTACACTCATACTGAGCTCATGCCAATTCAATGAGGCGGTCAGTGGAGTGTAAAGGTGTTTCTCTGGAGTTAAGAGGGTTTTTCCAGTTCAGGGTCAGGATTTAGCTTTAGTTCTTTACTGGGTGAACTGGGAATTCACACTGTAGATGCACAGGGATCTGGAGTCAGACAGGATGTGAAGTTTGTAATCTTTTTATTTTTATTTACTTTTTATTTTTAAGAGACACTTTCCACTTGCAACATGATCTCCAATAATATATCAAATATTACATGTACATTTATGGCATTTACATTTACAGCATTTAGCTGAAACTCTTATTCAGAGTAGAGCTTAGATCAGGCCCAAAACATCCAGCCCGACCTGCCCCGCCCTGTCATTTTGAGCCAGAGCCTGATTTAAACCCAACATGTTGTTTAGTAAGTAAAGTGTTAAAACTGAGCTGTTTTAATAAGGGAAATTTGTTCAGAATGATGTTAATTCACATTGCAACACTAAAGAAGCATAGACCTATAATTTAATAAAAATGTTTATGAAGAACAGATCTCTGAAAAATTACAACACCAACAATGAGGCGTGCAGAAGTGCAGTGTTCACTGTTCATGAAAAACCTGAAAAAAATACATGGAATTTGAAAACGGCTATTTCCAGTCGTGGATAAAGTTTTGTAAAAGTCATGGAATTGTTTGTTTTTCAGTTTATCGAAAAAAATATATATATTTTGAGCTACAAATACATCAGTCATTGGAACTACTATAGTATATCGATATTAATTTGGTTTGATTTATTTGATTTCTGGTTTTATTGCTCATGTCTGCGCTGACGTTTTGGTCATGAAAAATCGTGTGGTCATGAAAAGTTGTCTTAAAAGCCTGAAAAAGTCATGAAAATTCATGGAAATGTACTGGTTAAAACGTGTAAAACCCCTGAAAACACAGAATAGAAGAATTTCAACAACTAATTGAACCAGCCAATCAGCTGTCAGCTCATCCTCACAACTTAAACGTTACATGATGTTGATCTGCTCTGTCTCTCTCTGTCTCTCTCTCTCTCTGTCTCTCTCTCTCTGTCTCTCTCTGTCTCTCTCTCTCTCTCTCTGTTTCTCTCTGTGTCTCTCTCTGTCTCTCTCTCTCTGTCTCTCTCTCTCTCTCTGTCTCTCTCTCTCTGTCTCTGTTTCTCTCTGTGTCTCTCTCTGTCTCTCTCTCTCTGTCTCTCTCTCTCTCTCTCTCTCTCTCTCTGTCTCTCTCTGTCGCTCTCTCTCTCTGTCTCTCTCTCTGTCTCTGTCTCTCTCTCTCTCTCTCTGTCTCTCTCTCTCTCTCTGTCGCTCTCTCTCTCTCTCTCTCTGTTTCTCTCTGTGTCTCTCTCTGTCTCTCTCTCTCTCTCTGTCTCTCTCTGTCGCTCTCTCTCTCTGTCTCTCTCTCTCTCTGTCTCTGTCTCTCTCTCTCTCTCTCTCTCTCTCTCTCTCTCTCTCTCTCTCTCTCTCTCTCTCTCTCTCTGTCTCTCTCTCTCTCTCTCTCTCTGTCTCTCTGTCTCTGCCTCTCTCTCTGTCTCTCTCTGTCTCTCTCTCTCTCTCTCTCTGTCTCTCTCTCTCTCTCTCTCTCTCTGTCTCTGCCTCTCTCTCTGTCTCTCTCTCTCTCTCTCTCTCTCTCTCTCTCTCTGTCTCTCTCTCTCTCTCTCTCTCTGTCTCTGTCTCTGCCTCTCTCTCTGTCTCTCTCTCTGTGTGACAGACGTGGCTCAGGAGTTACATCAAACTGTTCCAGACTCCGTGTCAGCGCTGTGGCAAGTTCCTGCAAGACGGCCTCCCGCCCACATGGAGGGACTTCCGTACCTTAGAGGCTTTTCACGACACGTGCAGACAGTGAATCAGAGCCGCACTGAGGGGGACGGGTGGAAATACAGCCGAGATAACTGACCAGAGGACCTGCTGAACCTCCATCAACACCTGGAGACGGGAAATCATCAAAATCATAAATATTATTTCATGATATAAACTGGTATTCAGATACTCTTACACTATACAGGTGCATCTAAGTTCAAAGTTATCAAAGTTAATCAAAGTTATTTTATTTCAGTAATTCAGATTGTCAAAATGTGAAACTCATATATTATATAGATGTATTAAACACAGAGTGATCTATTTTAAGTCTTTATTTATTTTATTGTTGATGATTATGAAGCTTACAGACAATAAAGACCCAAAAATCAGTGTCTCAGAAAATGTGTGTATTATTCATAAGACCAGTTGGTACTTTTAGCAGTGTGGGCAGTGTGCCAAGTCCTGCTGGAGAATGAAATCCACATCTCCATAAAAGTGGTGTCTCTACTCTTCCTCCAGACTCAATTATTGTTCAATTATTCTATAGTCTTTTATTTTACAAATGAAAAATTGTAATTGTAAAATGTTGATGATCAGTGATGGTTTGGAGAGTCATGTCCATCATCTGCTGGTGTTGATCCACTGTGTTTTATTATCAAGTCTAAAGTCAGTGCAGTTTTGTTTTCCCACAAAATCTTACAGCACTTCATATCTTACATCTGAACCTTTATGTAGATGCAGATTTCATTTTCCAGCAGGACTTGGCACACTGCCCACACTGCCAAAAGTACCAATTGGTCTTATTTAAATTCTAATTTTCTGAGACACTGATTTTTGGGTTTTCATTGTCTGTGAGCTTCATAATCATCAACAATAAAATAAATAAACAAGTAAAATAGATCACACTGTGTTTAATACATCTATATAATATATGAGTTTTACTTTTCTTTTGCCGATACCATTAGAAAATGTATCACGATTCAATTAAATATCTTTATATTGCCCAGCTCTAGCTGATGCATCCTATTCTGGTGCAACATGTGAACAACAGTGCAGCATTTTTACCTGATGTGCAGGCATCGTGTACCTGTTCTAGAATCTGAATGATTATCTCAGTAGCTTTTGGTTTACTGGCTGTTTTTGATTCTTTAAGAAGGTTTTGGACTTTATATCATTTATATCAGTAAACCTGAACTCACCTGAACTCCAGACTTACGTTTTTCACTCTGCTCACTTCACTCACACAAACTCGTGTCCTACTTTTTTTACTCTTTTTTTTTTTTTTTACTCTTAGTTTCGCAGCTTTTCTACCTAAAAGACGCTCAGTCATGCAGCACACTTTGTTTTTTTGTGTTTTTTTTTTGTTGTTTTTTTGTTGTTGTTGTTGTTTGTGAGCGGTGTTTTAGTTCCATTTAGAAAGAAAAGTCGCTCAATATTTCATGATCCTCCCTTGAAATGTTTGTGTTATTTTATAATAAAATGAAGCGCCACTGAATGAACTGGGTCATAACCTGCTTGTGTTCTTCTGTCACTGCTCTCTCTCTCTCTTTCTCTCTTTCTCACTCTCTCTCTCTCTCTCTCTCTTTCTCTCTCTCTCTTTCTCTCTTTCTCTCTCTCTCTCTCTGTATGATTGATTAGATTATTTTTTTGTCTTGTTTCTTTTGATACAATAAACTTCAACAAGTGTGTTTTTCAATCTTTCCTTGTTTTTTCTTTGTGTTTTGTCTTTTTTAATATGCTAATACACTGCGTTCCAAAATATTATTATGCAAATGATATATTTCCCTGATTTTCCTAAATGGTCGATGCAAATGACAGTCATTATAATAAAAGGCATTTTAATATTTTCATACTGTTTTTAAAGGCATTGCGCTTGTTGTATCTACTATTTGACGCTTTTCAGCAGCAGAGATCCTTTTTTCTTTCTCATATTGCTTGAAACCTGTGGCCTGCTAAACAATAATGTGGAACATCCTTCTTAAGTAGTTTTCCTAAACGAAAATTTTTATAATCACAGGTATCTGAGATTGATTTCAATGATCCAAAAAACCATGAGACACAACCCTACGGACGGATTTTATGCCCAAAATCTCACCTTGTGTTCTCAGCTTAATTACTCAGAAATCCCTTCACACATAAACATAATCCATATATGGTTAGAAAGGGCGGAGCTTACACTTTCTAAAAATAGAGATCACATCCCAGTGCGGTAAAGCTAAATCTACAAGAAACCCATTGAGAGAAAAACACCTAAAAAAGTGAAAAATCTCCTTCCCCAACCAATATTATTTACCTTTAGTGCTTCAAACATATTTATATGATGTTTCAAACCAAATAATATCAGTAAATAAAGACTCAAAAGTAAGTAAAAGTGTGAAACTACCTGCTTTACTCAAACTAAAGCTAGGTATGGTGTGCGCACTACTTTATATAGTTTTTATTTTACTTGCACATTTTTACTAAGTAGTTATTTTGCACTTTTTTTTTTTTTGACTAAAAAAATGTTTACATGTTTGTATATACTGTAGTTTTCTTTGTGTGTCCTGATATATATAAAATACTGAAAGGTATAGGCTGCTCTGAGTGTCAGGTTTTTAGTATCTACATGTATCCTAGAGGTGTGATTATTGATTATCAAGAAAAATAAGAAAATAACTCCGCCTGATGCTGTTTCTCCATGTATTTTATCAAATCAGCCAATAATAATCCATGTAATGAACTCAAATCAATATTCTTATGCTTTTTACACTCATTTACACTCTAGTCTAACCATTTTTGAAAATATATCTTAGGTGTAAATATATTTAAAGTCTATACATTCAAAAATAAGTAAAAAATAATAATAAAAAACAGGCGCTTGGTCAAATTTTGACTTAATCATGATCAGTTTCAGGAAAATATAACAATTCTGCTTCCTTTTACATTTTAAATGATGATATTTTTGAGCAGCCGTATGTCTTCTGGAGGTAAAGAGATCAGGGCATGTGTCTGTCTGATATAATTACTGTGTTATAACACCTGAAAAAGAGGAACTGAAAACAAAAAAGGAGAAAAAACACACCAAAACAGCCTAGAGTTCAAAGGGTTAATTGCAAAAAAACAAAAAGAATTATCTTTGTCATTTTGCATGAAGGAGTCGCTTCATTTTAGACGTTTTTTCCGTGCAGATTTTTGCTAGAATTGCTTGTTTTTTGCTGTTTCTGAGCTTTTTTGCTTCAGTGCCGCAGCATCAGCAGCAGCTTGTGTTTTTATATTACTTTAATACGTAAAAGTAAAAAGCAACAAACGTCCACAGATTCAGGGTCCAAACACGCGACGGCACCTGGAGACTCGCGCTCAGGAGTTAAGTGCATTCTTACAGCCGGGTGACCTAGAAATTATGCCCCCTCTCTCCACGTCATACATAATTTACACCAAGGTGACAAACTAAAGCCGGGTTTTCTCAGGCAGCCGCTGTTCGGCCGCTATCGCTTTATGAGCCGCGGAGCCGCGTTAGCTCAGAGGCTCACGACGCGCGTGACCTTACTGTACGTGACCGGCTGAATTATTGATCGTGTTTTTGTTTAACGCGGAGACGCCCGCGGGGTGAAGCGGCTGATCACCTGATTACTGATTACACTGATGGGAAATACATGCAATAAGCAATGTCTGGAGTTTATTAAATATAACCAGAGATGTATAGTAAAAAAAAAAGTAGTTCAGAGTATTTCACTACTGTAATTAAGTACTAAAACTCTGTATCTGTACTCCAATACTGCAGTATAATTTGTACTACTTCACTACTGTACTTACAGTAAGTACTAAAATGCTGTATCTGTATCTACTGGAGTATTATTTTCACCTTACTACAGTACTACATTTTTAAAAAATAGATACAAAAAAGTTGAATAATTCAGTACTTCTGCTTAAATCATTTTTTTTTTTTATGGAAAATTCTTGCTTAAAGCTGCTTTAATATAAAAACAATGACCAGCATATGACAACACAGAACTTAACTGCAATATGATGCTGCCACCCCCATGCTTCACAGTTGGGAAGGAATGTTTGTTGATTGTTCAGTAATCTATAAGCGTTTAATTATTTTTTTTTTACTGCAAAACAATTTTGTTCTCAACATTAAGCTTAAAATATTGAAGGTCAATGTTCTGATGTTTCAGGTCAGGTTGATGCAGATTTTTAATATTGTTAAATGCTGCACCTTCTCTCCAGTCTCTCAGACGCTGTATTCTCTGTATTTTCTGTTTTGTCTGTATTATTTCTAAAGCTGCCGTTGGTCTCTCTGTGGTCTCTCTCCCACAATTCTCTTTCCTGTTCTGATGTTTTTATGAGGGACGTGATTATCAGGCACTTCCTGATGATATGATGAAACTTCCATTTCCTCTCCAGCGCTGCTCTCTGAGATATTTAGACATGTGTTTGTATTTTATAGCATTTTGTTTGTTGTGCATGTCTTTAATTTATCTGTAGTTTTCTTTAAATGCTCTTTGGATCTTTTATACAGTTTTTATTTACAATTTGACGACACTTATGGCACTTAAGTTGAGGAAGGTCAACAAGGTATACATAATACTGTATACATAATTATTAATATTTATACTTAATATTCAGTGTTAAGTGGTGGTGCCAGGACTAAATTAGCTTTAATCACTTCTTTATTTACTTTAAAGTGATGGTTAATATTACTATACATTAGAAATAATGTGTTCATTCAGAGAAAATCTTAAAAATGTATTGTTACACAGCATTTATATGAAATTTAAGTACAGGTGCACCTCATAAATATATATATATGTATATATATAATTGAAAAGTTACTTTATTTTACCTCGAGCAGTTTGGACTGTGTGTCTCTCCACTCTTCCTCCAGACTCTGATCCCTTGATTTACTTTAAATGAAATGTAAAATGTACTGATGATCAGTGATGGTTTGGAGAGTCATGTCTGTCATCTGCTGGTGTTGATCCACTGTGTTTTATTATCAAGTCTAAAGTCAGTGCAGTTTTGTTTTCCCACAAAATCTTACAGCTCTTCATATCTTACAGCTTCCCTCTGCTGATAACAACTTTTATGGAGATGGGGATTTCATTTTCCAGCAGGACTTGGCACACTGCCCACAAAAGTATCAATTCGTCTTTTTATATAATATTCTAATTTTCAAACGCTTGAACTAGATCACTCTGTGTGTAATACATCTATATAATATATGACTTTATATATATTTTACATTTTGAACAGTTCCTGTATACCGACTTGTCACTTCTTCTTTAGTTTCAGCTTAATGAATCAATAGAGTTATTATTTAAAGTCTTGTAGAGGTTGTAGAGGTTAAACTACCTGTGTTGTGAGTGACTGTAGTGTATCCTGGTGAATATTTTCAGGTATCTTTCCAGCTTGAAAGCCCAAAGTCGCAGTGTGTCCTCAACTGTAGCAATCAAAGAAATGAATTATTCAGGATGTTTACCTGCCCCGAGTTTGACTTATGGCCTCCTCTGAAACAGAAAAAGTTTCAGAGTCGCTCTGAGTAAAAAAGCAGCCGTACAAAAGCTATATGCATTATATATGCATTATATAATACAACTTTTTTTATTGTGGAAAGAACTACAGAAAGTGTTTTAGGTATACAGGGGTGCCACCATAATCTCAGCAGAACTGAGGAAACTTTGACTATGTATGTACTTTGAGTATGTTCTCCTAAGAGCTCAAAAGAAAAGTTTGAGTTTCTTTGATTTTACCAAATTGAAAACCTCTAAAATATAATCAAGAGGAAGATGGATGATCACAAACCATCAAACCACCAAACTGAACTGCTTGAATTTTTGCACCAGGAGTAAAGCAGCATAAAGTTATCCAAAAGCAGTGTGTAAGACTGGTGGAGGAGAACATGATGCCAAGATGCATTAAAAAAAAAAACTTCAGCTCCAAGCGCTGCCATTACTGTACTGATAATAATAACATAGACATAGACCAGGAGTAATGGCAGCGCACGGAGCTGAAGCTAGTAGAGCTTTAGGATGTAAACAGTGGTTTGTAATAAGCTAGTCATCAAAGGTAAGAACTTTTTCATCATGTTTCACTGCAACAAAAGTCCATTTTACAGGGCGTCGAGTGGTCCAGTGGTCTAAAGCGCCGCCACTATGAGCGGGAGGTTGCAGGTTCAAACCCCTCATGGCAAAGCTCATGCAGCTTTACCATCAAGCTGCCGGCGCTCAGAGGGAGCACAATTGGCCCTGCTCCCTCCGGACGGCTACAGTAGATGGCTCTCTCTCTTCACACATCACTAAAGGGTGATGTGGATCGGCACAAGGCTGCATCTGTGAGCTGATGTATCGGAACCACCAGAGTTGCTGCGCTTTGTTAGCGCACTGTGAGGCTACTCGCTCGAAAAGAAGCGATGGCAGACTGAATTCACATGTATCGGAGGAAGTATGTGCTAGTCTTCACCCTCTCACTGTGTTGGGGCATTACTATACTGATAGGGGGAGTCCTAATGAGTGGGTTGGGTAATTGGCTGTATAAATTGGGAGAAATTGTGAGTTCTCCTTTATTTTTTTTATTTAAAGAGTTGTAGAGTATCTCTATAGCCTCAGTTCAGGCTGAATAGAAGTACAGAGCTGTTCCTCTGCGAGTGAATCGCAGCTCCCGAAACTGTTCTGCTCTGAAACTTGTTTTTTTGTGATGTGTCTCATGGTTCTCTCTGGCTCGGGTTCAGATCCTACACAAGGTGACGCGTGGAGTCTCGCGCTGACGAACTCAAAGGCTGAGGGAAGAAAGCTGCTCTTCTCAGACGCCTCTCTTTTACAGCAGCGCGGCGTCGGGAGTCTGCCCTCACCCACTCCTCCGAGCAGTCAGCCGAGCATCTGCTTCCACCAGAGAACAAAACAAGCCGCCATGTCTTCACACAGGTCATCAGCGCTTCACTCGGGGAGCTGGTCGTGTTGTTTTCGCCGCTCGGCAGACGGCAACACCATCGCAGCGCGGCTTTTGAACCGCTGATGTCCTTGCGTTGGGTAACGCGGGGCTAACGCTCTGCCGTGCACCGCGCCGCTGCAGAGTGCTATAAGAGGTCATTAGCAAATAGATATCGTGCGATGTCCGTGTGTTATTAACTCGCTAATATGAAATGAAAACGGGTTTATGCAGCGGGGCTGCGTCCAAACAAATTCAAACGAATGCTAAAATCAGCACGGCTCAGCGTTTCCCCGCGTCGCACTTACGCTGCACTATTTAGCGCTTTCCCAGCTTTTGCACACATGATTCAACTCGCTTACGACTTGCTGATTAAGTATTGACTGGAATCTGGTTTGTGTTATAGCTGGAGAATGGGGAGAATATGCATAATGAACACAGTGAGTGCAGGAGGACTACTGCAGGGCCGAGGATAGCATTTACAGATTTTTTTATAAAAAAATAAGCTTCCTTATAAAAAAAATAGATATGCACACTGTGGAAACTCATAGCACAGCAAAATCAGCTTTCTAACAGTATTTTGTTAGCTTCCTCATTTTGTTCACACATTTCATTGCTTCCGTTCAGTCATTTCACATCAACACCTCCTTATTAAGACTGGAGCTCCAGCAGCAGCAGCCGATAGAATAATGTGAGAAATCTAAAATCTAAACGTACTGAAATTTGATCTGAATTTGAACTTTATTCAAACGATGGCAGTCATGTACTGTAATGTAAAACAATGTAAATGTACACAGTTATTTGAAAAAGCTTGGCACTAGTTTGGAAGGAACTAGTGGAACACAAGTGGAAATCCATGCTAGGCTAAAAGCTAATCCTAGAGTTGATTGCATTCCACAGGAGGCCATTCAGTTAGCAAACAGCTAGGACTCTTGTCTGTGGGCGGACAAAAACACGAGCTGTATTAGGGGTTGCCTACATTTTTAGATATTATACCCTGAAATATGGTGCCAGATCACCCACCCCTAATTATCACATCAGGGTTCTACTTTTTTACTGGTTTTATAATTAGTATCACGACATTCTGGATCATTGACCTCTGTTACAAATCTAATAGAATTCTTGTATTTTTTTAATATCACAGTTAGGATTGTTATATATTATATCATTTGCACTAATAAAATTACATTTTTATTTTGTTGCAGTAGTGTATTTTTGAAACAGTTTTTGAATATAGTGTTTTGTCATATCGCCAAGAGTATCATTATCACCAAAATACAATCCAATATCGTGATATTATTTTAGAGCCATATCGCCCACCTCTGAGCTGTGTTATAAAGAGTTAGTGATGTTTGTTCTGCAGGGGGGGGTGGAGCTCCAGCTGCAGTCTTTATGGAAAGTTTGAAGAAGTCGTTTCTCCACCTTGATCTCTCTGGACTGTGTTTTCTGCTGCTCTGTATGCAGTAATGCAGTGTGTTTGTGTATGGGCTTATTATTGTCGTACATCCTCTCTCCCTCTGTGTGTGTGTTCGGTGTGTGTGTGCTGGGTGTGTGTGTGTGTGTGTGTGTGTGAAGCTCCCTGCCGTGTTAGCCGCTCACCCGCCGCTGGCCCGCGGCCTCATTAGCCGCCCCTCTCCGGCTCTTCCCGCTCTCTCCCTCTGAACGCTTAATTACTGCTCCAGACCCGATGCTGAAGATTGATATCAGCTCCCGCTCCCTCCATCCGTCCTCTAGCTGCTCTAAATCTGCTAAAGATGGGGGACGGGGAGCTTCAGAAGCAGTGAATGCTGGGTAAACTCAGGTTCAGATCAGCACTTTTTATTCTTGGAAGAAAAAAACAAAAACGTCCTTATTGTTCGAGTGTATTTTTTTCCACACCTGAAAGTTATATATATATATATATTTTTTTTTTTGTGTATAAAGCATTTAATCCATTTAGTTTCAGTTTCAGTTCCACACTGCAGTTTAGTTTGTATTTGTTTTATTTGTATTTATTTGTATTTTAGCACTTTGTATTTATTTTATTTCTGTTTTATGTTGGGATACTTATTTTATGTTAATATGTCATTTAAGTGATTTCTTTTACCTATGTTTTAATTGTATGTATTTATGTGACTTCATTAGACATTTTGTGTACTGCTCCTTGGGCAGTGGAAGCTGTGTAAAGAGTGCTTTATAAATAAAGCTTACGTACTTACTTACTTACTTACATAGCTGCATCGTTGCTAGGTTACCTGTATCTAGCGGAGTAATGCATGTAGAGTTCTTCAGTTAGTTACAGTGCATTACCAGCTGATAAGGGTACTTATATATCTCCTCTCAGCCAATCACATTGCAGGGTCAGAACTAACTGTGGTATAGTTTATATTAATTGGTTTGTAAAATGTTAGTTAGTTATTGAGTTGGTTCGTTCGTTGAGTTGCTTTGCTTTTGGGCAAGTAATTTAAGTTCTTTAAAAGAATTAGTACATGTTAGTACATGCACATTTTTTGCGCATTTCGAGCTGTGCAAGGTGTACTTTTCCAGTGGTTATGATAGCAAAGACACACCGACACGTCTTAAATCTAGCTGCACAGTGCATGGTTGACTTCTTAACTAACGATTGCTAAAATACGGCTCTATGGTTTTTTGATCCAGAATGATTGGTCCTGACTGACCAAATTTCAGTACTTTGGTTCACCTTTTACACCCAATATATTGGTTTAGAACCAAAATCAAACTACACAGGTGTAAATGCACTTTAAATAACTGTGGTTTCAATAGAATTGCCTGACTAAAGCTGTCAGATGCTAACGCGTGTCTGAGTGATGATACGGGTCCAGCTCGATCAGCAGCTCAATACTCCGGGTCAGAAACTGTTCCCCTCTGAAACTCTGTTCCTCCCACTTTCAATCTAGTTTGCCCTTAGATAAATGACCTGTGTGTGTGTTTGAACCTGTGGGGACGCTGTCACTTTACAGACCATCAGGATTTAATTCTTGTGCTTCTTTTTCTTTTGTTGAAGCATTTACAGAGGTTGGACAATGAAACTGAAACACCTGTCATCATTTTAGTGTGGGATTTTAGGTTTCATGTCTAAATTGGAGCATCCTGGTGATCAATCTTCATTAATTGCACATTGCACCAGTAATAGCTTGAAGAGTGTGAAGGTTCAATTAGCAGGGTAAGAGCACAGTTCTGCTCTAAATACTACAATGCTCACAACATTATGGGGGACATACCAGAGTTCAAAAGAGGACAAATTGTTGGTGCACGTCTTGCTGGAGCATCTGTGACCAAGACAGCAAGTCTTTGTGATGCATCAAGAGCCACGGTATCCAGGGTAATGTCAGCATACCACCAAGAAGAACCAACCACATCCAACAGGATTAACTGTGGATGCTGTAAGAGGAAGCTGTCTGAAAGGGATGTTCGGGTGCTAACTCGGATTGTATCCAAAAAACATAAAACCACGGCTGATCAAATCACGCAGAATTCAATGTTCACCTCAACTCTCCTGTTTCCACCAGAACTGTCCGTCACCACTATCAATTATTGTGCTCTAAAACCAGCTGTTTCAGTTTCATTCTCCAACACCTGTAAATGTTGATAATTTAAGGACCCCAGAAGCCTTGAGTTAAATTCCAAACAGTATACAGTAAATCTTCTGCTGATGTTCCTCCAGTTCCTCCAGTGATCTTCTTTGTTTCTTCTAATGAAACAGGGATTAGAACGAGATCTAATTTGAATTTATTTAATAAAAACAAATCATTTGAGGAACCAAAACCTGGAGCTGATATTTTCCTCCAGTGCAGAGCGAGTATGCTAATATACAGCGGTTCAACAGGTCAGCCAGTCTCGCTCTTTATTACCATCTGTGATAATCCTTTCAAATAACACCACCCTTCCAGGATTAATCCAAGAAGTTACTACAGAGATGGGCACATGCTTCTGCAGTTGAGAACGCCATGGTTTATAATTAAACCTCTATGATTTATATTAAGGATATGAGGGAAAAGAAAAGTATGGGAACCATATTCATATACAGCATAAGTTGTGTAGAGTGTGTTGCCAAATATAAGCCTTGACATGCATGTAAAGGATAATACATTTTAAATTATTATAAAACTATATATTTGCACTCTCTGTATCTTACTTTATGCACATTAATTGGTGTTCATTGTCTATTGTGTTCAACTGCACTACCTCCATTCTCCATTACACACACACACTCAATACTGTACTTTTTTACTTTACATTTTATTATGTATTTTTATATGTATTGTTATATTTCATCCTTTTGTAACTTCTAGTTTTGTAATTAGAATTTCCCCTTGGGGATCAATAAAGTATCTATCTATCTATCTATCGATCTATCTATCTATCTATCTATCTATCGATCTATCTATCGAAGTAGACAGTAGACAGTCCACAGGTCAAAACACAGCAAGGCAATATCAAAAGGCAGGAAAGAATCGAGATTGTTTAAAAAAAAACAAGGTCAAAAACGAGAAATAAACACAAGAAATAGGATAAACCATATAAGAATAGAACCGTCAATAATCAGCAAACACAAAGAGCAAATGAGCCCCTTATATAGGGCTACAACCATGTGGCTAGTACTCAGGTGATCTGCTACCTGGAAGTGTTGTGTGTGTGCTGTGTCATGTGATCGGGATTGGGTGTGATGTCAGTGTGTGGTGCTGAGTGTGGGTGACTCTAATCTGCTGTACATGACCCTGCATGAAAAAAGCACAAAAAAACGAACTTGGGTTCTGCAGCAGGACAATGACCCAAAACACGCTAGCAAGATTACCTCTGATTGGCTGAGAAGTAATAAAGTGAAGATTTGGAAGCGGCCAAGTCGAAGTCCTGATCTGAGTCTGATTGAGATGCTGTAGGAGATTCATGCTGGAAAACTTATTATAACAGTTATAACACATACATAGAAAGGGCAACAATATAGATGGCGGGGGGTTCACTATTTGGCAAACAACAGGTCATTGTTGCCATTCTATGTATGTGTTACAACTGATTATTAATTATTTTTAAGGCATTTACAACCGAATTAGAAAAAAATAATAAACCACTTATAAACCCTTTATAAAGGTAGTGTTATTTTAAAAGTGGTACCAAAATAACTAAACTGCATTTTTTGTAGATTTGTGTTGTCTTTGACTACAATTAAATTTTATTTGATGATTTGAAACATTTAAAAGTGTAAAACATGCAAAATAATAAGAAACCATGAAGGAGCTGAACACTTTTGGGAGTAGAAACTAAGATATAGGTATTTAATGTTATGTTTGATCAGTGAAGCACATAAGAATAACACGTCTACGCTCGAGGATTAAAATCTTTTCAGAGTATTTGTGTTTCTAGAAGCTCCTGCCCAGCAGTCTGACTCACACTGCAGTCCGACTCCGTCTGAAGTGCTTCTGACTCGTGAGCGCTCAACTTTAGTTCATGAGAAAGTTGCCGCCATCTGTGATGAGCTGTTAAAAATTCTGCTTCTCTCAGTCCAAGAGCCTCCGAGAGCATCTGATGCATAGTGGGTTTTTGTCACCAGCTCTAGCGGTTGGTGATTCAACTCGCCAAGAGGATGAGCTCCATAATTTCAGACTAAAGCGCGAATCTCGGCTCCCGGCGCAGATCAGATGACACATCGGTGCAAGGCTGTCGTCTCCGTGCCAGAGACACTCGGAGACGGAGTGAATAAATTATCCGTACAGCAGATCAGGCTTTCGTTAGACTCAATGAAATCTCCACTACAATAATCTGCACCTCTGTGTCTCTCTGTCTGTTATCAACCCAAATTAAAAAACAAAAAAAAATCTATCGTTTTTGCTTTTTTAATCATACTTACATTTTCAGCATAACAAACACATTTAAACACAGTGTTATTAAGTGACACACGCACCACAGCGAGTTCACACGCTCACACATGGTATTTCTCACGCTTGCCAATCCTTAGGCTGCATATTATAATGTACTCTCGTTGAGCCAATCAAAATATAGATCGCCCTGTTGTTAGGCAGACCTAGTCAAAGAGGGCGGAGTTTCAGCCAGAGTGAACAACTGAAGAAGAACTGCGCCTAAATATAGACCTTAGGAACAGTTTGAGCTTCCTCTTACAGCGTCCACAGTTAATCCTGTTGGATGTGGTTGGTCCTTCTTGGTGGTATGCTGACATTACCCTGGATACCGTGGCTCTTGATGCATCACAAAGACTTGCTGTCTTGGTCACAGATGCTCCAGCAAGACGTGCACCAACAATTTGTCCTCTTTTGAACTCTGTCACACATAATGTTGTGTGCATTGTAATATTTAGAGCAGAACTGTGCTCTTACCCTGCTAATTGAACCTTTACATTTTTATCAAGCTCTTACTGGTGCAATGTGCAATTAATGAATGAAGAGTGGCCACCAGGCTGAAACAATTTAGCCATGAAACCTAAAATCCCACACTAAAATGATGACAGGTGTTTTACAGGTGTTTCAGTTTCTTCTTTCAACCCCTGTATCTCAGCTTTTATTATAGCTTATTATATCATTATTTTTTTCCAGAGTGTTTGTATTTCTAATGTGTTTATTTAGGCTAAAGGGCAATAATCCCATTTGCTGCATTAGTGGTGTAATGTGAGCGTGACCTACAGAGTCAGAAGCGCTGTACGACGGCCTGTAATAATGTGAGCGCTGGTTTAGATGTGTGTGGAGGCTCAGTGTGCGGTACTATCGGCGAGGTGCTGGGAACAGATGGATCGTTGGTGCGGTCTGTGCCTGAACATGGTGCCGATACACACACCTCCTACATACTCCCGGGCCGCTTAGCGTGGAGAGCTTCCAGAACGTTCCTGGCACCGAGGAGGATCTCGTCACCACCTGTCTCCCAGAACGACCTCCTAACACCGGTCCACTCATCACCGACACCCCCGCCACCCCGCCGAGCTCCGGTGTTACCGGTGTGAGAGACGGACGCCGGGTCACCGAGCTGCACAGGAGCCGCTGCAGCGCCGAATCCCGCAGCTTCCTCAAACACAACGCTATTCTATTTGTATCCGCAGCAAAAACCACCTGCTGAGTCCAGAAAAACAGACGACTGAACATTATTGTTATGAAGAAAAGACTTTCAGCCAAACGATTAAAATCGTGTAAAATAATGAGCCTCTGATAAAAAAAAAAAAAGAACAGAACAGTGGAGGTTTGTTGGTGTAAAAATTCAGCTTTTAATACACGGCACAACCTTTTAACTGTTACAGCGCAAAACAGTGACTCGCGCCTGAGCTTATTAACTTTTACATTTAGTAGAGAGAAGTCATATATGTAATATAAAACTAGAATAAATAATATAATACTTCAGCAGATACTCGTGATACATGATGTGCTACTTTTAGGTGTTATTTTGTGTTGGTCCACCAGTTAAAAGCTCAATAAAACACATTGAAGGGGTATGAATACTTTTGCAAGCCAGTAGGATGAAGTTTGGAAACGAGGTTAGGATCATAGTTAGGAGATCATAGAGGCGGATATAAGATTGAGGATTAGGGTTCGGGTTGTGGTTAGAGTTAGAAATAGAGTTAGAAATTAGAAATAGGGCCAGGATAAGTATAAAAGTTAGGATTAAATTTAGAAGTGAGGTTAGAGCTATAGATAGAATAAGGGTCAAAGACGAGATTTAGGAATAGAGGTATGATGTTTTTAGGTTGAGATTAAAGTTAGGGTCAGGATTAGCCTCAGAGTAAAGGTTAGGTTTTAGTTAAGGTTATGATTAGGAACAGGATTAGAATAAAAGTTAGGATTAAGTTTAAAGTTGAGGTTAGAGCTATAGATAGAAAAAGACGAGATTTGGGAATAGAGTTTGTTTCAGGATAAGGAATAGAGGTATGATGTTTTGGGTTGAGATTAAAGTTAGGGTCAGGATTAGCCTCAGGTTAAAGGTTATGTTTTAGTTAAGGTTATGATTAGGAACAGGATTAGAATAAAAGTTAGGATTAAGTTTAGAGTTGAGATTAGAGCTATAGATATAGAATAAGGGTCAAATACGAGATTTAGGAGTTTAGAGTTTGTTTTAGGATAAGGAATAGAGGTATGGTGAAAGTTAGGATTAGGTTTTGGGTTGGAATTACATTAAAACTAACACACTAAAAGTGTACTTCATAGTAGTCTATGTTTTTTTAAATACACTATATTGTACATATGATGAAAGCGTAATATTAATCTACTTTGAATATATTTTAAGTAAGTACATACATCTGTTTCTCAACATGGTTTAAGTAAAATACATTTTTTTTGTATTTTATATTTTTCCCCAGGATACACCTATAGAAAGTATAGCTTTATGCAAATAAATAGACAGCATTATGAATAAAATCAATGGCTTTGGGCAGAAAGGGATTTTAATTAATTTCTCAAAGTATTCTCTCTATAGTGAATGGTATTAAAAAAAGAGAGAGAGAGATCCCAGTATATGACTGGAGGACGATGGTGATGGTGGCGATGGCTGTACAGAGTATACACAGAGTATATACAGTATATAAAGCAGCGTCTGCTCCAAGGTCAGCGAGGGCAGGAATCCAATTGTTAATTTAATTAAATGCAAATATGAAAATAGGTGGTCTGGGTCACTGCATGAAAGTGTGCAGCGAGTCCGCTGGGGGTAAATAATGGGAATTCCATTGATTTCTGGCTTTTGGACAAGTGTTCACAGATTTCCTGTCGGGTGCAGAATTGTTGTGCTTGTTAATCCATTTGAGTTGGAGCGCGCTGCGTCTTGGTGGGGATAGGTCATGGTTAATGGGATGCTAATGAGTGCCTGCTAATCAATTTGTGCTTAATCAGCCAATCAATGTCGAGTGCAGCAGAGCAGCGGCGGGGCCTGGGACGCCGGCGGAGCCGTGAGAAACCCAGAGACTTCCTGCCCTCGCTGTAAACTCTGAGAAACGGGAGCTGGAGGGTTTTCAGCTGCGCTGAAGCTTCTGGAGAACCAGAGACGAGGGTTTCGCTCGGTGTCCTCGAGGATCAACTCAATCTGTAAAGTTTAAAGTTTCTGCACACCTCTGATCGCTTTCTGTTACTGTAAACATTAGATTTAGATGAGTAGAAGAAGATTTCTGGTGTTATTCTCGCAGATTAGAAACTACAGAGTTTATTACAAAAGGGACTATCCTTGAAAAAAAAGAAGTATACTGTACCTAAGAGCATTAAAATATGTTTAATTATATGTAAAGAATACTAAAAGTACATTTTTTATTTAATATACTTTAGGAAAATACACATTAAATATGCTTTCTCTGTATTTCCATAAAATGTGTTTTTAAGCAATATGCTTTAAATTAAATGGTGTGTTGATATGTACTATTTGGAACAACTTTCAGCTTTCAACTTTCAACTTCAATTCAACATATTTCAAATACAAAATAAAAGCATTAGGTTGTGCTTTTCAGAGATTTTAAACTTCGAAAGTCATTTTAAATACATTAAAGTATATTGTAAATATACTATTTTGCGTGTTGATGCACATATTGTGTACACTATAATTCTACTGGGAAAAAAAACAGTATTTAAACATATATTTTATGTATGTAGTGTCATTGAATGCTGCTTAAATACCGCTTTGAGTCCTGGATTTAAAAGTGTCTAAAGTGTCAAAAGAATGGTCAAAAAATACTGTAACAGGCGATAAAAGACAAAAGACGATAAACAGAGATACAAAAAAAGAGTCAGAAACGAAGTAGGCAAATCGAAGACGAGCTAAGAAAACTAGATTCAATACTCAGCATTGAACTGAGCAAGCTGAGGGGTATATATACTAGGAAGGACAGGTGGAGCCAATTAGTAACTCGGAGAGCGAGAACACTGCACTTCAGTATCTGAATCAGTTTCTCTGATTTTGATATTTATGGGTTTATGTTTGAGAAAAAATAACATTGTTTAATTCTATAAACTACAGACAACATTTCTTCCAAATTCACATAAAAAAATAAATTTAAAAATTGTCATTTAGAGCATTTATTTGCAGAAAATGAGAAATGAGAGAAATGGCTGAAATAACAAAAAAGATGCAGAACTTTCAGACCTCAAATAATGCAACAAAAAAAAGTTCATATTCATAAAGTTTTAAGAGTTCAGAAATAATCAATATTTGGTGGAATAATCCTGGTTGATTTTTAATCACAGTTTTAATTTCATGCATCTTGGCATCATGTTCTCCTCCACCAGTCTTACACACTGCTTTTGGATAACTTTATGCTGCTTTACTCCTGGTGCAACAATTCGAACAGTTCAGCTTTTCAGGTTTGATGGTTTGTGATCATCCATCTTCCTCTTGATTATATTCCAGAGGTTTTTTTTAATTTAATAAAAATAAGAGACTCTTTTTTAGTTCATCATACAGTCAGTCTATTAATAGGCTACTGTACTAGATTCAGGTTAATGCACATTAACCCTTGCTTTAAATCCAGCTAGAAGCACGCTGATGTAGATTAACACTTCATTTCTTTCACACAGTAGAAGTAAAAAATGGAGGAGGAGAGAAAGTGCAGCAGAAACAGAAGCAGGTAGAGTCCTGAAACGACAGGCGGGTAAGCGATGAATTAATCTGGGGAAAAGACTGGAAATAAAAACAGCCGGGAGGAAACTCCGCCGCTCCTCTCCTCCCTGCGAATGAAACGGCCGCGCGCTGTTGAATTTAATCACGGCGGCTCTAAAAGTAGGGGAGAGCTGCAGTCACTTCCTGTTACGGGCCAATCTGTATCCCCTGTGTCCCGCGCGAGTGTCAGGGACGGGACAGGACCGCACCATTACTGCAACCAGGCCAGCAGGAGCTGCCAAATCAGCACTTTATCCAACGAGGAAGTCATGCAGAGAAGATTGAGCTGACACCGGTGTCTTCAAGCTGCCACTATACATATATATTAACCAGGTGCTGCATGATTGTCCCTGTGCAGTGCTGTCACTGAACACTGCTGCACTTTAGTGTCTCAACTCATTTTAATGATAAAAAAAGAGAATAAAAAAAACGTACTCTTACTCTTAGGTCTAGGTCTTAAAAGTCTCTTTCTATCGTTTTTAAATGCAATTTAAAAACTTTAGTTGTGGTCTTTAGGTGGCTGGTTTCTGTACAACCCTGCTTTAGTTCACTAGATCAGTGGTCTCTGAAGAAAGACAGGATTCCGGCTCTTGTTCATGAATATTTATACATGCAAACATATCTTACTCTCAGATCTACTAGTCTACTAGATCTATCTAGTCTTAGGTCTAGGTCTTAAAAGTCTCATTCCATTGTTTTTAAATGCATTTTAAAATGTCTAGTTTTGGTCTCTAGTATAAATGTGATCAGCCATGTGAGCTGATTTTTGTGAAAGAAAGTGCTTTGGTGTTTCTGTTTAGCCCTGCTTTAGTTCACTGGATCAGTGGTCTCTGAAAAAAGACAGGATTTCAGCTTTTGCTCATGAATATTCATACATGCAAACATATCGCCTCCAAATGGCTAACTAGTATAAATGTGATCAGCCATTTGAGCTGTTTTTTGTGGAAAAAAAAGTTTTAAAAAAGTTTTCCGTTGTTTCTATTTAGCCCTGCTTTAGATCACTGAATTAGAGATTTCTGACAAAAGACAAGGTTTCAGCTCTTGCTCATGAATATTCATACATGCAAACATATCGCCCCTTACCTGCCTTCACCCCCCCGGAGTCATTTTTACAGCTCTAAAACTTAAAGGACAAAATGTTTTCAGAAATACAGCCTTAGTTATAAAGATATACAGCACTGAGTGCTGGTAAAGTTAACCCTTAAACTTCGCTTAATGTCAGACTCTCAGACTAGGTATTTATACAACTATATAAACTATATATAGCACTAAATGTCTATTTTCTATGGTATAAGTTTTAGATTTAGGTGAAAAATATTGTTCA
Source organism: Astyanax mexicanus (assembly GCF_023375975.1). NCBI lineage: Eukaryota > Metazoa > Chordata > Actinopteri > Characiformes > Acestrorhamphidae > Astyanax > Astyanax mexicanus. Next base: position 1,354,793 of record NC_064419.1, on the reverse strand, counting down.
TAACCAATACAATGATTTAGAATGTCCTGAAGAAGAAAGTCATCACTGGTGTACTAAGCAACATATGAACAGTTGAAGAGGTAGACCAACACCTTACAAGTTACTACATGATTCCTTATGTGTTCCTTCATAGTCTGATAGATCACTTTACTATTCATCTATAAAGTAGGAAAATAAATTATAAATAATTCTGTAAAAAGCATTGAATGAGAAGATGTGTACTGACTTATTACAAATACTGTAGACAATATGCACACAGTATGGTTGCCTTAGAAGCAAATAATATCATTAATTGCCATTTTTATTAGTCTGATGTTCATTAAAAAATGAAATTATGGTCTTTGGGGACATTGTGTGCATTAGGTCTATTAAGTTATCAGTTTAAAACACATTTTATGGTTTCCATTGATTGAAAATCTTTAAAGTAAGGTTGCAGGACTTTAAAGGGCACCAAATTTTCTGAGAATCTCATTTAAAAAAAAGGAAAAATGAAGGGAATCCCAGAATAAAAGCCTGGTTCTCTTGTTCCTTTTGTTACAGTGCTCTACTAAAGCCCCACATCATTATCTGAGATAGTTTTTTAGTTTTTAGTGGCCACATGGCTGGAAGTGCTGCATCATATCCTCACTTTATTGATGTGTAATGATGATCTTTACTCTCCTCATTGCTTTGATTGCGTCGTGCATCCGGTCCCATCCTCAGAACGCACGGAGCGTATCACCGATTACGTATTCCTTTTGATGGAAATTTGAATTGATTTGAATTTCTTTTAAGCTTTAAATGTTTAAAAAACACACACACATATCCTATACATCTGAGATAGTAATGCGTTATGTGTTATTTTCCTATCTCCGCACGTCCCTGTCACGCCGTGGAGTTTCTGCAGTTAGGAGGAATTAATGGCGTACGGTCGGGTTTGAAAAGAAAAGTGAAAATGAACTTGGTAGGCCTCATAAATGTTGCTTTGGAAAAGATCACGTTATGATCTGAGGCTGCCACCCACACAGTCCCTGAAAGTGGCTTTAAACTCCAGGAGATGAAATGTGAGAGTGTGGGTGTTTGGACTGAGTCTCTGTCCATGTGTGAGTCTATTCTTGTCATTTTCTGCATCAGTTATTCATTTGTTAGATTCTTTACTCAAAACGACAGAAGAAAAAAAAAAGAAGAGCTGGAGAAGAAAGTGGGAGAAGTTGAGTTGAGTCGGGGGGGGGAGCCAACGCGAAGCTTTAAAGAGCGAACACAGGAGATTAAAATAAAAACAGCCAGACCTACAAACCTAATCTTAATGATGTGGAAAAGAGAGAGAGAGAGAAACGTATGCAGAATCTATCAATCACACCAGCTTCCTCTCTATACTAATCCCTGCAGTGCCCCCTAGTGGCGGAGGGTGTCACTGCATGGGGACACTTGCTGATGGATTTTGCCATGAGGGGTTAACTAAGGAGCATCTGGGTATGAATATGAAATACGGTTATGGATTTTCAGCAAACAGTGATATTTATACCGTGCGAATGAGATCCGACAAGTGGCATAAGTAAGCCCGTGAATCACGGGGCAAGTCTCTTAATCCTGAATAAGTCTACTGTATTACAACAACAACAACAATAACAATAACAGCAGCAGAGACAGAAAAATACTCAAAAATAATCTGCTTACAGTGTCTGTCACGCTCTACTCTTTTTTCCCTGTGTTTTCTGCGTCAGTTATTTTCCATCACGTGTCTGTAATTCGTAGCTCCGCCCCTCGTTACCTGTCTCCCCAGGTGTTCATTGTTTCATGTTAGTATATGTTTGTACATGTTTGTCTATGTTTATCTGTCGTTCCTTGTTTATTTGTATTTACACGCTCTAGTTTGTTGTTTTTCATGTTTATTTCCTGTCACGTTTAGTTCCTGTCTGTTTCCTTGTTTATACCTGTATATATTTACGTATTTATTAATTCCTAGCCCTTTTAGTTTATCTGTTTAGCTGTTAAGCTCTTTGTTTGTTTCCCTGTTTGTTTATGTTTATATATTTTCTCGTTTATTCCTTATTTGTTTGTTTGTTTATTTGTTATTTAATAAATCTTGTCTTACCCGCTTTTACTTCCGCCTCCCGTCCGCCTCCCGTCTGCTCCCTTCGTCACAGTGTCTGATTCACATCAGTGTTGGGTTGTATATTGGAACAGTGTGTTAGGTTGTACAGTACCGCTCAAAGGTTTAGGATCACAGTGAAATTTTCTTGTTTTCAATGGAAACACACTTAAGATTATGAAGTAAAGCAAATAAACATGACGTAAGAAATATTGATTTTAGTGAAAATGATGACTGTGAGCTTCAAATGACAGACTCTAGTTATTCTAGCTGCAACTTTTGGAGGTAATCTAATGTGATTTCACCCCGAGCGTCCTGTAGCTTCATCTCCCACAAGACGGATTAATGCAGTCTTCCTCCTAGAGTTCAGATCCGAAGACAGAATTCCTGCTGTCTCCTTATTTCTTAAATATTGCGACACAATTTGAAGGTGTGTTTGGGGACATTATCCTTTTGCAGGATGAAATTGGCCCCAATCAGGCGCTGTCCACAAAGTATGGCATGGAGTCTTCTTTCTTTAAGATCCCTTCCACTCTCTATAAATATCCTATTTTATCACCTCCAAAGCATCCCCAGACCATCACGCTGCCGCCACCATGCTTAACAGATGGCATTACGCATCGGTCATGCATCTTTTCATTGGTCCTGCGTCTCATAAATGTTCTTCTGTTTAACGCGAAGACCTCAGACTCATCTGTCTAAAACACCTTCCTTCAATCTTGCAGTGTCCAATGTCTTTTCTCTTTGGCCCATCGCCGTCTTTCCTTTTTATTGGCCAGTACTTTCTCTCAAACTGCACACTCTAAGATATGTCATGTTTTAACAGTGTTTTAAGTCATATATTGGAGCAGAGTGTTAGGTCAGTTTGTGTTCTGTATAAGAGTGTAAAAGGTGTGAGGTTAGGTTCTTACCTGGTTCTGCTGCCCCGTGGTTTTGCTCCTTGGTGCTCCTGTCAGATTACTCCTGTATCTACCAAAGAAAGCGCTGCACTCTGCCCATCAAATCCAGTTTAATCTCTCTTTACACGCCTGAACCCTTTCATCTCACGCTCCCCTCCTGAGAAACCAGCGTCTGCAGGAGCAACAGTGCAGCGTTATTAGTCAAGGTCAAAGAGGGCACGCGCTGCGTGCGGCCTTCACTAAAATGTGTATCTCAACGCCATCCTGCACAGCAGTGATGTGATTAAACAGTGATTTCTACTGTTTATACACTGAACCTGATAAATGTCCTGCTGATTATATCATCTCACCTTATATTCCTTATTGGAGAAGTATTAGTTTCTCAGGGGGTCCTCAGGTGGTAATTTTCTTTTTTTTATGGGTTTTTTTTATCCTCTGTAATTTTATTCCTGTCCAGAACGACATGTACGTGTTTTTCTCAGACGTCCTCTGACAAAATTACAGGCTGAATTATCTACTGTTTTTCTCTGACCTCCTGTAATCGTGCTCCTCCGGTAATTTTAGTCCTGTCCGGACGCACATCTCTGAGTTTCGTCTCCTCACGTTGAATAATAAAATAGCTATTTGTCCACTGCTGCTTACCGTAATTACACTTTGGGCGCACCACGGTTTCCATGGAGATCCACGATAAAAAAACACAACAGCGAGTGGAAATGGAGGAGCTACTGAACTCTGATTTTATGTGGCCGAGAAAAGTTCAACAAAGAGAGAAATATTGATTCTCCTCTCAACTAAAGTTCTTATATACCATATTTTTCGCACTATAAGGTGCACTAGATTATTAGGTGCACTATGTGACACTAGTAAGGAACAGTGTTGTGGCCATGTTTTTCTTCTAATTCAGCAGGTCTCACCACTGAGTGGTGTAAGTTAAGTAAGGCTAAGCTAAGTAAACAAAACTGTTGTTCCTAAAAAACACTTTTCTTTCAAATCAAACAATGCTAAATGTTAATCTACACAGATTTCTCTCCTGAAAACTGTTTATTTGGGAGAACAAAGCACTTCCATTTATTTACAGTAAACTAAGATTTTCAGATTTACACTAAGGCTGGGTGCAGCAGCATTAGCATTAGCACAAGTAAATGCTGATGATTTTTTGGAAAATAAATTAATGTTAAATGTGCTTTATAGTCCGAAAAATACGGTATACTGTATATGATTATAACATATTTGCATTCAACTAAAATACATGCATTTTCAATGTGCATATATGTACTCTTACTTTACTTTTACTTTTATACTTTAAGTAATTTGAAACCAGTACTGTTTACTCCTATACTAAAAGAGTAAAAAGCTTGAGTTGATTCTTCTTCAACTTCTACAGAATTTTATTTATTAAACACTAGTATCTATACTTTTACTCACAGAGTAATGAATGGAGATACTTTTTAACACCTTTGTAATTACACTATTACATAATTACAATACTCATTATTGTTTAATTCTGAGTAGGTATCGTAATCAGGGAGTACAAAAATTCAAGTACTGGTACTTGCATCCCTAATATGCATCCCTAATTATTAGATAGGTGTCAAAGGCTGTTTCAACAGAACAGGTTCTGGCATCTCGAACTACAGAAAGTTTTTATATTATTTGCTGAATTCTGCAGCAAGAGGCAGAGAGGAGATGTTAAAGAAAGAAGTAAAGAAAGAGAAAGAAAGAGAAAGAGAGAGAGATCGATATAGAGATAGAGAGAGAGAGAGAAAGGCGAGAGAAGTCTCTCATTCATTTTCATCAGAAATCAGCACGCCGCCTCTTAAATAATGCATGGATCTCCAGGCCCGTTGTTAATTCCCCTGTTATCAGGGTGTAGAAAGTGGATGTGGCAGAGCTTGATGGATGAGTGCTCTGGGCCAGCTGTCTCTTTGCTTTGACAGGCCGAGTCCCCGAGCGCAGGCCTTTGAGTATGAGCATCCTGTCCGTCTTTCAGAACGCGGCAGAGGACAGTGCAGCCGTCCCTCAGATCAGCGGAAACCCCGCGCTCGCTCCTTCAGAGCTGCCAAATCTGTTCAGGATTACAAAGAAGAGAATACGAAGCTCCAAACTTTCAGCTTTCTTCTCACCAGATGGTCAAAAATTCATCTAAACAGTGAGGCAGAGCTGAGAGTGATTTAACTCAGAGCTTACAGCTTCATCACCCACCACAAGATGGAGACAGAGCGAGAGGAATGACCAATCTCAGGGAAAACATACATGTTTAGAATGCATTTAAAGAAGAACTTCGGTGTAAAATGGACTTTTGTTGTAGTAAAACATTATAAAAACATGATAAAAAGTTCTTATCTTTGATGAATAGCACACCTCCATGTTCCCACAGCGTTCAGAGATCCAGAAATTTTAACAGCTTGTCCAACAAACACCCTTCAGACTGAGTGACAGACTCTGCAACAGCTTCTTCCACCAGGCAATCAGACTCCTCAACACACCGACAGAGCCTCCACTACCAGACTCTGCAACAGCTTCTTCCACCAGGCAATCAGACTCCTCAACACACCGACAGAGCCTCCACTACCAGATTCTGCAACAGCTTCTTCCACCAGGCAATCAGACTCCTTAACACACAGACAGCGCCTCCACTACCAGACTCTGAAACAGCTTGTTCCACCAGGTAATCAGAATCCTCAACACCCAGCGCCGCACTGTTAAGATACATTTAAATTCAGCAAATAATAAAACAAAGTGTACATTATGATGTAAAACTAAATTGTTAAAAAATATGCCATATGCCATTCCAGAGAAAATCCAGCAGAGATGTTCAAAAACACTGTTATCTACTTTGAATAATCTAAAGTATATTAGATATCGATACTGTCCAATGAAAAACAAGTATCTCCATTTTTTTGACAATTTTTAGTTTACTAAATTTTTACAATTTTTAAATGAATAGATCAACAGGAATTCTCCAAAAGGACCTGAAATAAAATGTTTTAAAATGGTCTTCCATTGAAAGTTAAAATTGCTGTTTTGGAGATATTGTACAGTGCTAAAATTCTGGGATTATGTATTCCATATGTTTTTATTAATCGTTTAGATGATATTAGTTTTAATCTACAATGTAAAAAAAATTAAATTGTGAAAAAACACTGAATTTTGAATTGAATTAAGGTGTGTCCAAACGTTTGACTGTTTTTTTTTTTTTTTTTTTTTTTACATTAAATAAAAATATGTGTCCACAAACATTTGAACATTATAGTGTATCTTGTACACAAACACAGAAACACAGCCCTCATCCTCATCCAGATATTATATATCAGCTGCTATATTTAGCTGTGGGTTGTATTGACAGAGCTCTGACTCCAGTCTGAACAATAAGCTGCATTAATACATGATTCTGTACGCTTGAAAAATCAATGTACAGAGCCGAGCTGTAAGCAGAGCCGGAACAACTACATGCATCACGCAGCATTATGTAATCAAGACGCCATAAAAACGACAGCAATCGGTTTACAGATACATTTACAGATAGCCTACATCAAAATAAAATGATTACTGTCAGAATTAGATTAGCACTTTAGGAGGATAGTGATTAAAGGGACTGTCTGTGCTCATCCACCTTATTCTGCATGATAACTAAAGGATTATATGTGAGTTTACTTTGTGTTAAATCTTACAGTGCAGCAGCAGAACATTGATATACTGTATATTACTCCCACAATTATAATAAACATACAGAGTAAGTGATATATTATACTCAGTTAGTTATAGGGGAGAATTTTGCTTGAACAGCAGTGTTTTAATTCACCTCCTTCAGCTACTAAAGTGTGGCCACTACTTATTCAAGTGTGGCCACAAGGCACAATATGTCTGCCTTAGGAAGGTAAACAGGTCTGCACACTGTCTGCATCTGAGAACCTCACCTTTTAGTGTAAAAAAAAAATCTAAATATCACCATAATTCATTTAGAGATTAAAATAAAGATAAACCCATTCACTCTCCATTTTCTTACTAAAGATTATTCTTGGATTAAAGGAGTTTTGATGTAATATTCAGTTTCTTCATGCTTGTTAGTTATCTTAAGACCTTATTTACCATGCATTAGAATCTCATTCCCACACCTTAATAAGTCATGGTCATGGATTAGGATCTCGTTCCCATGCCTTAAATCAATATATATATATATATATATATATATATATATATATATATATATATATATATATATATATATATATATATAATTTACAGAAAAGCAAGCTTTATTATTTATTATTCTCTGGCTATGACTTAATTATCTAATTCTCACACCTTAATCATATCATTCCCATGCCTTAATAAGTTGTGGCCATGCATAATTATTTTTTTTTAACATGATGTCACCTTAAGGGCACTGTAGGCATTAATTTACAGAAATGCAAGCTTTATTAATCTCAGGCTATGACTTATTTATCTTGTTCCAATGTCTTAATTATATTGTTCTCATGATGCATTAGGATCTCATTGCCACGCCTTAATACTAATATGTATATATATATTTTTTTTTTGCCTGATGTCACTTTAGGGACTCCATATAGATTAATTAATCGATTAAAGCAAGCCTTATTATTTATTATTATTTGGCTATGACTTTGACTACGATTTAGATGCATTAGGTTCTCATTCCCACGCCTTAATAAGCAATGGCCACGTATTATTACTTTTTTACTTTTTTAAAGCATGATGTCACCTTAGGAGCGCCATAGTAACTCTGTGTATAAGGAAACCCTGCCCTCAGGTCACAGTATTTCAAGTATTTGAGGCTGCGGCTGGTGTTATCACCGCGCGGCGGCGCTGTGTGCTGAGATAACGGGCCGAGGGGACTGCTGGCCGGGCTGGATGGAGGAGAGAGAGCGGGGAGCGGAGAGAGCGCAGACTGAGCCCGGGGACGATGCTGGAAGCGCGGGGAGCAGAACCACCACACAACGCGGCCGAGTCTGTGACTGGATTGTAGCCCTCGCCCGTGTTGAAGATGTCGGGGAAGACCGACAGTAAGCAGGGTAAGCGGGGCTCGCTGTGGGCCGGGCTGAGGGAGAGTACTGCCGCTGCCGCCTGGTGCCGCCGCTGCTGCTGCTGGAGGTGCTGGAGGTTGTGGTGCTAGCTAGTTTGCTAGTTAGCTGTTTGGCTAATGGGGTCGCTAACGGTAATCTACCCCAGCGTTAGTGTAGCGACTTCCCGCCGTACAGCAGCAGCAGCAGGCCCCGGCGTAGTGGGAACCAGCGCGGCTGCTGTTAATAAAAAGCGGGGAAACGAGGGGGGACATTTTTGAGCTTTAGCTTTAAAATTAGACAGCAGGCCGGGACAGTCTAGGGTAGGTAGTCAGCTAGCTAGCTGCCTGCCTAACTAACTAGCTACCGAAGCGGGGAGGGAGAGAGGGAGGGGGCCAGCAGCAGCAGCCGGGCGCCGCTGTCTCCGCCGCCGGTGGGTGTGGACCGCAGGGCGGCCTGAGCTCAGACATCACACCGGGGTCAGCACCTAGGTAACGTTAGCGGTTAACGTTAGTTAGCTAGCTAGGCTAACTAGTCTAGGCGAGTCAATGGGTTTTAGCTAGTTAGGTTAGCTAACTATAACGTATTACTAATAAACCCTGTAATATTTACATTCTTTGTCTTTTAATACGTGTAATTTCAGCCAGTAGACGCTGTAAATTTTGTGTCTGCTCTATGTTGCCTGGGTCTGGGCATTAGTTATTGTTTTTATTCCATTTATTCTTTGTTTTAAGTTAGCTAACGCAGAAAAACACTAGCTAACGTTACCTTAACGTTGTCTGACTGAAGCTAAATAAATATAAATATAAATCTCTGTGTTTGGTTATTTGCAGCTAGACAGATTGCTGTCATATTAAACATATATTTAGTGTACTTATATTTTCCATTAATCACTAGCCAGCCTGTGAGCTACCTGCCTGTGTTATTGACCCAGTTGAGGTGAATGAATCACCAGCCCTCTTTATCTATAGACTTAATCAATTAATCAATCAAACAATCAATATGCAGTGAAGTTGAAGGTGAAGAGTTTGGGATTTTACTGTGTGTGTTCTGTATGAGCGTATACTGTGTGTTTGATTTACTATCTCAAAAATATTGATTATAGCAGTTTACTTAAATGGGCTTTCATACTTTTGTCACATTTGTTAGTTAAGCTGTAACCTACTGGAGTTACACCATGTAAAAATATATAATAATAGAAAATAAATTAATAAAAATAATGCTCGGCCATGACTTATTAAGGCTTGGGAACAAGATCCTAATGCATGTTCACTAGTGTATATTTTAAGAATACACAAGAAAATTAAAATGAATAAAACCCAACTTTACCGGACCAAATGATTTAAAAATACAGTATAACAAACACATAAACCTTAGTGCGGACTCATAAAGCTCTATATTGCATCTCCTGCGATGTGACCATTGCACGGGTGTAGGTGATGCAAAACCCTTTTTCTCTACGTTCTCAAAACTTTAAGAGCTTTGAAGATTCTCCTACAAGACACTTGGAGAAGCTCCCTGTCCACTCTCTACTCTTAATTCATTTTACAATTTAACTTGAAAATAGACATAAAAACTACACGACTGTAACAAAAGGAATTGTAAGAAAATGATTTGTATTTTGGTAAATATTGAGTTTAATATGAAGTTTAGGAACACACCCAATTTTTTTATTTGTATTCATTATATTTTGACAGTTGCATATTTGCTTTAAGATGTTGAAAAATCTTCTATTGCATTTACTGCTGCTTTGTGACAACACCAGTTGTAAAAAGCGCTATACAAATAAATTTGAAATTTGAGTTACTATTTTCAGAAACATTTCTTATCGAACATGAAACCATGTTATGTAATCCTTGGATATAGATATCCTAAATAAATTCTAATCCTAAATTCCAAGAAAGACTGCCTGTCAAAGGCTATAAAGTGATATTTCTGGGCAGGAGCTTGACTCTAAACTCTTGGGTAAGTCTTTAGAGAACACCACGTCAGCCAGCGAGCGGAACCAAATCTAGCCGAGTCTGTGAAAGTGTACAAATGAGAAGTTACAGCCTGTTTTAGAAAGCTGAGTGGAGAACTTCCTCTGTTTCGGTGGAAGATGCAGAGTGTAGTTCCTCCTTCGTTCACCGTTAGCTTTCATCAGTCGAGCACATCCCTCAGGAAGTGGGCTGTGCTGGGTAATTTCACCTGCCATAAATAATAATGATCTTATCAGTTGAGCGATCGGTGAGATACGAGTAGAACTTCCCACCTGGTGCAGCAGGTATAGATTTGCAGTAGTTTATGCAGCAGAATATGAGAATGTGAATATGGGTTTAGTTTTAGAACAATAGTGACTTGACTGACGTCCACTTCTCTGTTAAGAAAAAAACGTTAAATTAAGGTACCTGGATCTGTTCTTATTGTGGCTTTTCTAGCCTAGCGCACAGAGACCTAGCATTTCAGAGGTTGTGGGGTCGATTTCAGCTGCTTTCTGCTGCTGTTTCTGCCTTGAGCAAAGTGTTAATACCAGTGTAACAGGGTCTGTCCCTGCAGTGGTAACATGACAGAGGACATTAGATAAATGAGAAGTGTAATATGACTACCATCTGGTGAAACCTGTTATTATTTTAGTTTTTTTCTCTGTTTAAAAGAGACAAGAAACGGTCAAAGGTTTGGACACATCTTAAATTCAGTGGCTTCTCATTATTTATAATGTTATGTATTGTTGATTAATAGTAAAGTGATCTAAACTGTGAAGAGAAAAACAAAAATAATAAAAGAAATAGTAAAAAAATGCTTTATATTTTAAAATTTTCAAAGTAAGCACCTCTTGCTTAGATTCAGCCATGCTAAACCTGTTAAAATAATTTTCAATTTAATATATTTAAACAAAATATATTTATATTTGCTCTATATTTCCAAAAAAAATATTTTAAAGCATTATGCTTCAAATTATAGGTTGTGTTGATAGAAAATATATGTGTAGTGGCATTAAATACTGCTTAAAGTGCACTTTAGTGTAGTTTTTTTATTTTTTATTTCTACAATATACTTCAAGTGTATTTAAAAATTATGTTTAACAAAAACACTGACTTAAATCTAAACTTAAAAGTTTGCAATATGAAAAAAAAAAAACACTCAAAAAAACAACCTAATACTTTTGTTTTATATATATATATTGTTGCTTATCTTAATTACAATTGAAGTATACTTAAGTTGCAGTAAGTTGTTCCAAAATAGTACATTTTGTATGTATTTAAGTATGTGTATTAATTAAGTGTTAAAAGTAGTATGTACCTTTTCATGTTTGGTATACTTAAATACACTTTTCTTTTTTTTTTTGTTTACCAGGGTAATTATAAAGGGAGACAAAAAGTAAAAAAACAAAAATAGATGTTATGTTAGCTTTTAGCTTTTAGAGTTTGAACCACAAACTAAAATGGGTTTTATTGAGATTTTAAGTGATACTAAATGTAAAATTTTACATGTTATTTTTTTCTTTTCTTTTTTTTTTATTGAATAAAAATGTGAAAAGTGTGACATGCAAAATATTAGCTATTTACCTTCCTTATATCAATATATAATCAGTAGAACCACTGTATTTTGTCCTCTCCCCATGTAGGAATAGTACTGCTTTTATAATTAAAAAGAAAAACTAAGGACTAAAGAGGTTTGATGCTTTAAATTCGTGATTTTACTATGTCACGAAATATTGTGTATCATACAATATGGCACAACCCTAGATGCAAATTTTCTGGATAAATTTTTCTTCTCATTCTTTTTGAGTTTAACCTCAATATTGGTCTATTTTTACTTTGCGAAACTTTCAGTTCTAATTCTGTAACTCTGCACAGGATAACTGGAGGCGTTGTTGTTGGTGGGCTGATCCCAGTTCAGCGCTCTTCTTCTTCTTCTTCTTCTTCTTCTTTTGAAGTGCTGTTTGTGGGCTCAGACGTGAAACCCTGCAGAACGCCCACCTTAACCAGGTTTTGTGTTGTAGAAATTTCCCCTGAACGGTTTTGTTCGTGGTACAATACAATAGCATCTTCAGAATTCCAGCATGGCGAGCTTCAGCTCGAGCCCCACTGTGACCAATTCAGTCCAGAGTTAAAGAGGATTTAACTCTACACAAAGGTCCCGCTTCCCTCGTGTGTGTTTCCCGAGAGCATAAAGAGCTGAAATATCACACTGCTGTTAAACGCTGAGCTGCACCCTGTATTTACATGCTGGGAGGAGTTCTGAGACACAGCCTACAGCTCTGAGCCTGAGCATGCTTTCATCTGAAGTGTGTTTAACCCTCCTGTTATGTTCATTTGTCAGGAACAGCAATAGTGTTTCTGGGTCAAATTTTCTTTATTTTATTTTATTTTCTCCCCAATTTACACGGCCAATTACCCAACCCACTCACTAGGACTCCCCCTATGACTATAGTAATGCCCCCCAACTCACCAGGAGGGTGAAGACTAGCACATACATCAGCTCACAGATGCCCTGTGCTGCAGACATCACCCTTAAGTGATGTGGGGAGAGGGCGCCATCTACCCACCCGGAGGGAGCAGGGCCAATTGTGCTCCCTCTGAGCGCTGGCTCATAGTGGCAGCGCTTTAGACCGCTGGACCTCTCGGCACCGTTCCCGTGTCAATTCGACCTGGTACATCTTTAATTATCCAAAAAATGTCTAAAAAAATTCTAACAAGCAGTGTGTATATTTAATGAGTAACTCCATTACTAATTATTATCAATATATAGTCAAAATTTAGTGCAGTGTTGTTCCTCACCTATAACAAGTAATGGTTCAATTAGGATAATTCACTCGTTTTTCATAAAATAAAATACATGTTCAAACGCTACTTTTATTATTTAAAGTTCTGAAATAGCAACATATAAAACAGTATTTTCACATAACATTGAAATATACAGTTGTAATGTTGTTCTAGTGAACCATTATATGTTGAGTGTGTGTGTGTGAGTGTGAGTATATGTATATGTATATATATATATATATTATTTGTTTATATTACAGATAATTGTTATATTAAATGGGTTCATATGTAAATGAAAAAAGCTGAAATATTGTATACAGAATACAGTTTTTGGTTAAAGCGTAATTAACCTTTTTGGTGTTTTTTTTTTTTTTTTTTTTTAGCCTGAAGCTTAAAAATAACTTTTTTAAATTGTAAAATTACAGGCAAAGAAATTCCACTCTAATATTTTTTTCTCTAATTATTTCCTATAAAATTAGGATTTTTATTTATTTATTTATTTAGTCAGTGTTCGGTATAAATCAGGTCTTTGATCAGGTCTTCAAATTGTTCATATTGTTATTCCCCTGTTTTCACTTTAGTGCTGGAAGGATTTCCTCTCTGTAAAGTCTAATATTTCCTTTCCTGCCTTAAATTATTGGTTGTCATGAAATCCTCCGCTGAGCTTTTCTCTTTTTCTCTCGTTCCCTCACTCTTTTCTCCTCCCTTTTTTCCTCCCAGACTCCCAGCGCTCTCACTTGTCATCCTTCACCATGAGGCTGATCGACAAATTTCATTCCCCCAAGACCAAGAGGACGCCTTCAAAGAAAACATCTAAACCTCCGATCGAGAGAAGCGTCAAGAACCCTGAGCAGCAGATTACTAAGGTACCCCAAGTACATACAGTGCACACATTAAGTACATAATAATAATAATGATAATAATAATATTTTTATATTTAATATTTTTTATATTTATTTTTTTGTAGGTTCAGAATAACAATCGGTTGGACGATCAGGAGAAAGAGGTGGTCAGTGCCTTGCGATACTTCAAGACAATAATAGATAAGATGGCGGTGGACAGAAAAGTCCTGGAGATGCTTCCAGGTTCCGCCAGTAAAGTACTGGAGGCTATTCTGCCTCTGGCTCATCTTGACCCCAAAGTTCAGAACAGGTAAATAATGTATAATGTATATCAGATGTGTTTAAACGTCTCATTCCATCGTTTTTTTGAATTATTTAAAATGTCTAGTTGTGTCTCTGTAGTATAAATGAATGAATGCCGTGTGAGCTTTTTCATGTGAAAAGAGAAAAAAAGGAAAAAGTGCTCCGGTGATCCAGTAGAACACTGCTTTAGTCTGGTGGAGGAGCGGGAGGGGGCGGGGAGAAACGATAGGATTTCGGCTCTTGCTTATGAATATTGATTCATGCAAACGTATCGCCTCTGATTGGCTAACAGCACTGCGACACCAGGAGGCAGCGAGACGGACTATAGTTAGAAACGTTTTAAAATAAAGAGATTTTTACACTAAGGGTTAGTCTTTGCAATGTCATATGTTCCTTTACGACGTGTTATAATGCTGAACCTGCGAACCAACTTTTTTAGCTTGATTTAGGTGTTACTTCACTCATTTTTCCGTTGCTTTTTGTAAGAAATCTTACTAAGAAAATTTTGCTCACCCCATTGACAGATTTCTTTGCTTATTATACATATATTAGTCTTAATTTGCATATATTTTGTCTAGTTTTTGCCAATGTAAGCCCAATATTTCTTTCTTTCTCCAGTTCCTCAGTGTCGTCCTGCCTGAGCCGAGTCTATAAGAGTTTGGGGAATCTGATTCGTTGGTCTGATCAGGTGATGCTGGAGGGAATAAACCTGGAGGAGAAGGAGACAATCGGGACTGTCACGACCATCATCAAAGCAGTGCTGGATAGCGTGAAGGTAAAGCCCTTTCATCTTTCTCTCGCTCTGCTGAGTAATAGAATAGACAGGTTGCTTGTGTTCCTCTGTTCTCGTGCTCTGAGCTCATAGTGGTGAATCCTGTAATGGGTTTATTGTGGTTCTCCTGCAGGAATTGGTGAAACTGGTGGAGGAGAAACAGGAGCACCCGTCCCCGACCTCGCCCAAACCCAAACCTGTGCCACCAATCACCACTTCAGACAGGTACAGAGCAGTTACCAGGTTTATAAAAACAAATACACTACCAGTAAAATGCTTTAGAACAGCCCTATTGTTTAGTTGTTCAGTAGCTGCAGTGCTGCTGCATGACCAGAAAAAACAGCTTTATTTTATCTTTATTCAGACTTTTAATTCTTCTCTTCTCTGCTGAGTCTCAGTCCTTAATCATGTTAATCTAAAGAGCTAAAGGCTAAAGCTACTGTTTCAGCCAGACGTCTTCCTTTAGCAGTTTATTTCTCCAGTTTCTAAGAGTCTTTATTTCTCTAAAGAAAAGAAAGAACTTCTACTTTTAGTAGTTTTAGCAGAGTTATCTGTGTTTGTGTTTTTTTTTATTATGAAAGTGTGAATGTGCTGTGTGTGTGAGTGCTTTACTACAGACACTACAGAGTTTGTACATTTTAAAATCCATTTTCAAAGCTCAGATTATTTCCTTTGCTACTTATCAGCTGTAAACCGTTAACCAAATAATTGTTTGTTAAAATCATCCCCTCTTTCCTAAACAATATAATATATTTTTTTAACTTTTAAAATATAATAATAAAAAAATATATTTTCTTGTTTTGTTTTTTTTCAGTACTAAAATGCAGTTTTTACTTTTTTCATTTGGTAATTTATTTCAAATAAAAAACTATACAATATATTTAAATATAATCAATATTTTGTCCAATTCCTAGTATGCAAGGAAGGTATTGCAATTAATTGTTTAATCAAATGTTTGGGGGAAGCATAGTAGTCATAGTATATAAAAAAAAAAACAGTATCATATTTATATAATTTTAGTAAAAGAAAAGTTAGCTTTTTATTTCCTTATGTATTTAATAAACCCCTGTCTGATTTTAATACTTCACAGATATAAATGCATCATTAAAAATTGATACTGTGTTTTTTTAAGAAAACTAAATATAATGATACTTTAATATATCAATATTTTTTACACCCCTTTGCCCCCCAGTACTTTTGCAAATATCATATGGACATATCTACATACATCTATAACAATATAGTATAGTTTTTTTTTGTTTTTTTTTTTCAGTTCTTCCACAGTTTTAACGTTTTAAATTAGATCACTACAGAACTGCACCCATAAGAGTTATAAAGGAACGTGCTTCATAAATTCTTAATGCTGTGTTAACATGATTATGGTAATTACAGCGTCCCAGAGCCCCCTGTTATTGAGACGGAGGATGAGAGCCTGACGAACTCCTCCGCCTTGAGCCGCTCCACCGAGGTCCTGACCGACCCGCCCTCCGCCGAGGAGACCGCTCCCCCCAAGCCGCCGCTGCCCGGACTCAAAGTACCCGAGCACTGGTGAGATCCGCCTCTGAACCTCAGATCCACAGCCTTTTCCTTTGTTCAGGAGAAACCAGCAGCTGCTGCTGTGGTGTTCATTACCGTAATTGGTCGGGTTACGTGTCCGGGCGTGTTTTTGAATGGTGTTTCAGTGTTGATGCGGTAAATAACCCCTTAAAGAAGTACTTGAACGTTTTTTTTATCCACCCTGTATGTTTTGTCATGGCATATTTATTTCAGTTTATTTCCTTTTACCCTTAATAGAACTGTAAACTATTGATACAAAACACATTACAAATAACAGAAAACAAATAACAAATGATCAGTTAACATGTAAACCATTGCATTTTGTTTGGGTTATTTGATTACCGTATTTTTCGTGAGTTTATAAGGTGCACCAGATTATAGGGTGCATTATGTGACACTAGTAAGGAACAGGGTTGTCGCCACTTCTGGGTAGTGATACCTGGTAAAGCTAAGCTAAGCTAAGTAAACAAAAATGTAATTCTTATAAAAAATCTATACAGATTTCTCTCCTGAAAACTGTTTAATTACAGTAAGCTCAGATTTCCAGATTTACACTAAGGCTGGGTGCAGCAGCAGCAGTATTAGCATTAGCAGTTAAGAGCTAGTGCTTAAGTGCTGAAAAACTAAACTGAAACTATTGTAGAATTCGTACATAAGGAGCACCGGATTATGAGGCACACTGTAATTTTTTGGGAAAATTAAAGAAATTTAAGTGCGCCTTATAGTGTGAAAAATACAGAAAACACCCTTTTAGTTCGTATAGAAAAAAAATAAAATAAAATACTGACCTTATATAAGTTTTTTTTTTTTTTAGATATATATATTTGTAGAACAACTTCCTTTACGAGGACAAAGTTTAATTTATATGTTTGTTAGTTCCTACTAATCCCAAATAGCTAGAAGAAATTAAAATGCACACCAAGCACTAGAAATAGATTTAATAATTTCAGCTTCTAGGCTGCTATTATCATAAAAATACACTTATTTTCTTAATAATAGTTGGGCTATTACTGCGGGGAAAGGCTTTTCATTTAAATAAAATGCTCCTCTGTAGTTCAGTGGATACGTACAGACTGTTAGCTTCCTTTATTGGACCTGGTTTGAGTCGGTGTCGCCCCGCCGAGCCGGGCACAGCGTCTGTTATCATATCTGAGCTGCGTGGTTTCCACATGATTACATCTGCTCTCGCTGTTAGAAATTTATTGTTTACAAGAAGCCTAGAAGGGAAGGTGTGAAAGCAGCTGTTATAAATAGTGCTCTTCTTGAGAACTCAGGTCTTCGGGTTTAGCAGAGGCAGAGCCGCAGAGGCTGCACTTCCTCTGGTGAGCTGATGTTGTCTCTCTGAGCCGTTTCTGAGAAGTGATTGGGCCGGAGGAACGATTGCGTTGTTTTTAACAGAAGAGGAGGAGAAAGAGGGAGGAAGTGACAGACTGAAACTGTGGCTGGACACCAGAGCTTTGAAATGTGCTCAGTTTTAAAGTATTTCTCTCTAGTCATTAGGGGTGTCACGATTCTCTAAATCCTTGACTCGATTTTATTTCCGGTTTTAGGGTCACGATTCGATTCGATTCGATTCTCGGTTTTCTTTTTCTTTTTTTTTTTTTACAGCAGAGAGGCCTATGCCAGTTTTAGATTAGTCTATGGTCAGTCATTGGTTTGATTCATCAAATTTACAATATCTTATTTCAAAAGGTGGGCTTGATATAAGTGATGCAAAGTGATACAAGTGATCTGTAATACACCACATTAGGCACTAATGGTCAAATTTAAATAATTTAATTAAGATATATATGTAATGCCATCTAGTGGCTTTTTTGGTAGCAGCAGTGTGCACTATTAAAACAGCAATGTGCAACATAACAAAATAAATAATAAAAAAATACAGGAACAGTCAAGTAGAAAATAACTACATAACTACAGCTCCATTTGCGTAGCGTGCGATATGATAAAATGCCCTAAAATAATATCACAATATTTCATGGTATTTTCTTGATAACGATACTTTTGGTGATGACAAAACTCTAAGTTAAAAAATAAATATACATTTCAAGAATACACTACTGCAACAAAATTAAATTAAATTTTATTATTGCATACAATATGATATGGCACACCCACACTCAGAAACATGATTGTGACCTGTTTTCTTTTATCTAGGAATAAACAGAAAGCCTAATCATTGTTCTGATATCTGTAATTAATGTAATAAATTAATAATTGATTAATTACTAAAGTGTAAAAGCAGATCACTGTATCTGAAACCCTGCTGTTTGTTTGCTTAATGCTGCCGTGACAGCAAGCGCTTATTTCCTGCTTTTGGTTTTGTTAATAGATGTCACAAATCTCACCATACGGTGTCATTTGAGTCATTTTCAGACCCGATGAGTGAATGTTGTGTTGGATACAGAGCTAGTACAGCTTTTTACCCAGTAATATCTGCCAGAAAAGGTTTTTTTTTTGTTTGTTTTTAGTTTATTTTTAATTCTTCACCTCTTAAATGAACAAAACCATCCTTTTGGCAGTTTTGTAAGCACTAAATTAAGTTTCTGAGAGTCAGTCAGGGTGCAGTAGTGCCCTCATTTCCCTTTTGCATACTAGTGCCACCTTGTGCTCCCCTGTGGTTGCTGTGGTTTTACTGTGTTAGCTGTGTTCAGTGACTAACTCAGTGCTGTGGGTCTTCTTAGCGTGTTAGCAGCACCTCCTCGCCTTTAATAAAAGGGGCAGGGTGGGGATTTGATGGTTTATGGTGTGATGTCTGTCTTTTCTAATACAATTCTAAATACATTCAGATGTACTAGTCTAAAAAAATCTATAAAAAATCAATATTATTGAGAATTTACTACTTAAAAAGTAACTTTTAAATGATACTCTATCTAAAATAAAAAAACTACTAAAACAAACTACTACATCTGAACTGAATTAGAATTGTATTTTAACCGTTGGCACAACACATGATCTTCACGCTTTTGCTGCATAATAGAGTTTTTAGTTCCTATATGGGTGCACTTTTTGGCAGGGTTGCCAAATTTGGCACAACACATGATTTTTTACTCTTTTGCAGCATCATAGTTTTTAGTGCTCATGGAGGTGCACCTTTTGGCAGGGGTACAAAATTTGGTTTTTCACATTTTTGCAGAATCATAGATTTTTTTAGGCCCATGTGGATGCACTTTTTGGCAGGGGTACCAAATTTTAACCGTTTATTTTTTTTATTGGTAATGAATATGGCTTACTGCCAATAAAAACCAGGAAATCAGTGTTTTAGAAAATTATAATATTATATAAGGCCAATCGCTACATTTGGCAATGTGGGCAGTGTGCCAAGTCCTGCTGGAAAATGAAATCCGCATCTCTACAAAAGCATGAAGCATGATTTTGTGGGAAAACAAAACTGCACTGACTTTAGACTTGATAATAAAACACAGTGGATCAACACCAGCAGATGACAGACATGACTCTCCAAACCATCACTTATTGTGGAAACTTATTTTATGTAATCTGTTCATTAACCAAATACAAATTTAGATTTTGAAGCAAAATTTGGTATTAAATAACTAAAAAGAAATGTTTGTGCTGGAATATCCTCTTAATTTTTTGAGTTTGCCTCAGTCAGTCATATCCAGCAATATATCCCTGTTATAAATTAAATCTGCATTTAATCCAGACGTCAGTATGGAAGTCATTACTGCTGGAAGGAAGAGTATGAAGTTATGATGGACTGAGAGCTGGATTAAATGTTGTGTAATTATTTTAAATCATCTCCGTGTTTAAAGCTATTCATTAATAATAGATGTCCTGTGATGCTCGGGAGCTTTGTTCTCGACAGCTGTGCTTTTCTGTTTAAGTATCAGTGAAATGTAAATGCTGTTTCAGGAAGGAAATAAATGTATTTATATGTTTTTATTTCCTCTCTTCAGTCCTCCTGCTCTTCCTCCGAAGAAGCGGCAGCCGGCCCAGTCTCCTCCGCGAGTCGCGGTCGTTGCGCCAATGAGCCGCACCACCAGCGGATCCAGTCTTCCTATTGGCATCTGCAGACAGGTGATTAACGTAATATCAAGTTTATATCAACATGCTTCATAATCCAAGTCCTGGAGGATCCACTGCCATGCACATTTTAGTGTGTTCATGCTCCAAAAGGACCTCCAGACAGGGATTAGGCCTACGCGTTAGAGTTGCACGATGATATTGGAATTATATGCAATAATAAGATGCACTTAAAATGCTTTCATTTTCCTAAAAATCGACAATGCGCCTTGTAATCCTGTGAAGTACAGAGTTATACAGGAGTTTCAGTGAAGTTTCTCCAGCAATAAGGCTGGAGCAGTATTAGCATTAGCTGCTAACCGCAGCGCTAGCTCTTTCCCCGTTCAGAGATGAGTATATCGGACTGTAGTCTGTGTATTTACTTTGTTAAAACAAGCTACAAGGGACAAACCGCTAGCTGAGAGCACCCTGGGTTACAGAAACACTAAAACACTCCGGGTTCCTCAGTATTTTATCACATTTATTAGCGCTAAGCACTGCTGCTAACCATGGCTAGCGCTGCTGCTAACCATGCTAAAATACTGGAAATCTTTTGAAATGAAAATTGTCCAGAAAATAGATGTTTAGTGAGATTGCGCCTTATAATATATAAAATACGATCGGCATCGGCCAATAAATAAATTGTTTTTTAAATCATTGGCATCTGCCCGATGCATAAATTCAACAAATCTTTGAAATTATTGCCAATATATTTATTGTATATCGGAAAAGACAAAGCAATGCTGGCTGAACAACTACATTTGGCCAATATTGGCTATTCATTTTACTTAAAATTTGCTTAAACCAGATGATTTTATTTATTTGTATTCAATAGATTTCAATAGATGTATTGTTTTATTTAACCTGTTTTAAATTAATGAATTAATTAAAGAGGTTTTAAAGATGTAATCAGTCTATGTAGGGTTTTATTCAGATATTATTGCCTGGAGCACAAATTAACATTAAAACTATACTGTGTAAAACATTACATTACTATCTGTAAGTATTCTGTTTGTGTACAGTGACGAAGTAACTAATTCTATCTTCTTTATCTGTAGAATTATGATGTAGATGCTCTGCAGAGGCGGTTTTCTGGAGGGAGTCATTCTTACGGAGGGGAGTCTCCGCGAGGCTCTCCCTGCGGCAGCATGGGAAAACTCAGCAAGTCGGACGAGCAGTTGTCTTCTCTGGAGCAGGACAGCGGACAGTGCTCTCGCAACACGAGCTGTGAGACACTAGGTGAGATTTGGAGTCTTTTGCTGTTGGGTTAGCTTCAAATGTAGTCGATGTAGTCATACAGAGAAGCTTTATAGTGGAGAATACGCACTTAAAGTGAGCCCAACATGAACGGGTTCATATGAAGCAGCTGACTAAAATCAGAGTTTATAAATGTCTGATCAGTTTTGTACTGAAATATGTGTTTATGTCCTCATCAAAGAACTATATTAAATGTTTCAGCACCGCAGACATAATTTGTATAGTTTTAAACTCCAGTTATAAACCTTTTTTTTTGTTTTTTAACATGCTCTACCTGTATCTCCAGGATCAGATCAGTGTAAAACCTTTTTATTTTAAATAAACTGAATAAAATACATTATTCTACTTTCTAAAATAGAAAAAACACTAGAAGTAGTTAGTTTTTTAATTTAAAGTTTTAAGCTTTTATCTCCATTCACTCTATTCATAGAGGAGTCAATCGTGGGCTACTTATAGAGTTTAACACTCATTTCATGATATGAGGGAAACAAAAAGTGGTCAGACTCTCTATAAACGGCTCTGGAAATGCAATTTCTCTGGCAGTACGTAGCCGCTGCTCCTAGTCACGGACTGGGACAGATATCTAGCAAAATATGCGCCACCAGTAGCAGGGCTGAGAAATACAGATTTGAACGTTCATGCACGTTTTATAAAGTATTATTTTTAGCTGTATTGTATTGTAAATATACCTAAAGTAAAAAGTGTTTCAGTCTGCTGTGCAAAATTTAAAATTTTATCTGTCTGTCTATCTGTTTTCCCGCCACCAGATACGGCAGAGAGCTGCGATCCCGACTACGACTTCCTCAGCCAGGATTTATCCAACGTGGATCAGATCCCTCTACCTGCGGGAGGTTGTCTCAGCCCCTTACCTGAATCCCATCGGGAGTCTTCCTCCAGTCCCAGCCAGGTTTCCTACGGCTCTCCGTCTCTCCATCCACTCGTTTCTCCTCATCAGACTCACATCATCGCACCTCCTGCTCTGCCGGAGAAGAAGCGGCGTAGCGGGAACCCTCCCACCCCTTTCGACGGCCTGACGTCTCGCTCTCACTTCGAGCGTCTCTATTCGCAGTACGATAACGTCCCTGATGACGAAATGCAGGTTCCTCCCTTCCCCCTGTTTACACCCATCGCCACAGTATCGCCCTGCAGCCCCGCGGCCTTCGGGACGGACTTCATCCCGTCTGAGAACGATCACATCCCTCTGAGTCCTCCACCTCTGCCTGAGAAGAAGAGTAAAAACAGTAAGTATCTGTCTATCTGTCTAAAACAAGAAGCATATACTATAAGGGACATCGGATTATAAGACACGTTATGCGACACTAGTAAGGAACAGGGGTGTCCCCATATTTTCCTTTTAGTTCAGCAGGTCTCGCTTCAGGGTGATTGTGAATTTATTTATTTACAGTAAGCTTAGATTTCCAGATTCCCACTAAGGCTGCTGGGTGCAGCAGCATTAGCATTAGCGGCTAACCGCTAACGGGATGTAAATGTCGCCTGATAGCGAGCGCTACACTGAGGAAACCAGGGCGATATAAGCTAGCGGTTCGTCCTACGTAGCTTGTTTTGATACGGTAACTGCACAGGAAACAGTCCTGATCTACTCGCCTTTGAACGGTAAACAAGCTAGCGTTAAGCACGGTTGGTGGCTAATGCTAATACTGCTCCAGCAGTGCTAGCTGGGGTTAGCAGGAGCCTACAGGCTGATAATACTTACTGATTTTTGGAGAAATTAAGGGATTGTAAGTGCGCCTTACAGTGCGAAAAATACAGTGAATACGGAGACCTGCTGAATTAGAAGGAAAACATGGCGACACCCTTGTTCCTTACTAGTGTCTCCAGACAAATGCGCCTTATAATCCATAAAAAAAATGGTGTCATCGATAGTTTTTTTTTTGTCATGTGTTGCGTGTTGCAGAATCACAGTATTGTGTACACAGTATAAAAACATTGTTCAACATTTTATTTACAAGCATTAAATAGTCATGAGCAGGCTTTTTTTTAAACAACTGTGAATCACAGTTTTCAGAATTAACATTGTGACAGAAATTACCCAAGAATTTCAGATGATGCAATAGCCGAGGCCTGTTTTTCCACTCGTCTTTCTTTTCTTAAGCTCCTCTGTTTCAGATCAGGGGTTGGAAAATGATGATGTCAGCAGGACTGTGAGGTCATACGGAATAATGGCTTTGTTGGTGAATAAATCTCTGCTTGAATACATCAGAGGCGTAATCCAGGACGCACAGGAAGTGAGCTCGCTCTGAATGTGCCTCAGTGCGGACGTTGTTTGGGGTGGAAGTTGGGTGTAGAGAAGTGGTGATGTAATAACCTGCACATCGGCAGTGGGTGATCGGCAGGGTGTGATCAGCAGGGTGTGATCGGCAGTGGGTGATCGGCAGTGGGTGATCGGCAGTGGGTGATCGGCTGTGTGTGATCGGCTGTGTGTGATCGGCTGTGTGTGATCGGCAGTGGGCGATCGGCAGTGGGCGATCGGCAGTGGGCGATCGGCAGTGGGCGATCGGCAGTGGGCGATCGGCAGTGGGCGACCGGCAGTGGGCGACCGGCAGTGGGCGACCGGCAGTAAGCTGCTGCTGTATAACGGGGAAGTTTACAGGGAGCACTGCTCGTGTTTCTCTTTCTGTATATGTTTTATAAATGATGCCCGTCGGTCGCTATTGAACACTGGGAGTCTTTCTAAGAACTGAAAGAAGAAGAGTGGTGGTAATTAGGGCAGAAGAGTGGAAGTGGACGGATGGTTTGTTTTTCTCCTCCTCTCTGAAGTTGGTGTTTAGGAGGATTAGAGTATTTTTCTGCAGCAGTAGCAGCAGTGTGTTTCTGTGCTCTTAAATTATTCAGCAGTCGAAGCCCACTTTCTTTTTCTTGTACGGTCTGTGTGTAAATGTATCCAGATGAGCCAAAACTTTAAGACCACCTGTGTAATACCTAGCTGACACCACAGGATTTTTCTTAAATCTTAACTGATGTTAAAAATGTGGGAGCCTCCACACATAAAGGCATTTTTCACTGATTTTTCCTTATCGTTATCAACCACCCACACACCAGTATCTGACATACCACAGTTTTGATGCTTTTTAAAACAGAATATTATAATGTGCTGAGTTACTGAGATTAATTCAGAGCTTTAATGGAGGAAATAAGCTAAATAAATAAAGTATAGCTGCAAAAACATTCTAAATCATTTTTCGTCAATTGTGAATCGATTCATAATCGTCTGAATCGAGATGCATCTAAAAACTTTTTTCCCCACCTCTAAAATGTAGTTACATCACAGGGCATGCAATTTAGGGCTCTAATATTTCTGAAATGCTAAGAACATAAAACCCCCTGAGTCCATCTTTAGCTTAAATGTGAAAAATGCACTGGGTGATGTATGGGTTTAGAGGCGGTGCAGAAAGAACTCCTCGTCGCCTATAGTTCGCCACAGTTGACTCTGAGAGGGCGCTGCAGAGGCGGAAATTGACACCATTTTTTCAGCAGGACTGGTATGTTTTATTACTTTTAAGAGTTCCTAAACCATTATCTGAGGTCATGCTTCATGATAACGTTACAAGCTGCTGTCCTGTAGAGCCCCGTGTGTATTAGTGTGAGGTTAGTGGAGGTTATATCAGGTCATGGTGTTGGTTTGGGGGTGTATATTTGCAGTTTGCGAGTTTCATTAACACTTTCTCTCTCTCGTGTCCC
Organism: Astyanax mexicanus; assembly: GCF_023375975.1. Lineage (NCBI taxonomy): Eukaryota > Metazoa > Chordata > Actinopteri > Characiformes > Acestrorhamphidae > Astyanax > Astyanax mexicanus. Next base: position 1,329,604 of record NC_064419.1, on the reverse strand, counting down.
GCAGTCCTGAAGTACATGCAGTTTATGGAGGATTACTCGGAGCCGCAGCCGTCCGTCTTCTATCAAACGCCGCAGAGCGAGAGCATCTACGAGCAGCGCAACAAACACCTACAGGAAGTGTACGGCTTCAACGACTCGTTCAGCAGCAGCGACTCAGTGCACGAGCCCCTCCCTCCCCCGGCACTTCCACCCAAACAGAGGCAGCTGGTAAGCTTTAGCGCTGAGCTACCGCCTGTATTACAACACACACACACACACACACAAACACACACACACACACACACTCATTTTTTCTGTTCCGACTCTTCTTTTTTTTATCTTTACAAACGTGTAAGGGGGTGAAAAGTTCATCAACGCAGGTTGACGCTTAATAACGCTTAAGTAATTCTGACTATGGCAATTGTTAGTGTTAGTGACTATTAGCTTGTTAGTGTTAGCTTGTGCTAACACTCGACATATACATGGTGTGGCCATCAACAGCTTTTTTGCATAAAAGTGTCAGAGCCCTTAAACGGCTCATTCTGAACATTACTGTGTAAAAAGAGCTATAATATGTCCTCTTGAATAATAACTAGTATATTGATTCATTTTATATGCTAGTTCAAATTGTAGAAAATGACCTTTTTTTTTTTTTTTTTTTTTTTTTTTAGTGTAAAGATCTGTAGTCTTGTACTTTATGTACTTCATCGTCGACAGCACTAGTTCAAAACTGTATGATTATTATAACCAGGATGGTAGATTACCAGTCCCATATACAGGTATGCTAAAACAGGTGCTAACACAGGTAGTGACTGAAAACCTCATCAGACATCATTATAAAAAATATATATATATCAGGCAATACCAGACAGATTCTAAGTGTTTAACCCTTCTGTTAGGTGAATTTGTCCTAACAAGGAGGGTAAATATTTCATTTACTCATAAATCCATTACTAATTATTTTATCAATATATTTAGTGCAGTGGTGTTCCTTATCTCTAACAGGTAATAGTTTAAATAGGATAATTCACTTGTTTTTTATAAAACAAAATTGAGCAATTGTTCTCTACTTTATTACTTTTGAAAGACCAACATATAAAATACTATAGTTTTACTTAACATTAAAACATAACATTTAAATTTTTAGTTTTATTTTTAGTTTTAGCAAATACGATTAGATGTGATTTATATTATATGTTGATTACACTAATTAAGGCAAGCAAATTTTAAGAACTTTAATATTGAAAACAAGCTTTTATTTGTTTTTCGTAGATCTTCAAACTTTCAAATAGGTAAATTTTACTTAACGTAACATAACAGGAGGGATAAAGATACAAAATTACTCTTTTAAGTTGCTATATTTTTATTTTAATTCCACTTTCAGCCTCTAAAAAGTTTTATTAATTTATTAATATATTCCAACATTCTGTCCACTGGTAAAATAATTGTGATGTCAGAGATTTACACCCCTAAAGTACACCCGTATGTTCACTCCTGTACTGTAGTTTTTGCGCACTCTTAACTCTTCCCGCCTCACTCTCTGATAAACACCGCACCTTCCTCCTCGCCGTCGCCAGACTTTGGCACAGTGGTGTATTGGGCTCCCTCCCTGTGTAAACAGCACTTACGCATTTAATCATACTTATTTTCCATTGGATTACCTTCTCTCAGCAGGCGCTCTCTCATTACCCACGTTCAGCAGCAGTGGCTGATGGGATACGCCGCTGGTGGGAAGCTGTGTGTGTGTTTATTACTCACAGCTCTGCTCGAGGGCCTGGTCTGAGCTCGGGCTGCTTAGTTTGGTGTGTCATTGTTATTGTTTCTTCTCCTTTCATTATGAGTCCGTTACCCGTTTCATCAGCCTCCTCACTCTGCCTGTGTGTGTGTGTATGTGTGTGTGTGTTGTGTAGGTGTAAAATTGTAATCAAGTAAAAGTATCCATCTAAAAAATCTACTCAATTAAAAGTAAAAAAAAGCACTCAATTTAAAATGTACTGTAAATGTTTTTTTTCCACAGCATTTTATTTTTTACTCAGTAACAGAAAGTTTTCCAATGTAGCGAAGTAAATTACTTGTGTCAAAATGTAAAAAATGTAAAAGTAAAATGAACTACTTTAAAAAATACTTTCAAAATTACAAATTACTCATAAAATCTACTCAATTACAGTAACGTGAGTAAATGTAATTAGTTACTTTCCACCTCTGATACTAATGATCACCTCAGTGACGCACATTACATTGAATTTAACAACCCTGCAGACAGATGGCATCTTTCCATAGAAAGCAGTTCGAGTTAAAGTTTGAGATACGATCTCCAATCAGAAGTTCTTGAGGCAAAGGTCTGGCAATAATAGGGTTGGGCGGTATCTACTTTTGTTTTATGCAGTAATACAGCGTTAAAACATCATTACAGTACAGGGTATTACTGGGGGCAGTGATTTACGTAAACTGCAGATCTGCAAAAAAAAAATACCATCAAATTCTCGGTTATTTTTAACTATTTTAAAATGAAAAATGATTAAAAACAAAGTTCAGTTTGTTTACAGACTAAAGAACACTCCTCACACGTAAATGTTAAACCATCATTCTGTTCACCACAGAAAACACTTGAGTCTGTTTGACAAAATTCCATTTATGGACTACAGCGATCACTGGTTCGAATCCCAGTCATGCAGCTTGACCCCTCCAAGTCTGATACTTTGGCAATGCAGTAAAAAAATAAATAAATAAATAAATAAAAAAAAGAGAACACATCCAGATTGTCCCTTAAGTTTTTTACATAAATCTTTAATTATTATTGAAACAATGGTATCAAAACATACTATTTTAATGTCAAAATAAACACATTTATTTAAGTATTTAAATGTGCATATTTTCTTAAATAAAAAAAAATGTCTATAAAATCAATTATTAGACTGAAATACCGATAAACGATGTTTAAAAGAACTGTTAACATTAATTTCACAAAATTTTGTCTAAAAGTTATAGTTTAAAAATGTGTGATGTATACTACTGTAAAAATAATTCCCAAGTAGCTTAATATTACTTACAAATTGATATTTGTTGGTCAGTTTTTTTATTTAATAACAGAGGCAAAAAGTGCGGAAGGATGTTATTTTAAAAAAGATTTATAAACAATTGGCTAACATTCTCTCTAAATATCCTAATCCTAATTGTCTGTTTGTATTCATTTTATTGTTTAAAGTAAAATATAAGTGTATATAAGCTTTGTTTAAACATATATAAATGTGTGCTGTCTGTCTCATTATTCCACAAATCCATGTGACATCCCAACATTATATGCCGGAAGTTAAATTAGACTGCAATTTAGATCATTTAATTATTCTGCGTCTCTTTTGCTGATTTTTTTAAATGGTCAAAAATGTGTTTCTGAATGAGGCACAGCCTAAGATTTTAACTCTGAGCCCAGAAAAAAGTAGCTAGGCCTTTTTTTAAAGCACATCCTCTCTTTTATTGTTGATTCACCTCCTTTATTTATTTTCTCATTCACTCTTTCCTTTCATGCTTCACTCTTTCAGTCAGTATGAGTCAGCAGGATGGCCTGCAGGTGTGTTTTAGATCCAGGTGCAGACAGAATCAGTCAGCTCTTTGTTTAGGCGTGTTTCAGCGGTAGCACCACTCCATTATTGAGACCGCTAGTAAATATCATCACTTTACAGGAGGAGGATCAGTAAACACTGCTGTAAACCACTGATCTGCTTGCAGACCCTTTACTGCTGCTTCCTCTGCAGTTCTCCCATCGTCTCCCATCAGCCTTTTCAGCTTTAAAGTGAACTGATTGCTCTCTCTGTGCTAACATGCTAACTTACCTGATTAATTAACCTCTATATTAACATTTTCTTCTCAAATTTTCTCTTCTTTTCTCTCACTTTTCTTCAATTTACTCATATCTTCTGCTTTCCAACTCTCTTTTTATTTTCAACTCTCTCTTCTATTCTCCAACTCTATCTTCTCTTTTGTTTTTCTGTTCTATAACTTGGTCTTCTTTAATCTTCTGTACCTCTTGCTCTCCTATTTTTCAACGTGCTCTTCTTTTCTTCTCCAACTATTTTTCTCCAACTTGTTCTTCTCATCTTATGCTTCCTTGTCTATTCTGTTCTCTTCTTTTCTCTTTTCTTGCTCATTTCTTCTCCAACTTGTTCTCCACTTCTTCTGTTTAACTTGCTCATCTCGTCTCAAATTTTGCTGATCTTTTTTTACAAATTTCTCTTGTCTTTTCTGTTCTTTTATTTTTCAATTTTCTCCAACTTGTTCTTCTCTTCTTATTCTTGCTCTGCTGTCTTGTTCTCTTATTTTCTTCTCCAACCTGCTCATATCGTCTCAAATTCTTACTTGCTCTTTTCTTCTATTTTTCAACTTTTTTTTTTATCTCTTCTACTCTCCAATTTGCACTTTTTTCTGCAACTTGCTCATCTCTTTTCTTTTCCAACTTTATCTTTTCCTCTTTTTCTTTCTCCAACTTGCTCTTCTTCTCTCCACATTTTCTTCTCATCTTATGCTTACTTGTGTGTTCTGTTTTCTTATTTTCTCTTCTTTTGCTCATTTCTTCTCCAACTTGCTCTTTTCTTCTTCTCTTCAACTTGTTTATCTGTTCTTCAATTTTGCTAATCTCTTTTTTTACACCTTGCTCTTCTCTTTTCTCTTCCAACTTATTTTCTCCACCTTGCTCATCTCCTCTCCAACTTCTTCTGCATGCTCTTTTGTTCTGTTTTCTTCTCTTCTCTTTTTCAATTTGCTCAATTCTTCTCCTCTCCAACTTGCTCATCTCCTCTTCTCTTTTCCAACTTTGGCTTTTCCTCCTTTCTTTTCTCCAACCTGCTCTTCATCTCTCACACTTGATTCTCTTTTCTCCTCTTTGCTCTTCATTTCCTCCAATAATTTTTCTCCTGTCTCCTCTTCTCCTTTTATTTCTTCTCTTTCTTTGCTCCTTTTTTTCTCCTAGGCCTCCTCTCACTCTGCGTCTCCTTCCTCGTCCTCCTCTTCCTCTCTGTCTTGCCACCTGCAGCAGTGTGCTGGCGGGCTGGGTTCTGCTGAGGTGGACGCTGCGCTCAGCCTGTCCGTCTCTAGCTCCTCTCTGGGTTGCCAGGTCTCTTCTCCTGCTCACGGGGTGAGTCCTATCTGCTTAACTCGCACTCACGTCTCACACTCGCGTCTCACCTTTACTTTCCTTCTTACTGACTGTTAGACCCCTAACTGCTGCACTTACTCTTCATTATGGGATTGTGTCTGCTGTCAATGGACTAGTGATAAGACATTCCTATAAACAAACATGGCGGTGTTGTGGCGAATTTAGCATCCCCGCCAGGAAAAGCACCCTCTCTCAATGGAAAATGGAAATAGCATCACATAATAACATTTGTGATCTTGCCTTAACAGTGTGTCCACTTGCACTTCAGCCTCAACACATTTTATTTGCAATGATAATCACACACAGCTTACTCTCAACCGGAAAGGGAATACAGTAGAGCTTGGTAGTGTATAGATATTTTATTTTATATCAACTATATCCTTTGACTAGCATATCATTGAAAAACTAGAAAAGTCACGGAATTTGAAAATAGCAATTTCTAGGCCTGGATACATTTTGGAAAAAGAAAAATACTTAAAACGTTTTGGAAAAGTCAAGGAAATTTGCTCTATACATTGTTGGGTTTCTGTTTATCGACTGATAAAAGCTGTTTTGGTTTTTTTAAAAATATTTAAAAATTTGGGTAAGTTCAACAGTTTAAACTACAATTATATTTTTTCCTATGCATATTAAAGTATGGATATTTCTAAGTAAATTAAAGCAGGTTATCTCAGCTTTTATTAAGAAGATGAGAGAGGGTGCTTTTCATGGCGGGGGTGTTGAATTCGGCACAACACCATCAAGCCTACTTAGCAGTGAGTATTGACGTAAGTGTGTTCGGGCACGGATTGTTTAAACGCAGTGTGAGTGCAGGCCAGAACAGGGCTTAAGTAAGATTCAACCAAATCTGCATACAGTGAGTATACCCTAAATTATGTAATGGTCAAGATGACTATCCAAATCCTCCTTTTTTTTAGGGAAGAATACACTTATATTAGTTTGTTTTCTTAGAGCAGGGGAGTGTAACTGCCTCTGGGTGAGTTACTCCATCAGCATGATGGGAAAAGTCTGCAGTAGATCTGGGAAAACTGTCTGTACCGACATGTCTACACTCGTCAGCCCGTCTTTATTATTTACTGGACTCATTCAGACTGCTCACTCAGTACTGGAAGTTAAACACATTCACTGGAGTCTGTGTGAATCACTGTCTGTATGGTAGCATGGCTACATTATTGATCTTTACAATATACGAGCAAGTTTTGATGCTCTTTATATTGTCTTTTATTTTTTTTAAATGCTGACCTATAACTAGTAGTATTAGGGCGTTTTTTGTGCACACAAACACTATTTGGTTCAGTTAGAGATAATAAGAGAAAATAAGTTCATATTTATACGTTTTACAAGTGTTAAGAGTTCAAAAATCAGTATTTTGTGGAATAACCCTGATGGTTTCTAATCAGTTTTTTTCATGCATCTTGGCATCATGTTCTCCTCCACCAGTCTTACACACTGCTTTTGGATAACTTTATGCTGCTTTACTCCTGGTGCAAAATTTCAAGCAGTTATATTTCAGAGGTTTTCAATATGGTAAAATCAAAGAAACTCATCGTATCTCTGTAGTGATACAGCCGTTCCTGACTGGGTCTTCAGAAACTTCCAGCTAGTTCTTTGCCTCTCTGTCTGTTTTCCTCTCTCTTGTCTCTCTCTCTTTTTCTTTTTCTCTCCTGTCTCTTTCCAGGGTTCATAAGGTCATGAAAAACCTGAAAAGAATTAATAGAATAAGAAAATTGCGATTTCCAGGCCTGGATAAATTTTGGAAAAATAAAAATACCCAGAAAAATTTGGTCTAAAATATTTGTTTCAGTTTATCAATGGAGAAAATGTGTTTTGAGCTACAAAAACATACAAAATTGTGTGTCAGTCATTTTAGACCTAATATAATCAATTTTGGTTATAGTTTTAATGGAAATATAGTTTTTATTTATTGGTTAAGAAGTGTATGAACCCTGTCTCTTTCTCTCTCTATCTCAGACAGTGGTGCGTTAGCTGGGCCTCAGGTCTGCAGTAGGCTTCTGTTTCTGTCTCTCTGCTTTCTTTCTGTCTGTCTGTCTCTCTCTGTTCTCTCTGACTGCTCTCCGTTCCTCTGCTCTCCTCCTTTCTTTTTCTCTGTCTCTGTAGAGCCAGAATGCTAGTGATGAGGGTGGCGAGGGTGAGTACGTCAATCTGTATTCATCCAGCCAGGCCGGCGGGGACCTGCCGCTCTCTAATGGAGTAAGTAGCGGAGCGGTGCTGGAGTTTAGGGCTGTCCCCTCCAAGGAAACAACTTTACAGTGAATCATAACCATCGAAGCCAACGAACATTTCTTTAACTTGAATAATCAGGATTTTGGGTGTTGAAGAAAGTCCTACGTTGGGGCCAGCCCTATTGGAGTTACAGTAAACGGTCCCTGAACCCCACCCCTGTGCTCTGTTATGCTCCCTGTGTGTGTGTGAGGATATTTGCTGTGTGTGTGTGTGTGTGTGTGTGTGTGTGTGTTGTGTGCAGCTGGGCTAATGTGACTTGGATGGAAAGTGCATTGGGAATTAGCATGATTAGCATAACATTTTCGATGCTGCTTTAACAGTGTTTTCACTCGCACTTTAGCCTCAATGCATCCTGTTCACGATGATAATTGCACACAGCGTACTCTGAACCAGAAATGATATACAGTAGAGCCTGGCAGTGTATAGATATTTTATCGTAACAACAATATGCTTAGAATAGCAGGTCATTAATCAGGGTTTGTCAGGGTTTGGCAATTTCCAAGCCTGGATAAGTTTTGTAAATGTTGTAGAAATTTGCTCTATAAATCGTAGTTTTTCCATTTATCGACTGATAAAATATATTTTTAAAGTAAAACAGCTTTTAATATTTGTGTAAGTTCAACACCTTAAACTTCAATTCTTTTTCTACACATGTTGCTTTATGCATTTTAGTTTTAGGAGTTGTTTTTGAATAAAAATCAGTATTACATTCTCAACATTAAATTGCAATATTTTAAGGGTGTTTATCACTTAAATTAATTCTAATCATGATTTCCTTGTTTTAATGCTGCAAGTTCCTTCTATGTTTGAGAGGGACAGAGAGGGACACAGAGACACAGAGACACAGAGACACAGAGACACAGAGACACAGAGACACAGAGACACAGAGACACAGAGACACAGATTTTGAGAGAGAGAGAGATTTTGAGAGAGAGAGAGACAGAATGAGTAAGAGAGAGAGAGACAGAATGAGTAAGAGAGAGAGAGACAGAATGAGTAAGAGAGAGAGAGACAGAATGAGTAAGAGAGAGAGAGACAGAATGAGTAAGAGAGAGAGAGACAGAATGAGTAAGAGAGAGACAGAATGAGTAAGAGAGAGAGAGACAGAATGAGTAAGAGAGAGAGAGACAGAATGAGTAAGAGAGAGAGAGACAGAATGAGTAAGAGAGAGAGAGACAGAATGAGTAAGAGAGAGAGAGACAGAATGAGTAAGAGAGAGAGAGACTGAGTGAGAGAGGAAGATAAAGTGAGAGAAAAAAGGGACAGTCAGAGACATAACGGGAGAGAGAGAGGGGGAGAGAGAAGAGACAGCAAGAGGGAGACAGTAGGAGACAGAGTGAGAGAGAGAGGGAGAGACAGAGCAAGTGAGAGAAGAGAGGGAGTGAGGGAGACAGCGAGAGAGAGAGAGAGAGGGAGAGAAAGACAGAACAAGTAAGAGAGAGGGAGGGAGAGAGAGCGCGAGTGAGAGAAAGACAGCCTGTTTCTTTGTGTTTCGTTCAAAGTATCAAAAACAGGCACATATTTTTGGTATCGAATTTTAATACTTAATCCTAATGGATACAACAGATAACTGCTGGTTGTTGCTGTATCTACTGTAACTGTAGATTAATCCTTATTTATGAACAGAAATAGAAGGAATCAGAGCTTCCTGTTACGCTCAGTCGGATTCTGGCAGGGAGGCAGAATTCAGCACAACACCTTCACAAGCAGAACAATCAGTGTGTAAAACAGGGAGACACAGCCCACGAAGGTGATGATGATGAAGACACGATACCTAATAATCACAGCACTGTTATATAAAAAAATCACACACAGGCCGCGCCGGCTGATTGGTCGGCGGCCGGTTTATGTGTTTCTGTTGATGCTGAATTTGTCGGAAGTCTCCGTTCCTCGATCCCGGCAGTGTGAGAAGTAGGTTGATGTAAAGCCCTCCTCCTCCTCCTCCTCCTCCATCATCAGAACACTTAGCATAATGCCAACGGGGACGTCTCCTCTCCACCCGGAGACCCTGTTTCTCCTCCTGTTCTCCTGGCTTGTTGATTTTATCACTAATGAGAGAAATCTCACAGCTAGATGATTAATTCACTGAGCCGTCCTATTTTTATGAGCAGAGTAAACATGTTTGAGTTGTGCGGTGTGTGTTTGTGGGTTTGTTGTTTGAGTGTTTCTCTCTGTTATTTTTTCAGGACCCCGGCTGTGGAGCAGAGGACTCGCTCCAGGATTCAGCTTCAGATCACGGCAAAGACCAGAACAACTCAGACAGGTAGGATTTCAGAGATCTGCTGCTGTAGTTCAGTCTGGACTCAACTGTAGCCTGATAAGGGGGAAAAAAAGATCTAGTCTTTGGCAGAGTGCCAAATCCTGCTGGAAAATGAAATCCGCAACTCCATAAAAGTTGTCAGCAGAGGGAAAATCTAGTCTTAAAAGATTCTGTCTAGACCCAACTGTGTAGTCTAATACAACAGTGTTTGAACTCAACTTTATTCTGATTTATAAAAACAAAACAAGACTACACTACAGTCAGATTTTTTTTTTTTTTTATCATATTATTATTATTAGTGTATAATATCATTATAGTTATACTGCTACTATATACCATCCACGCAAACATAGTTATCTATCTGGGATCTATAAGATGAGCATTATTCATGCAATTTGTTTGATTCCTGCTAAGATAAAATATGAAATATAAAACCTTTTTAATTTTCTGTTTTTTCAATCCTAATACAGAAATACTTAAATGAGCTAATAGTTTGTTATTGATTGTTCAATCTGATAAAAAAAAAAAAAACTTTTTTAAATCAATAATCACACCAATACTCTGTGATTGATCGCAATTAAAGGTCACCTTCCGTCGTTTTTTCTTTCATTTTAAAATGTCTAGTTGTGGTCTCTAGTATGAATGAATGACATGTGAGCCGTTTTTGTAAAAAAAAAGTGCTCAGGTGTCTCTGTATAGCTCTTTTTTAATGGACTGTTTTAGGGGTGTGTCCAAAATGACCGGATTCCAGCTTTGCTCATGAATATTCATACATGCAAACAGCATGCAAATATCTCTCCTCTGATTGGCTAGGAGCACTGCGACGCCCCTCCACCGCTCTGCCGCTCACTGCCTCCCACCTCCTAACTGATGAGCGGTGATGTTGCGTCGCTTCAGCTCCGCCTCTGGGAGTTTCTCGAGCCAAGGTGGGCTGGTCTGTGAGTTTCTGCCTACGTAGGCAGAAAGATAATTCAAAATTCACCCGTTTTTCGGAGGGGGGGGAGGGGGTATTTCTTTGCTTAGCTCCTGCAGACAATGGGGGCTGCAAAACAGTTTAATGTGCAGGTGTACACATTCAACTCGGAGAGACCTACTGTATTCCACAAAAAACAAGAAAAATCGGATTTTCGCGGAAGGTGACCTTTAATCATTCTTGTTCTTTTGTTAGTGGTGTTATATATTGTGATATTTCCCTGTATTTTCTAACATTTTGAAGTGTAGAGTTATTTGCAAAGAGAAAAAATTGAGTCTTTTAACATGCAGAGTATATGTTTAACAGGGAGTGAGTTAGCCCACGTAGGTGATGATGATGAAGACAGGATTAAGCAAAGTTCTTTAGTCTGCTCAGTTACTTAAAAAACTGCAATGTGAAACCAGCATTTATCAGCACAGTATACAGCGTAACACTAACACAAACCTTGGCCTGGACTTTCAGGTGTGAAAACGCCCTCAGATGTTGTATGATCAAAGCTTTACTACAGTGCTAACAGAGCAGCATGAGCTAAAAGTAGAAGCGTATGTGCTAAATCTGACTCTATAGAGCTGTTTTTTCATGCATGTGGTAAAATGAGTGTTGGCTGCTGCAAATGCTTGCAGGTTTTCTTCTATAAGAAATAGTTTTGTGTATTGTGACCTTTTTATTTGAGAAAATTGACCCCATATGAACTATGTTGCCAAAGATATTCACTTATCCTGTTTTGTTTACCCGATTTTGTGGTGGCATTTAAGTTTCTAACATTTTGAAGTGTAGAGTTATTTGCAAAGAGAAAAAATTGAGTCTTTTAACATGCAGAGTATATGTTTAACAGGGAGTGAGTTACTCATGAGATTTAATCCATATTTTAGCATAAATGAAAAGGTAAAACTTTGCAATAGAAGTACAAAAAAAGAACAGTAGTTACGACAACAACATTGTTAAATGGTAGCAATTTCTCAGTTATGTTTTTTATTGACACTAGGTAAATTCATACATTTTTAATGCTTAGGAATGTTGTAAATACTGTAAATACTCTTGGGTATATTGGTAATCTAACTGTAGCGTCTAAAAACTGCTAATACGTGACCATGCAAATTGATCAGGTTACCAAGTTTACAGAGCCTGAACACAATATTAACCTTTTTAAGGTTTCTAGATTACTTGTATATGTTAACGAAGAAAGTGCAATAAATAAAACTTTTATACTGGATCACAGATAAACCAGGTTTTAAAGCTAAATATTTAAGTTAATGATTTTTATTTGTTTCTGTCTCAGTTGGAAGCAGAAGTGTGCAGACTCAGAGCTGAGTTCGGAGGAGCTGGATGAGCTGTCTCTGGTCGACCACGATGAGATCATGGCTCGCATCACACTAAAGCAAGAGGTAACACCCTCCATAAGCCAATTAAATAAAACCCAAACATCTGTGGTTTAGAAAATTAGAATTTTATATAAGACCGATTGGTACTTTTTTCTTCAGTGTGGGCAGTGTGCTGGAAAGTCCTGCTGGAAAATGAAATCTGCATCTCTATAAAGTTGTCATCAGCAGAGAGAAGCATGAAGTGCTGTAGGATATCCAGTCCAAAATCTTTCATCACTTCATGCTTTCCTCTGCTGATAACAACTTTTATATAGATGCTGATTTCATTTTCCAGCAGGACTTTCCAGCACACTGCCCACACTGAAGAAAAAAAAAATACCAAAAGTAGGTGAGACACTGATTTTTAGATTTTTTGATTGGTAAAGCCATAATATCGTAAGCCATAATAATCATCAACAATAAAATAAATAAACGCTTAAAATGGATCACTCTGTGTTTAATACATCTATATAATATATGAACTTCACATTTTGAACTAAATGAATTACTGGAATAAAGTAACTTTTCAATGATATTCATTTTATTTTTTTTAGATGCATTAGTATAAGTGATTGAGTGATTGAGGGGGGGGGGGATCTGGGGTTTTATACACAGATAGTGTAAAAAAAGAGACTGTAAAGGAAATATAGGTATTAATGGAGCTGAGCAGAGTTGAACACGGCTTTGCAGCGCCCCCTGCCTGTGATGACATGCATCGCAGCAGTGTGCAGCATGTGAAACACCCAGCATTCATAAGACAAGGTCAAACTCGCTGCAGAGAGAGCGCGTCCCCTCAGAGAGTACATAATCACACTGTTCTGTATTTATAGAGAGCGAGAGTATTTATAGACAGGCTTCTGCTCGTCTGTACGGGTCTGTTTATCTGCAGTACGGCTGAAGAGACGAGCTGAGGAGGCTGTACATGCTGAGCTGAACTGATCCGTATGAAGAGCTGTGCTGTTCAGATCTTACAGTTAGAGTTATGGGGGTGTTCTCACAGAAAAATGTGATAATCTGACGATATTTGGGATTTTTATAAATAACATTTACTCAGTAAAGACTTAAGACTCTTGCAGATAACTCACAATAACTACAATAACTATTATCGACTTATTGTTTAATAAATTGACATGACTTCAATCATTTTAGTAATTGTGATATTGTCTAAAACTAAAAAAATACCTTTTATTAGGAAAAATTCCCTCCATCAACACCCAAAACAGATTTAAAGGAACATAATAGCGGCCCAGTGCGGCTCTAGTTGTTTAACTTTAATGTTTCTTAGGTTCATGTTGCCTCAGCCTTCCTCTCACCATCAGCATCAGCATCATTTCTCGAGTGAAGGCTGGGTGTTTATGCTGGTTCAATGCGGTCCAGCTGGGACAGACCGGGGCTGCACGTCTCTCTGTTTGTTATGATATTATTATGTTATCATTTTATTAGTGCCAAATTAGTGGTCTAAAGATGCAAACAATATCGCTTATCGCAATAATTGCTGGGACAAAATATCGTTTACAAAAAATTGTTATCGTGACACTCCTAGTCTTGATGTCTTTTTCGGACTGAAAGATGCACTTAAAGTCCTTTAATTTTCCCAGAAATCATCAGTGTGTCTTATATACGACTTCTACCAGTCAGGTATTAAGGAACAGTAAAGCCACTCCACTGAAGTACAGAATTATACAGAAGTTTATTCAGTGAAGTTTCTCCAGCACTAAGGCTGGAGCAGCATTAGCGTTAGCTCAGTGTAGCGCTATCGTGTGGCATTTACTAGCGCTAAGCACTGCTAACAGGCTGCTGAAAATATTGGAAATCTAAGCTTACTGTAAATAAACAGAAGCTCTTTACTCGCCCAAATAAACAGTTTTCAGGAGAGAAATCTGTGTAGATTAACATCCAGCACTTGATTTAATTTCGAAAATTACAGTTTTGTTCTTTTTACCATTGTTCCTTACTTTTGTTGCTTAAATATTATTGTTGTACACATACTATTGTTGTGATTAACTGGATAAAATATTTTATGATTAATGATTATAATATATTTAACTCTGTTTCTCTCTCTTTCTCTCTCTCTCTCTCTTTCTTTCTCTATTTCTCTCAATTTCTCTCTCTTTCTTTCTCTCTCTCTTTCTTTCTTTCTCTCTTTAACAGACTGACGATGGTCCTGATGTTCGAGCTGGATCAGGGGATATTTTATTAGTTCATGCCACAGAAACAGATCGTAAAGGTACAGTAGTGTTTTTGTAGTTTGCATTTGTTTCTTTAAATAACTGTTTTTTTTTTAAAAAGAAGCTTATTGCATAAATATACATAAAAAAGAAGTATTTCAGTAGCTGTTGTTTGTTTTTTTACCTGATTATATTAGGGGTTAGGTGTCACTCTGAGATGTCAAACTAAAGTAAAAAGCACGTGTAGTTGTGTTTTAATGTTAATTCAGTGTGTTTGTTCACTTTTGACAGATCTGGTTCTATACTGTGAAGCTTTCTTGACGACGTACAGAACGTTTCTAACCCCAGAGGACCTCATTAAGAAGCTCCACCATAGATATCCTTTCAGACTAGAGTGAAAGGCCTGGTTTCAGAACAGATACTAATTTGCATGCTAGAGGATTTTTCACACGGCCTTAAAACGATTGTGAGGACGATGGTGAACGTGTGGGTTTTAGATTCTCCTTGAAAAAACAAAAATTGACTTAAAATTAGAGTAATATCCACTTTTCAGCATGGCTAAATTGTTGGTAAATAGCATCTATCTGGCTGGGAATATGATTTTAAAGTAAATGCAAAAGTGTTTTTTATTTTTTCATGATTATTTCTGTGATTTTTGCATTTGTTTAGGTTTTTCTTTAACCTCTCCTCACATATACTAGGTTTTCTCACAGTTCTGACAGTGTCAAAAAGCGAGTCAGCAAAAACACGTTCTTTGTGCTGGTGCGTGTTGTGGATGAGCTGTGGTGAGTAGATTAACACGCTCCAGTTGTCTGGTTTGTACAGTATTTACAGTTCAGGGTTCCTGTAGCATTATTTTAGCACTATAAGCTGCACCTAAAATCCTTTAATTTTCCCAAAAATCGACAGTGATCCTTATAATCCGGTGCTCCTTATGTATGAATTTTAACAGTCAGGTATTTAAAGAGCAGTAAAGCCACTCCACTGAAGTACAGAGTTATAAGGGGGAGTTTCAGTGAAGTTTCTCCATCACTAAGGCTGGAGCAGTATTAGCATTAGCATTAAAATCAAACCACACTAAGCGCTAGCTCTTTTACTGGTCATAGGTGAGTGTTATCGTGCCTGTAGTCTGTTGCCAACCCCGGCTAGCACTGAGGCTGGAGCAGCATTAGTATTAGTTGTTTAGCGCCTTAAACGCTAGCTCTTTTTTGTTGTTCAGAGGTGAGTATATCTGACTGTATTCTGTGAGTTTACTGCATTATAAAACAAGCTACGTGGAACAAACCGCTAGCTAATATCGCCCTGGTTTGCCGGAACACCCAGGGTTCCTCAGTGTAGCACTATCAGGCAGCATTTACTAGCGCTAGTGCTGCAGTTAGCTGCTAATGCTAATGCTGCTGCACCCAGCCTTAGTGAAAATCTGGAAATCTAAGCTTACTGTACATAAACGGAAGCGATTTACTCACCCAAATAAACAGTTTTCAGTAGAGAAATAGATTTGTGTAGATTAACATCCACCACTGTTCCTTACTAGTGTTACATAATGTGCCTTCTAGTGCGAAAAATACTGTGAAATCCCTGGCATTATATTTTTCTAGCTGTTTAACATTAAAGAGCATCATCCAGATGCACTAAATGTAAATGTAAATATGGATTATCTCTCCGTTTCCGTGAGCAGTTTGGTGGAGCTGACCGAAGACATCCTGAAGCATCTGATGGAGCTGGTGTTCAGTCTGGTGTGTCACGGGGAGCTCAGTCTAGCTCGGATTCTCCGCAAGAACATCCTGCATAAAGTAGAGCAGAAGAAACTTCTGAACTACACAAACTCGCTGAAGACGCTGGCGGCTCGTGGTGTAGCAGCCAGGTAAATACTACTGCAAGTTCATATTCATAAAGTTTTAAGAGTTCAGAAATCAGTATTTGGTGGAATAATCCTGGTTGGTTTTTAATCACAGTTTTTTTCTTGCATCTTGGCATCATGTTCTTCTCCTCCACCAGTCTTACACACTGCTTTTGGATAACTTTATGCTGCTTTACTCCTGGTGCAAAAATAATTCAAGCAGTTCAGTTTGGTGGTTTGATGGTTTGTGATCATCCATCTTCCTCTTGATTATATTCCAGAGGTTTTCAATTTGGTAAAATCAGAGAAACTCATAATTTTTAAGTGCTCTCTTATATTTATCTAGAGCTGTATATCATCGTTGTCCAATGAAAAACAAGTATCTCCCGAAGAGCAACTTTTTCTTAACTTTCAATTAAAGTCAATGCAAAAACAGTTTATTTTAGGTAATTTTGAAAATTAGAAATTCTATTGGTCCATTCATCAAGAAAGTTTGACACAGTTTAAAGGACATTTGGTTTGCTTAAACATTGTAGTAATATAAAAAATTAAGAAAAATGTTTTTTTTAAATAAGCTCAAGTTCAGTCAGTTTGCTTTTCTGCTGAAATTTTCTGAAAATTATTTTACGCTGCATTTTCTGGGAAACAAATAAGGGTTAATAAGCATCAGGAGTTAAAAAAAGTCCAGTATACTGTGATACTGTAGTTTTGAAACCACAGCCTGCTCATCTATTTATGCTGATTTATTGATCGTTGGAGTGGACTAAATTTGGCTTGATATCATCCTCTTTTCACAGGCCAGGAACACTTCACGACTTCCGCAGCCATGAGATCGCAGATCAGCTCACTCTGCTGGATGCAGAACTGTTCTACAAAATAGAGGTAATCAATATATCTGGGTGCAGATCGCTCCTAATTCATGCTCAGTAAAATTAAACAGCAAGAGCTTCACTTTAAAGATCTTATTTGTATAAATTATGCATAGTGTGGCCGTTTAAACATATTGGTCCATTTAATAAAGACTGAAGCTATCACACATTTTAACTTCTCCAATACTCCAGTGATTCCTCATTCTTTAATCCTCTGTGTTTGTAGATTCCTGAGGTTCTGCTTTGGGCGAAAGAACAGAATGAAGAGAAGAGCCCCAATCTTACCCTGTTTACAGAGCACTTCAACAACATGTCTTACTGGTACGACTATACTTTATATAAAACACACAGTGGATCAACACCAGCAGATGACAGTTTCTCTGATTTTGCTATTTATAGGTTTATGTTTGAGTAAAATGAACATTGTTGTTTTATTCTATAAACTACAGACAACATTTCTCCCAAATTCCTAATAAAAATATTCTCATTTAGAACATTTATTTACAGAAAATGAAAAATGACTGAAATAACAAAAAAAAGATGCAGAACTTTCAGACCTCAAATAATGCAAAGAAAACAAGTTCATATTTATAAAGTTTATAGAGTTCAGAAATAATCAATATTTGGTGGAATAACCCTGATGGTTTTTAATCAGTTTTTATGCATCTTGGCATCATGTTCTCCTCCACCAGTCTTACACACTGCTTTTGGATAACTTTATGCTGCTTTACTCCTGGTGCAAAAATTCAAGCAGTTCAGTTTGGTGGTTTGATGGTTTGTGATCATCCATCTTCCTCTTGATTATATTCTAGAATTTTTTAATTTGGTAAAGTCAAAGAAACTTGTAATTTTTAAGTGATCTCTTTATGAGTTTCACATTTTGAACTGAATTACTAAAATAAAGTAACTTCAACTTGTTTAATCTCTCGTCTTTTCTCAGGGTGCGCTCCTTAATCATCCAGCAGGAAAAAGCCCAGGACCGGGAAAAACTCCTCCTCAAATTTATAAAAATTATGAAGGTAAGAGCAGTAAAATTTCTCTCTGGATTTATTTAAAGATGTTTCATCATCCAGCAGATTAATCCACACTGAGCTGATTAACCTCTCCTCCTCTTCTGCTCCTCAGCACTTAAGAAAACTGAATAACTTTAACTCCTACTTGGCCATTCTGTCTGCGCTGGACTCTGCACCAATCCGGAGGCTGGAGTGGCAGAAACAAACCTCAGAGGTGAGAGCCGTCGCTCAGCGTCCGGTGTTTCTTTACAGAGTGATCTTGTCGGGGTTGTGCTGATGATTGTTGTGTGTTTTGTGTCTCTCAGGGTCTGGAGGAATACTGCACTTTAATCGATAGCTCCTCCTCCTTCCGGGCGTACAGAGCAGCGCTGGCGGACGTAGAGCCTCCCTGCATACCCTACCTGTATGTGATACATGTATTATACCTTCTTTAAAAGATTTATTCATTTATTTAAAGTAAAACTCCAGTGTAAAATTGACTTTGGGTGTATTTATTAAAACGTGATAAAATGTTCTTAATTTTGTTGAGTAGCCCACCGCCGCTCTCCTGCAACTTTCTGAGATCCAGCAGTTTTGTGCTTTTTGTTCAGCACTCTTTACAACGGCTGCACAAAAGTGCACAAGAAGTTTATTAAAAAACACTTTTTATATCCTATAGCGCACTAATAACAACATATTTATCATTAATATTTATAAATTATTAATATTAGACATATTTATTATAATTATTGTTTTTTTATAGTTTTGTATTATTGCTTTTTAACTTTAAGATTTTACTTTTATTATTATTACTATTATTTTTTTATTATTGCTTTTATTTATTTTTCAGTTCATTTATGTATTTGTATTTTTAGTGTATTATATATAAGTTTAAAGTAAAAGCTTAATTTTAACTAATTTTTGTTGTATTAATCTTAGATTTTTTTATCTTAATTCCTTATCAATTAAAACAAAGTTTTATTATAATAATTATTATATATTTTTAGATACAGACAGACAGACAGACATAGACTCTGCATAGCTTGCCTCCTGGCATAGCAGCTGGCAATGCCCAGTGCATTTATATATTTACACTGAGGAAGGTGTTTAATATACCTATAATAATCATAACTTTACCAATTAATACCCAATTTTCACACAATTTGGTTTATTACATACAGCAGAGATGTAGCTACGAAACAGAAAGCTCTCAGTACTCTTTATCATGTTTTGCTACACCCTGTTGCTGTACTAACTTCAGCTTTTTGTCCTTTGTTCTTTTCTCTTTGTTCAGAGGTCTGATCCTGCAGGACCTGACCTTTGTGCACCTTGGTAATCCCGACTTCTTTGAAGGAAAGGTGAACTTCTCCAAGCGCTGGCAGCAGTTCAACATCTTGGACAGCATGCGGCGCTTCCAGCAAGTGTGAGTGTCTCAGCGTCTCAGTGTTTCAGGACTGTGGGAGAAAGTGGTCAATGGTTTAACAATAGCTGTAGCCTAGTGGGTTACAACATAGACGTATATACATAGACGCCGCATCGACTGGCGCCGTCTGTTGCAGGTTTCCCGCAGGTCCTTAAAAATCTAAAAATATCTTAAATTAAAATATGGGTTATTAAGGTCTTAAATTGTCTTCAATTTACTGTAAAATTGCTGTAGGTATTACATTTTTAGACGGTGCGTTTTTAATGCTGGTGGGAAAATCTAATCTGGGGGGAAAACTAAGGTTAGGAGAGAGCTAGCTAACATACTAACTGTTTCTCACACATAAAAGCTCTGGAATATAATTAAGAGGAAGATGAAAAGCAGTGTATAAGACTTGTGGAGGAGAACATGCCAAGATGCAAGATGCATAAAAGCTGTGATTAAAATTCAGGGTTATTCCACAGAGAATTGATTTCTGAACTCTTAAAACTTGTGTAACTTGAATATCAACTTGTTTTCTTTGCGTTATTTGAGGTTTGAAAGTTCTGCAACTTTTTCTTGTTATTTCAGCCATTTCTGCAACAGATATTGTCTTTAAATAAATGCTCTAAATGAGAATATGTTTATTTGGAATTTGGGAGAAATGTTGTCTGTAGTTTATAGAATAAAACAACAATGTTCATTTTACTCAAACATAAACCTATAAATAGTAAAATCAGAGAAACTGATTCAGAAACTGTATATTCAGTATAGAAACCTGATCTTTAATCAAATCTAATTCGTGTTTTATTGTTTTTGTCTATTGCAGGCATTATGACCTCAAACACAATGATGACATCGTGTCCTTCTTCAACGACTTCAGTGATCATCTGGCGGAGGAGGCGTTATGGGAGCTCTCACTGAAGATCAAGCCTCGCAACATCACCCGCCGCAAAACAGAGCGCGAGGAGAAGACATAGGGGTTCCTTCTCCTCCAGCAGAACTCTGGGTAAAGAAAGGCTGTGTGGACGGAAACCACGAGAAGAAACGGTTGGGGCGACGGCGGCGTGACGGCAGCTACGAGACTGGGACGGGGGAGCAGGACTGCATTTCCGCTACAGTTTACAGGACAAATTTGCTTTTTTATATATATAATATATCTCGGGATTGCACTGCATCTCGACCTGTGTAAATGTTGGAGTGAGGGAGACCTCAGAGAGCAAAGATTCTGGGTCAAGATCCTCCTTCTCTGGGTCTGGATCCTCTTCTAAAGGGAGAACCTTCTCCTCTGGGTTCGAGATCCTCATCTGCTGGGCCTGGATCCTTCTACTCTATGGTTGAGATCCTCTTCTTGGTCGAGATCCTCCCCCTTCCTCTGGGTGGAGATCCTTCTCTGGGTCGAGAACCTCCTTCTTTGGGTCGAGATCCTCCTCCTCAGGGTTCAAGACCCTCATCTGGGTGGAGACCCTCATCTGGGTGGAGACCCTCATCTGGGTGGAGACCTCCTCTTCTGCGTCGAGGTCCTCCTCCTCCTTTGGGTCGAGATCCTCCTCCTCCTCTGGGTCGAGATCCTCCTCCTCCTCTGGGTCGAGAACCTCCTCCTCCTCCGGGTCGAGAACCTCCTCCTCCTCTGGGTCGAGAACCTCCTCCTCCTCCTCTGGGTCGAGAACCTCCTCCTCCTCCTCTGGGTCGAGAACCTCCTCCTCCTCTGGGTCGAGAACCTCCTCCTCCTCTGGGTCGAGAACCTCCTCCTCCTCTGGGTCGAGAACCTCCTCTGCCTCCGGGTCGAGATCTTCCTCCTCTGGGTCGAGAACCTCCTCTGTTAACAAGATTTATGTTGGACGTTTTAATGAGGAACTCGATGCGATAAGACTTCTTCATCTGGACATGCTGTTATGACTCTTTTCTCAGGCTCTGTGGACACACTGTCTCTAGAGCGCCCCCTGCCTGTGACACAGTGACATCAGTTTCTGTGGAAATAAATGGCTTTGAATTGTGAAGACGTCAAAAACAAGAAGTTTGAACAATAAACGTGGAGTTTTTTATACATGGAACAATACGTGGAAAACAATGCACATGGACGACTGTTTACTAAGAACTTTAGAAGTTTAGAAGGAGTGTTTTTATGAGTGTTTGTTTATTTACAGTCGCTGTTTTCACAGCTTTCAGCATTTGGCACTAGGTCTTGGTATCTGCAGGCAGTGGTTGTTACTTATTGTTATTATTATTAATAATAGTACTATTATTATTATTATTATGAACCAAATGCTTTCGATCATTTCAACCAGTTTAGCACTTTCCTGGGATTTTAACCAGGGCCTTTTCCTTATCATGGAGATTTCTGTTGCCCCTGTTGCTGAGATAACACCAGTTACCTGGACTGGTTTACCTGGATTACGCTGGTTTGCTGGTTTTGTCCTCTTTCTCTTGTCATTCTTCCTGTTCAATGTTGTGTGTATGAATGACCCATTGATGAAACACACCTCCAACCAAGTCTTCCAACCGTATTTATTAAAATTGCTTTTTTCAGGAAAAAGATTGTGTTTTTGAGTCGGTCCTCTGATGTAAAGTGTGTAGTTTAATGCCATTAAATATCCATCATAGCAAATGTACTGTAGAAACACATTCATATGATTGACTGTTTTATAAAGCTCTGGAAAAAATGAAGAGACCACTTTAGTTTCTGAATCAGTTTTTTTTAATGCATCTTGGCATCATGTTCTCCTCCACCAGTCTTACACACTGCTTTTGGATAACTTTATGCTGCTTTACTCCTGGTGTAAAAATTCAAGCAGTTCAGTTTGGTGGTTTGATGGTTTGTGATCATCCATCTTCCTCTTGATTATATTCCAGAGGTTTTTAATTTAGTAAAATCAAAGAAACTCATCATTTTAAGTGCTCTCTTCATTTTTTCCAGAGCTGTATATGTTGTATATGTATGTTACACTTCTGAAGTCCATTTTTTGTTATTTAACTACAACAGAGCTCACACACAACCTGATACCAAGTGCCTAAAGCTGTTGAACTGGTGGCGTGATTTGTGTTCTTTATTTTTATATAATATAAGTCTTCTCCTTTTGTTTATTGTGGTGGTGTTTTTTATACGGATTTTATATTAAGGACACTTTCGGAGAGATTTATTCTCCCTTTCTCTAAACGGTATGAAAGTGCTGGGATTAAATAGTGGTTACAACAAATAAATAAAAATGACCTAAGTAAGGTCTGAGTCTGAAACTAAATGAATAAAAGAATCGGTACAATGGCAGGAGACTAATTTGTTACTAGAAATGATGTTACAGTGCTGGTTTCCTTTCAAACAGGGCTTAGGCTTAGTCCTGAACTATATACAGCTTTGTAAAAAATAAAATAAAAATAAGAGAGCACTTAAAAATGATGAGTTTCTTTGATTTTACCAAATTGAAAACCTCTGGAATATAATCAAGAGGAAGATGGATGATCACAAACCACCAAACCACCAAACTGAACTGCTTGAAGCAGTGTGTAAGACTGGTGGAGGAGAAGAAGGAGAACATGATGCCAAGATGCATACAAAAAAACAATGTTCATTTTACTCAAACATAAACCTATAAATAGTAAAATCAGAGAAACTGATTCAGAAACTGATGTGATCTCTTCATTTTTTACAGAGCTTTATATTTTTCTGGTTAATGGAAAAAATTCATTCAAATGCTGTGTAGTTCAAGGTCCCAGTAAATAATCAATGCAACTGATGCACTATATGTTTAAAATTGTTGGGACACCTGTTTGTTTTATTGTTTTTACCTGAATCGAGGGTATTAAAATTTAGTTTATACTGCTTTTGCTGGACTAACTGTCTCGGGAAGACGTTCTAATTTGATGGATGATCACCACCATATGTCTGACTATATGATATCACAATAATAATACATTGTCCACAATAACAATGATTTCACAATACTGTGTTTCTGCGATACTCAGTACATTGCAATACAATTCTCTATGATACTTCACAGCATCTGTGTTACTGAATAGGAAAAAATACTCCTAAAAATAAGTAAATACCGGGAATTATGGATTTTTTGGTGTTTCAGTTTCACAGAATTTCACAACCAGTATTCTTCACACAGGATTATTAACCCTATTCATTTGATTATAGCTCCACCATGTGGAATTAAGAAGTAATGATGACTTTAGGAACTGGAGGGGGCAAGTGAAAGTAAAAATAAAAAAGTGTTCATTTAAGTTAGTGTGTGTGTGGTGTAGTGGATAACACCACCACCTGCCAATGAGCTACCATGTGGAAGACTCGGGTTCAATTCCAGGTTTGGGTAACTGAATGCTGCGCTACACTAATGGGAGTCTTGCCCAAGGACTCTTATTGGCCCAAATCCGTAATAGAATTAACCTTGTTAAGCTCTATCCGGATGGGATTAGTTTCTCAGGGGGACGTCTGTGAAAAATATTTCAAAACTCCTGCACCTGTACTGCAATTGAAAAAACAGGAGGATCAGTGAGTTTTTAGGCTAAATTACCCAGAACCTCCTGAGAAACTAATTCCGTCCAGATAGGGCTTAAGTCGCTCTAGATAAGAGCATCAGCTAAATGCCATAAATGTAATGTATTATACATGTAATAAGTTTCGATAAAAAAAAAATATTTTTCTGCAAATATTTGAAATATTTGACCTCACATATTCATATTGTATCCTTTTTAAAAATTATATAAATGAAAGCATGGCTGAAAAGAAGGAGTAAACAGAGTTTATACTGCCGGCTGGAGGTGAGTACACACATACACAGCTCTGGAAAATATAAGAGAGCACTTATAAATGATGAGTTTCTTTGATTTTACCAAATTAAAAACCTCTGGAATAAAATCAAGAGGAAGATGGATGATCACAAACCATCAAACCACCAAACTGAACTGCTTGAATTTTTACACCAGGAGTAAAGCAGCATAAAGTTATCCAAAAGCAGTGTGTAAGACTGGTGGAGGAGAACATGATGCCAAGATGTATGATTTAAAAACTGATTAAAAACCACCACGGTTATTCCACCAAATATTGATTTCTGAACTCTTAAAACTTTATGAATATGAACTTGTTTTCTTTGCATTATTTTTTTTATGTCCGCAAATAAATGCTCTAAATTACAATATTTTTACTGATTCAGAAACGGAAGTGAAGGGGTCTCAATGTATCATTATTATTATTATTATTATTATTATTATTATTATTATTAATAATAATATTATAAACACGTGCAATAAGCTATGAGCTACATGTAAATAAATAATGTAAGTTATATTAAACACTGGGCTACCAGACTGTGGGGACTTTTATTTTGAAATGTAACTGCGCAACACTTCCCTTCCATTTTGAAATTGTCGCTTTTGATCTGCGTTGTGTTTCTCAGCGCTGCGGATTAAACTCTGATTATTTCTGATCAGTTTTATCAGTTTTATCAGTTAATCAGCTGAAGATGAGTGTTATTGATTATGTTCGGGACATGGCGGCCGCCGGCCTTTACTCTAATGTCCGGATCCTGAGCAGCCTTCTGCTGACCATGAGCTCCAACAACCCGTGAGTACAAATACCCAAATACCTAAATAATATTAATATCACCTTAATCTAACTAACTAACTAACTAAATAAATAACTAATTAACTAACTATACTAAATAAATAACTAACCTGCTGCTGACCATGAGCGCCAACAACCCGTGAGTACAAATACCCAAATATCTATCTAAATTACAAAATAACTCAATAACTAAATACATAAATACCTACATAACTAAGTATATAACTAACTAACTAACTAACTAACCTGCTGCTGACCATGAGCTCCAACATCCCGTGAGTACAAATTACCAAATACCTCAATAAATAACTAAATACTTAAATAACTAAATTAAATACCTAAATATCTGCTGACCATGAGCTCCAACAACCCGAAAGTCTGAACTTACCTTAAACTAAATAACTAACTACATAACTAACTAACTAACTAACTACATAACCCATGGGTGTTACCTCACCTCAACCTAAATAACTAACTAAATACATACCTAAATAACCAGATACCCGAATACTAATCTACCTGTTCATCACCTGTTATGTAGTACACCAGTGACGACTTTCTTCTTCAGGACATTTTAAACTGTTGTTCTGACTATGTCTGATATTTGTGTGATGGTTCTTAATTTGTGTTTCTTCATCTTCTCTCAGCTTCATAGTTGGTAGTTTTTCACCCATATAGACAATCTCTGTTTTGTGTTTGAAACTGAATGTAGATATTCAGGTATCAGAACACGGTTCTGTTTTCTGAACTGTATCAGATCTAGATGTAAATATCTGTAAATGTAATATAATAAAATGTAATGTTCTTGTTCCTACAGGGAGCTCTTTTCTCCGGCTCAGAAGTATCAGCTGCTGGTGTATCACGCTGATTCCATCTTCCATGATAAGGAGTACAGAAACGCAGCCTGCAAATACAACATGGC
Organism: Astyanax mexicanus; assembly: GCF_023375975.1. Taxonomy (NCBI): domain Eukaryota; kingdom Metazoa; phylum Chordata; class Actinopteri; order Characiformes; family Acestrorhamphidae; genus Astyanax; species Astyanax mexicanus. The sequence continues at coordinate 1,303,882 of NC_064419.1, read as the reverse complement.
CCTGCAGCAGAAGAAAGTGCTGAGCAAAGCCTCTAAAGTGAGACCGTCCAGCAGCGGCGGCTCGTCCTCCGTACAGACTCAGGTCAGACCTCAGCTCCCGTAGTGATGTAATGATACACTGCTTTATTTAACATACTGAGACTTTTTTATATTGAGTATCTGATAAAATTAAGGAAAAGGACATTTTTGGTTTCAAAATTCTATACCAAAAGGCCACCAAACTAAATGTCTGATGCTTGTATGTGTGTGATGTACCCGTCTACTCTTGCCTGATTGGTTAGATCCAATGTGGCCGCTATTGCTCATTTGAATAAAGTTGATCTCTATGAAAAGTGAAAATGAACCTGATGTAAGAATATAAAAAAAAAATAAAAAAAAGAAAAGTACAGTTAAAAAAAGGAGGCTTTAATGGAAAAAAAATATTTTATAGATTATGATATACACCTAAAAATGAAAATATAGAACTGACAAAGTGTGTCCATTATTTTTTGTAAAAAAAAAAAAAAAAAAAAAAAGTACTCCGGTGCTCCTGTTTCAGGCTGTTTTAGTTCAGTGGAGGAGTGGGCGAGGAAGAAAGGTAGCATTTTCAGCTTTTATTTATGAGTATATTCATTCCATGCAAATGCCTTGCCTCTGATTGGCTAACAAGGCCATGAATCCTTAGTTACAGGTTGATGTCAGTCCGGGGGCTTTTCCCAATTCACTTGTTTTTCTATTTGTTTGTTTTTTTTTAATCGGTTAATGCAGACAATAAGAGTAGAAGAACAGTTTCATGTTTAACTCAGTGACCTACTGTATTTTAAAAAAGATCAATTACTACGTGCTTTCTAGTGAAATTAAATCTTTAAGTATTTAATGTGTTTATTAATATTTTACAGAATTTGCCCTCAGAGATTGAGGTGAAGTATAAGATAGCGGAGTGCTACACCATTCTGAAGCTGGATAAAGACGCTATCTCCGTGCTGGATGGGATTCCCTCCAGGCAGAGAACCCCCAAGGTGTCTTCTCTTTCTATTGATCTCTGATTGGTTGTTTTTTTGTGAGAGTGATTTCTATTTGTATATTTAATCTGATCCCAACAGATTAACATGATGCTGGCGAATCTGTACCGGAAGGCGGGTCAGGAGCGCTCAGCTGTTACGAGCTACAAGGAGGTTCTGCGTCAGTGTCCTCTCGCTCTCGATGCCATTATTGGTGAGTAATATTGCTAATAAAATATTAACACTAATTTATACAAATTTAAGCCAAAAAAATGGATTGATTTTGAGAAATGTTACTAAGAAAAGTTTGCGTCTCTGTGCTTCTCTCTCTGCTTCTTTCTTTGTCTCTCTGTTCATCTTTATTTGTGTCTCTCTTTGCGTCTCTCTGTTTGTCTCTCTCTTTTCGTCTCTCTCTTCATCTTCCTTTGCTTCTCTCTGTGTTCCTGTCTCTGTGCTTCTGTTTGTCTCTCTGTTCGTCTCTCTGTTCGTCATTATTTGCGTCTTTCTGTTTGTCTCTGTGCGTCTCTCTGTTTGTCTCTGTGCGTCTCTCTGTTTGTCTCTGTGCGTCTTTCTGTTTGTCTCTGTGCATCTCTCTGTTTGTCTCTATGCTTCACTCTGTTTTTCTCTGTGTGTCTCTCTGTTTGTCTCTGTGCGTCTCTCTGTTTGTCTCTATGCGTCTCTCTGTTTGTCTCTATGCTTCACTCTGTTTGTCTCTGTGCGTCTCTCTGTTTGTCTCTGTGCGTCTCTCTGTTTGTCTCTCATTATTTGCATCTTTCTGTGTGACTCTGTTAATCTGTTCGTCTTTCTTTGTGTCTCTATGTGCGTCTCTCTCTGTTTGTCTCTCTCTGTGCGTCTCTGTGCTTGTCTCTGTGTTTGCAGGGCTGCTGTCTCTCTCTGTGAAGGGAGCTGAGGTGGCCTCTATGACCATGGACGTGATTCAGAGCATCCCTAATCTGGATTGGCTCTCAGTCTGGATTAAAGCGTACGCCTTTATCCACGGAGGAGACAATCACAGAGCTATCAATACAATCTGGTGAGACTTTTACTCTGTAAATCTTTAATATTATTATGTATATTTTTTCTTTTTTAACATAGTTTTAAATGTACTAATGATTTAATGTCGTTATTTTTGCTCTTTAGCTCTCTGGAGAAGAAATCTCTGCTCAGGGATAATGTGGATCTGTTGGTGAGCCTCGCGGATGTTTATTTCAGAGCCGGCGACACCAAGAACGCCATCCTGAAATTTGAGCAGGCGCAGATGCTTGACCCCTATCTGATTAAAGGTACTCAGATTTATGTTTTCCTGCTGGAGGGGTCTGTTGTAGCTGCTTACAGAAAACTGTAAAATAGTCCAAAACGATCGAATGCAATCCTATACATCACTTTTCTGTTTTTTATTGTTTTTATTGCTTTTAGGATGAGTTTCAATACAATTTTCAATGGGACTTTTATTATGAAGCCCATAATGGCGGATCAGCCGTAATTGCTGATGGCTAACTTTCAATGCTAACTGTTTACAGAGCTGAATTTTTAAGCACAGAATGAAATTACTGTGCTGATTAGATAAAGTAAGTTCTGCTGTTTTTTTATATGATATGATTATGATGTGTAATTTCTATATTGCGCTGTTTGTTAGGAATGGATGTGTACGGCTACCTTATGGCTCGAGAGGGCCACCTAGAGGATGTGGAGGTTCTGGGAGGTCGACTCTTCAACATTTCTGATCAGCACGCTGAACCGTGGGTAATCTCGGGGTGAGTGAGATTAAATGTTCTTCACAAATATGATATGATATAATTTTGATATTGATACAAACAAAAGGAAATGAAAAATTTAGGCTTCTTAAAAGTCGACTTAAAGCCTTATTAAAGATATTAAATATAGATATATTAAAGATATTTGTTTTTTTAACATTAATAGCTCAAATATGTTGCTCTGTAATTAATAGTAATATATACCAGCCCTGCTTAAAATGCTTAATATAGTAACATAATTTAGATATTTCACAAGTCTAAATAAAATAAAATGGTCAAAATTAAATACAAAAAATGGATGTTCTTCATTATATTTAGTTAAATCTTTTAATAAAAAGTCTGGCCTGGCCTGAGGACCAAAGACGTTTTTAAAGAGTAACTCAACCCTCTGATTTGAGCTGACTGGGAAGGGCACTGAGTGATGTATGGGTTTAGGGGCGGGGCAGGACACAGAGCTGATTGGTTGAGCTGCAGCAGCAACAGCAAGCAGTCCATGTTAAAACAAGCCATGTGGGTTAAACCGCTAGCTGATAGCACCCTGGGTTACGTTGAGGTTAGCGGCTAATGCTAATGCTGCTGCACCCAGCCTTAGTGCTGGAGAAACTTCACTGAAAATTCACCCTTAAACAAAATACTGGAAATCTAAGCTTACTGTAAATAAATGAAAGAGCTTTATTCATCCAAATAAACAGTTTTCAGGAGAGAAATCTGTGTAGATTAACATCAAGCTCTCTTAAAAAATGTTTAAGAATTATAGTTTTGTTTACTTGGGCGCTTCCCCAGCTTCCCCATTAGAAGGGACTAGTGTCACTTAATGCGCCTTATCGTCCGTAAAATACGATAATTTAAATTCCTACGTGTTTTCCTTGTTTTAAAAACTCTTCAGGCATTAAGTTCAGTTTTATATTCCTCACAGTTTCCTCTCTTCTCCTCCAGGTGTCACAGTTTCTACAGTAAGCGTTATTCTCGAGCTCTGTATCTCGGGGCCAAGGCCATCCAGCTGAACAGTAACAGTGTGCAGGCGCTCCTCCTGAAGGGGGCAGCACTGAGGAACATGGGTCGAGTTCAGGAAGCTATCATACACTTCAGAGAGGCCATGAGACTCGCCCCCTGCCGACTGGACTGTTATGAAGGTTAGAGAGATGTACACTGTTAAATTACACTGACTATTTTAAAGATCTCATTCCATCATTTTAAATTAATTTTAAAATGTCTTTTTTGTGAAAAAAAGTGCTCCGGTGTTTCTGTATAGCCCTGCTTTAGTTCACTGAATTAGTGGTCTCTGAAAAAAAGACAGGATTTCGGCTCTTGCTCATGAATATTCTGAGGATTTTCTTTTACTGGATACTGCAGACAATGGAGGCTGAGAAACAGCATGTATATTTCATATTCAGCATGTATAAACAATCCGGAGAGACCTTTAGTATTTTAAAAGGAATAAGAAAGAATTGATTTTAGCAGAAGGAGACCTTTTTAAATACTCGTCTTCAGTGTTGTCCTATCTGCCGTAACTATCTGTTCTTATTAAAGGGCTTATTGACTGTTATCTGGCGTCTAACGGTATCCGGGAGGCGATGGGAATGGCCAACAACATCTACAAAACCCTCGGAGCCAACGCCCAAACTCTCACCATCCTGGCCACAGTGTGTCTGGAGGATCCCATGACCCAGGAGAAAGCCAAAACCCTGCTGGATAAAGCCCTCGCCCAGCGGCCCGATTACATCAAAGCTGTGGTGAAGAAAGCAGAACTCCTCAGTACGTAACTTTTCTATTTTACTCGGATAAAAAAAAAAACGTTTGTATGGTGAGAAACAGCAGCAGGAGCTCCTCAGATAAAGCGCTGTTCTCATTTTTTTTCTCCAGGTAGGACAGTGTTCGACTCCACAGAGCTGAGCTACCGTTGCTCCAGTGTATTAGCTTTTTATGCTAACTGGCTAATATTAGCTAGTTGTTAAAGCTAGTGCTTGGGTAGCAGTGAAGCACATAAGCTAAATAGGGGTGGAACAAAATATCAATATCACAATATATTGTATTATTTACTTTTGCGATAATTTATCAATACAGAGCGTCACATATCGATATGTTTATTGAAACAGTGGTATATTAATTTCACCCTTCTGAAACAGATTAACATCTTTTTCACATAGTTGTTTAACAAATGAGAAGCTACTCTCTGCATCAGTTAGGGTTAAATAGCTTGATGCCAGCTGATGTATATTAATCACCCATGCAGTAATTAATTATCCAACTTAAGGATCTTACCCATTTTGCTTTTTGTATGTCCAGTAAATGACTTTTTTTTGGACAGGCCGTATTTTTGATTGATCAATACTATGTGCCATTTATTTTCTATGACTTTTGATTTAGTTTAATTTGCAGCTTGTCTATAACAATTAATATCTAACCTGTCTCTATAATTGTGTGTTTTTCAGGTCGAGAACAGAAGTATGAAGAGGGAATAGCTCTGCTCCGGAACACGCTGGCCAATCAGAGCGACTGCATGCTCCATCGAATGCTGGGAGATTTTCTAGTAGCTGTTAATGATTATCAGGAGGCCATGGATCAGTACAGCATAGCGCTGAGGTAAATATATCCTCTTTAATTTGAGTTTCTTTGATTTTACCAAATTAAAAACCTCTGGAATATAATCAAGAGGAAGATGGATGATCACAAACCATCAAACCATCAAACTGAACTGCTTGAATTTTTACACCAGGAGTAAAGCAGCATAAAGTTATCCAAAAGCAGTGTGTAAGACTGGTGGAGGAGAACATGATACCAACATGCATGAAAAAAAAACTGTGATTAAAAAAAACAGGGTTATTCCACCAAATATTGATTATTTCTGAACTCTTAAAACTTTATGAATATGAACTTGTTGTTTTCTTTGTATTATTTGAGGTCTGAAAGCTCTGCGTCTTTTTTGTTATTTCAGTCATTTCTCATTTTCTGTAAATAAATGCTCTAAATGAGAATATTTTTATTTGGAATTTGGGAGAAATGTTGTCTGTAGTTTTACTGCTCTTTAATACCTGACTTCTAGAATTCATACATAAGGAGCACCGGATTATAAAGTGTGCTGATGAATTTTGGGAAAATTAAAGGATTTTATGTGCATCATATAGTGAGAAAAATACTATAAATAAAAATAGAGATCTGACACACACAGAACTCTGCCTCTTCCTCTCTGCCCTCTGGTGGATGGTACAGTGCAAGCATTTCATAGTTCATAATTCATGGTTCATGATTTTTATTAGAGCATTGTAGCTAAAAATCATCATTAATGGTGTTCTGTTCTTCTCTCTCAGTCTGGATCCGAACGATCAGAAGTCTCTGGAAGGGATGCAGAAGATGGAGAAGGAGGAAAGCCCCACGGACGCCACGGTGGAGCTGGACGGGGACGATATGGAGGGCAGCGGGGAGGAGGGGGACCTGGAGGGCAGCGACAGCGAGGCGGCGCAGTGGGCTGATCAGGAGCAGTGGTTCGGCATGCAGTGACATCGTCCTGCTGCACCTCACAGTCTCTGAGGGCTGGATCTCTTATATCGTAATGCAGCGGAATTTTATATATATTCTATATTAACAGCCTGAACTGACCCTAGATCAGCACTGTGACTCTCGAGGAATTTCAGAGCCACTGTAGGAGAGTCCTGCCTACTGATTAAACAAATAAACAGCGCCTCCTGCTGGCTGGGAGATGTGGCCAAACGGCGCAAGCAGAGAGAAGTCCTGATAAACATCTGATCTGGAGTTTTAAAACTGAAAACCAGCCGGAATACGGACGATACAGCTATATCTTATAGAGAGAAGGGTTTGGGAAGAGTGCTGGCAACCACTATAGAAGAGAAGCACAGTGGAATCTCCTCTAGCTCTATGGTGTGTGAAGAGTGTATGTGCGCACAGTGCTGCCAATACTCTGGTGAACTACACACGTTTGAATTGCCCCTGATATGATGATGTTCTTCTTCTCTCTTTCTTTTGCCTGTGGTTTTTACTGAACTTCATTCATAACATGATCTTAACTAAGTAAGAGTCATTGTTCTCGGCCTTGTAAATCTCCAATAAGCTTTATAAGGACTTGATAGAGAATAACGGATAGATCTGTCTGAAAGGAGAAAAAAGAAAAAGCGTTTATTAACAGACAGCAGCAGATCCAGGCCAAATCTCCTGAGGTGCTCTTCCTGCTTCTTCTATTCTGTGGTTTTGCTTATTTTTTACTCTAATGTTTAAAACGTGTATGGTATTGTGAACTGTGAATAATACTATTTTTTTTGAATGTTAAAAAAATAAAATAAAAAAATCATGACGGATGCTTAGCTAAATTGCCTTAATGTTTTTTTATGCTTAAAATATTTAATGATGTAAATCTTAGTAACTTGTGAGGTGGAGAATTGTTCTTTTGAGAAAAAATTGATATGTGAAGATCGATTGGTTAGTATATCGGCTGTATCGATATTCCTCTGATTTAGCCAATCGGATTCAGGAGTTGTGTAAGGTTGGGAACCCTTTTCTTTAGCTCTATCCAGATTAGTTTAGTTTTTCTGTGAAAAATATTTCATTCTTCTACTCTTTAATGATAAAACTGCTACATCCAGACTTCATTTGAAAAAACAGGAGGACCAGTGAGTTTTTTTTTTTTTCTTGGCTTTTTTTTCTCGGTCACATGACATCACGTAGTTCAGTAGCTCCTCCATTTCCACTCGCTGTTGTCTTTTTTTAACGTGGATCTCCATGGAAACGCTATTACTATAACGCTAAAATAGTTATTTTGCTATTTTATTAAACGCGTGGAGACGAAACTCAGAGATGTGCGTCCAGACGGGACTAAAATTACCGGAGGAGCACGATTACAGTTCAGGGTTCAGAGAAAAACAGTAGATAATTCAGCCTGTAATTTTTTATTTCGGAGGACGTCTGAGAAAAACACGAACATGACCGTTTTGGACGGGAATAAAATCACCTTTAGGACCCACTGAGAAACTAATTCCAGGTAAATTCCTTTATGCAAATACAAGAGATGCTACTTTAAAGAATCTAAAATATATAAAATATATGAAATTATTTAGTATTTAAAAAAAAATTGTTATACAAATGAATGTTTTTCTACATATTTTGTTTTACGTTAATATGAATCAACAATGCAGAACATATATATATATATATATATATATATATATATAACTTATATAACTTCACTCAACTTTTGTTCAGTACAGTACACTGCAACAATAATGGAAAAAAAAAAAAAAACACCAACACACTCTTTTATTGTCCCTTTATTGACCGTAAGTCATTGTGATAATTACAATACTCAACACTGATTGGACAGTGTCTCGCCATCGCTCATCACTGAAACTCCTCTCAGCTGAAACTCTGATCTGCTCTAAAACTGGACGCACATCTTCCCACTGTGCCGAGAGATAACGCTCAGAATCGGCTGATTAAAAAAGAGAAATACATATTTATTGGTTTCCGAGGGAAATTCTAGTATTATATCTCTAAAAACGTCTTCTGACAAAAAATAGACAAAAAAAATGGTGCCTGGTAAACACTAATGCCATCTGCCATCTTTATCTCTATATATAAAATCTCTATTATATATATATATATCTATATATAAATTAAGTGTTGCTGTGCTATACAAAAAAGCTTATAATCTTCCCAGAACAAAATGTCTGAGTATCTTAAGGGGCATGCACCATGAAGAGCTCCTCATTTCCCTTCAGATTTTAACTTAATTCTATTAATCAATTAAAGTCTCTTTTAAAAACTTAAAAAACGAACAGTCTTTACCACTCACTCCAAATTAACAAACCTGTTTTTTTTCCAGTACCTTTTCTAAGCTAATTATTTATACACCTGTACTTTTATTTTGATTTTTATTTGATTTTTCTCTGTAGCACAGTTCATGGCATGCAGGTCTTGGATGATGTGGTACTGCTCAAATCACACTTTCTATAATCTATTAAAACCTTTTACAGCTTCCGCAAAGAGTTTCTGAGAGCCAGGCTCAAATCGCCCGAGCTGAGGAGAGAGAGAAAAGAAAGAGAGAAAGAAAGAACAATAAAAAGTAATGAGTGGAAGAAACAATCAATCAAACAAACAAAAAACAAAGGCAATGTAAATTAAATCTTATATCCTAAATCAATAATGTTTCAAAGCTGATTCAAAAAATGTATATCCCCCTATCACTAGTGATGCTTCAAGACCAGGAGGGTTAAGAAGACCAGCACACGCCTCCTCCGATACATGTGAAGTCAGACTCCGCCTCTTTTTGAACCTTTTTAATAAGTAGCATCACAGCGTGCTAATGCTCAGAGGAAAGCACAGTGACTCTGTTCTGATACAGCAGCTCACAGACGCAGCCTTGTGCTGATCCACATCACCCTAGGAGTGATGAGGGGAAGGAGAGAGAGCGCCATCTACTGTACTGTACCCACCCAGAGAGAGAGCAAGGACATTTATTGTGCTCTATCAGGGCTCTAGTAGCTGATGGCAAGCTGCATGACCGGGATTCGAACCAGCGATCTCCAGCTAGATCATAGTGGCAGAGCTTTAGACTGCTGGAGCACTCAATGTCTTTATATTAATGGACCATAATATCAAAACACACTAAATGACCAGGTTTACATCACTATAACTTCAATTACACACAAAATATTCAACAATCCATCAATCAGTGAGTGAGTTCTTCTGTACAGTAGTATTTATTAAGGAGGTGATGAAGTTACAGTCGTGTTTTTGTGTGTTATCATCGTCATTAATATTATTAATATTATTATTTTAAGCCCAGTTTTGAGTGAAGCATGCTCACCACAATCACCTGAAATCAGACATTCCTAATCAAGTGCAGCTCAGATTAAAAAAATAGGGAGGATCTGTTTCCAGCATGTGCTATATACACAGGCCTGCAACCAGCGGGGCCTTCTAATGGCACAAACTCCATTTCTAAAATTCAATTCTCACCTTTAAAACTCCATTAAAACTGAATACCGGATTTTCTCGCACTATAAGGCGCCGCTAAAATTCTTTAAATCTCCCAAAAATTGTTAGTGCGCTTTATAATATGAATTCTCTGCTGAAGTACAGCGTTATACAGGAACAAGGTGTAAGAGAAGTTTCTCCAGCACTAAGGCTGGAGCAGTATTAGCATTAGCCGCTAACCACACCAAGCACTAGCTCTTTCACCATTTAGAGGTGAGTATATTGTAGACCGTAGTCTCCATGTTTACTGTGTTAAGACAAGCTACGTAAGACGAACTTCTAGCTGATACAGTGGGCCTGGCTTACCGACACACTTGGGGTTAGCTGCTAATGCTAATGCTGCTGCTGCACCTAGCCTTAGTGGAAATCTGGAAATTTGGAAATTTAAGCTTACTGTAAATAAACGGAAACACTTTACTCACCCAAATAAACAGTTTTTTAGTAAAGAAATCTGTGTAGATTAACATCCAGCACTTGTTTAACTTTAAAAGAAAATGTTTTGTCTTAAGAATTACAGTTTTGTTTAGCTTTACAAGCTCACCTCCCAGCGGCGAGACCTGCTGAATTAGAAGGAAAACATGGCGACACCACTATTCCTTACTAGTGTAACATAATGTGCTTTATAATCCAGTGCGCCTTTTAGTGCGAAAAATACGGTAGGACCATTGTGCTGAGTTTATTCAACCTGGTACTAAGATAATTAATGCTGACTGGCACACAGTTAACACACACACACACACACATTAATGTTGTATGTGAATAAAAGCAGAAAGATAACATGCCGGGTGGGTTTTCTAAACTTTAAAAATGGTATAATATAGCCAGGGTTCAGGGTTAATACGACTTAAAATGAGGTAGCTGAACTCTCCCACAGCAGAGGCAGAAATAATTATTATTAATCATTTTTCATGTTTTTGATTTAAAGAATTACAACAATAAAAGTAAGAAAAATGGTCATAAATCATAAAATTAGTGTTTCGAATTGGGAACAGGGGGACGTACTACACACTGATGGTTATGGATTCAAAATGGGATTCCATAATAAAAGCCCCTGTGTAGGTGTCCCAATACTTTTGTCCATGTAAATATATAGTGTCTATTTTCTTACTTCTTATTAGATCATCTGACAAAGGAATTCAAGAGCAGCTGAGAACAAATTCACTCTCTTTATAAAAAAGAACAAACCATAGAAAAATGTCTTTAAGTGTGCTTTAAAATAAAATGATAAAAAATGGCAATCAATCAATCATCACTCATTTCACACCAAAAGTATAGATATTAAAATAAAAGACAGTACAGTTCGTGGAGGTTTGTGCAAACGCTGACTGGGTTAATGTGTTTCCTGGTTAATGGTGTTTCTGTTATTTTGGACGGGTGCTTGTTAGCGTCACTGCAGGTCTCAGATCAGTCAGGAGGGTCTCAGCAGCAGGCGGCTGATGTTAGTGTCTGTGCTGTAAAGCCACACCACCAGGGGGAGGGAGACGGCCACAAAGGGCCAGGAGACGCCCTGAGCTCCGCCTCCCCGCCGGGGCTCCGCCTCCAGGTCTTTACCCGGCTCCAGGTAGTTTCTCGCCACGAACTTCAGCAGCTCGTCCAGCAGGATGACGGGAAGAGAGATCTTCAGCACCATCAGCCACTGAGTGACGTTCAGAGGAGTGATCTGGAAGATGACCTGCAGGAAAAAAGAAAAAAGAGAGGCTTCAGTTTCTGAATCAGTTTCTCTGATTTTGCTATTTATAGGTTTATGTTTGAGTAAAATGATTAAAACGTCGTTTTATTCTATAAACTACAGACGACATTCATATTCATAAAGTTTTAAGAGTTCAGAAATCAATATTTTTTTAATCAGGCATCTTGGCATCATGTTCTTCTCCTCCACCAGTCTTACACACTGCTTTTGGATAACTTTATGCTGCTTTACTCCTGGTGCAAAAATTCAAGCAGTTCAGTTTTTCAGGTTTGATGGTTTGTGATCATCCATCTTCCTCTTGATTATTATATTCTAAAGGTTTTTAATTTGGTAAAATCAAAGTTTCTTTTTTTTCCAGAGCTGAATGTAATTGGTTCTTAAATCATTCTGTAAAGCACTTTAAATTCCCTCCATGTATAAATAGTGCAATACAAATAATCTTGCATTGCCTTAATACAATACAATATAATAAAATACAAAACAAGACAATTTTCTCTGGCTGAAATTCCATTTTTGGAGGAAGATGGTTTGAGCAGAAGAAGGGGGTGGATAAGAAGAAGTAGAGAGATTAGAGAGAGAGATCAGGCTGTTGGTTAATGTCCAAAAAAGGAAAGGCAGAATTCCTGAAAATAGGTCTTTCCTTTGTTAACTCCATAAATCCTACAGTACAACAGAGATCAGATGGAAATCCCAGGCTGGGTGGAGGATAAAACATTGAGAAAACTTTTTCCAGGACATTTTTCACCAGTAAAACACATATCGTTGCTGTCCAATAAAAAAAAAAAAAAGTATCTCCAAAACAGCAACTTTACATAAGAGAGAAAAAAAAAACTTATAAACTTTTTTTTTTTTTTTTTACTTTGACTTCCATTGAAAGTTTATTTCAGGTCATTGTGAAGTATTTCTATTGGTCTGTTCAAATGATGTAGTAAACTAAAAATCGACAAAAATGGAGATACTTGTTTTTTATTCAACAGCGACGATATTGAAAGCCTTCCAGTATAAATTGCTCTTATCAAAGTCCCTTTACATAAGAAACTTCCCAAAAATTAGTAATTAATTTCACTTCACTATCAGAATTCATCCAAATGTGAGAACATTTTTTTTTTTAATTTTCTTCATTAGAATTTCCTCATTTTCCTTTTTTGGTTCAATAAAAAGCTCCAAACAAGCCTTTTCTTTCCCTTTCTCTCTTCAGAAAGCTGCAGTAATTCCAGGACTCCTATAATATAAGATGAAGTCAAGCTGAAATCCTGTTCTTGGCTGCAGCTGGAGGATGAGCTGCCAGGCGTCCTGCTCTTTCTCCTCTCTGAGATCTTACCGGCAGCGGCTCCACGTACAGGATGAGGAAGTGCAGCGACATGGAGAGGCAGATCGCTCCCAGCAGCCAGACGTTCTCCCACGGGGGCATCCTCAGCAGAGACTGGTTCTCAGACAGGCTGGATACAGAGATACAGGAGCAGAGGGGTCATTATATATATATATATATATATACATGAACTTCTGTTCTTCTGTACCGACAGTGTAGAAATGCATGAGGATAAACTGTTTCTTACCAGAAGTGTCAACAGTATTGCAATAGTGATTAACCAAGTACAAATACTTTGTTTTAGCCGATAGTGTTAGTGCCGATAACACAGAGGAACCCTGAAGGTTCCAGTAACGCAGGGCGCTAACAGCTAGCGGTTCGTACCATGTAGCTTATTTTAACACAGTAAACACGCAGACTACAGTCTAAAATATACTCGCCTTTGAACGGCGAAAGAGATTGTGGTTAGCGGCTAATGCTAATACTGCTCCAGCCTTAGTGCTGGAGAAACTTCACTAAAAACTCACCCTTAAAACGCTGTACTTCTATATTTTACTGGAGTAATTAAAAAATTCAATGAGCATAAACTGGTGCATCTCAAAAAACTAGAATATCATTGAAAAGTGACTTTATTTATCACACACAGTTTTATCTATTTTAAGTGTACATTTCTTTTATTGTTAATTATTGATTATGGCTTACAGCCAATGAAAACCCAAAAATCAGTGTATCATCAGAAAATTATAAAATTATATAAGACCAGTTGGTGCTTTTGGCAGTGTGGGCAGTGTGCCAAGTCCTGCTGGAAAATGAAATCCACATCTATATACATATATAAATATATGGTATAAATATATGGTATATATAAATACCAGGAATTATTATGATTATGGATTTATTGGTGTCTGTTTCACAGAATTTCACAACCAATAATTTGATTACAGCGCCACCTTATGGCTTAACGAAGCATTAGCTTTAGTTAGTCTAATTGAATGGCAAGTATAAATTCTTCACGCCATGTATCGATAATGTATTGCAATCAAAAGTAATATGATATATTGCAAATATTGATAGTTGGTCCCACGCCAATCAGTCCAGTGATTATAACTTTGTAATGTGTTTATTTTTATTTTTATTAAATCCTCATAAAATTAAATAAAGTATGTCTTAAGGAAAATATACTGCAGCAGTGAGACAAAGCTAGAAAATCCTCTGAATCTAAAATATGAATAATATTCTATGTGCTGTATTTAATTCTGTATTTAACTCCCAGTGACACAGACCTGTTAAGAGCATTGCACATCTCGATGGTGACGAGTACAGACAGGGCCATGGTCATGGGGTACGGGGACTCGAACACGTGACACTCCAGATCCTGAAAGTCAGGATTATCAGGAGAACACTGCAGGAAGTGACTCTGAGAGAAAGAAAGAGAAAGAGAGAGAAGAGAAATCACACAGAGAGGAAATACCAGTTAAACTCAAATAAACAGAGCAGAATCCCCTCTCTCTCTCAGAGCTGAAGCTCAGATGGATGTACTGTGCTGTTCGTACAGCTGATCTAGGAAAACCGCCAGCGAGACGTCCTCCGCTCTAAACCCCGCAATCACTCGTCTCTCAGTCTCTCAGGACTCAGGACACGAGAGCACTTACCAGCTGGTAGAGGGTGATCTGAGGTCCGTCATCAGCCACAGTGAACCACCAGGCTGCAGCGCCCACTGTAGCAGCTCCCACGTAGCCTGAGAACACAGAACACACACCCTGCAGTTACCACCTACAATCCACAATCTACAATCACTGCCTCTCAATCCACACTACAGGAGGATCTATAAACCTCAGATTACTGACATTCTGCTCTTTAGATCATCATCAAGTGGAAGTCTACAAGACATCATGAGAAAATATATATGTTATTTTTTATCCCATGTTTACAAGGCCAAATACCTGACTCCGACACATGTGAAGTTATGCTCTGCCTCCCCGGCACTACCACTATGATTGGGATGTCTCTGGTTCGAATCCTGGTCATGCAGCTTGCCATCAGCTGGCGGAGCCCTGAGAGAGCACTGTTGTTCTTGCTCTCTCTTTTGCTCTTTCCCCTCATCACTCCTAGGGTGATGTGGATCAGCACAAGGCTGCGTCTGTGAGCTGATGTATCAGAAGCGAGTCTGACTGCACATGTGTCGGAGGAGGCGTGTGCTAGTCTTCTTAACCATCACTAGTGATAGGGGGATACACAGCTGGAACAATTGGCCAGATAAACTGATTTTAGTTTTTGCTAGCAGTATGTCTATGCACAGTTATAGTGACTCACAGCCAATGGCCAGGTATCGGAAAAACAGCCATCCGGAGATGAGGGGCTCCTTGGCATTGCGGGGGGGTTTATTCATGATATCCAGGTCGGGGGGGTTGAAGCCCAGGGCGGTGGCGGGCAGACCGTCCGTCACGAGGTTAACCCACAGCAGCTGAACCGGGATCAGAGCTTCAGGAAAACCCAGTGCTGCCGTCAGGAAGATGCTGGAGTTTGGAGGAGAAAAATAGCAATTCAATAATTATTATGATGTATTGTCAGTGGAATCAATTAAAGCACATTTACTTGAAAGCAAAATAAACAACATTCAACCTTTAACCAAGGTGTATGTTCTGTACAAAACATGTGCATGAAGTTTGTTTCACAAAATCACTCTAACATAAAGAAAGAGATCTCAGCAGCTCTATTCTCGCCAGTTTCAATCCCTTTCAGAATGCACCCTTTAAGAGCTCTGTCACTTTTATGCAAATAAGCTTTTGCATGCCACACCTGCCACATGTATATGCTGAGCGTTTACCACACCTTACTGTTTGCTTTGGATAAATGACAAAACAAATAAGCTAGTTTGTTCTTAACTGCAATAGATTGCAACGGACAGTAGCTATAGATCCCTCAGACAGAAGAAGTCTGTTGGCTAATACTAATGCTATGTGCTGTCTGAGGTTCTCAACCAGCGGACCAGAAAAGTGGATTCTTAACTGTTCTAGTGGGCGGGGCTCTGGTGGCTGTTGACGGTCTTCGACTCCTTATTAAACCCAAAAAGCACAGAATTGGAAAAAGAAAAAAAATGGCGAGCTAAGAGAGAGTGTGACAAAGTCCCGGCCAAGTCTAAAATCACCAGATTCACCAGAGAGATCACTAAATCCCCAAAACGTACGGACTGTCACTTTAATAAAACATGTTCAGAAGGTATAGTTCAGTGAAGGTAAAGGTTAATATATCTAAACACAGCCTGACACAGATTGATTCTCATCAGAGACACTGACCAGACGACCTCTCCCACGTTGGAGGAGATGAGGTAGCGGATGAACTGCTTCATGTTGTTGTAAATGGCGCGTCCTTCCTCTACAGCGGCCACGATGGAGGAAAAGTTGTCGTCAGCGAGGACCATTTCCGAGGCTGTCTTGGCCACAGCAGTGCCAGAGCCCATGGCGATGCCAATTTCTGCCTTTTTCAGGGCAGGGGCATCGTTCACCCCATCCCCCGTCTGAGGAGAGGGAGAGAGAGAGAGAGAGACATCTGCTAATTTAGGAGTATTGCATTTTTCTCACTGTAAGGAGCACCAGACTATAAGGCGCAGTATGAGACACTAGTAAGGAACAGGGGTGTCGCCATTTTTCCCTTCTAATTCAGTAATACAGTCCGATAATACTTACCCATGAACAGCAATAGAGTTAGCGCTTAGCCTAGTTTAGTAGCTAATGCTAATACTGCTCCAGCAGTGCTAGCCGGGGTTAACAGCAAGCTACAGGCCGATAATACATAAGGCGCACTGGATTATAAGAACAAAATAAAGGATTTTAAGTGGTTCTTATAGTCCTAAAAACAGTATTTTATTCTCTTAAGTAACACAAATGCAGATCAAGTATCAAAGAATATTATATATTATGTAACACAGCACAAAATTATGTTTTTAAAAATAATTTTTAATACACTTAAATTATCTTATAAGTGTTCTACTTTGCATATTAATGTATTGACACAGTGTACACTTTAATGACACTGGAAATAAAAAAATATGCAGTATTTCACTATATATAAATTATATATATTTCACTATATATATTTTTCTATCAACTTAACATATAATTTAAAGCTTATTGCAAAAAAATACATTTTATGGGAATACAGAGAATGTGTATTTAATGTGTATTTTCTTAAAGTATCTTAAATAGAAACTGTACTTTACTATTTTTTTTACCTAATTGAACATACTTTTAACGAATATGCAGGTGTCCCAATACTTTTGTCCATATAGTGTATTAAATTTTAAAGCAATTAATTCTGACTGCATCCTGCAGAAACTGTAGTTTTAAATGATGTGTTTTTACAAACATAGTAAACAAAGTAAAACTATCCTAACAGGCCTTTAAAGCTCAGGAAGTTTCTACATGTGTGATGGGGCTGTGTGGGCGGGTTTAAGGCCGTTACCATGGCAGTGATCTCATCAAAGCCCTGCAGAAACTCCACGATCTTGGACTTGTGCGAGGGCTCGACTCGCGCGAAGCAGCGGGCGTTGGTGACGGCCTCGCGCTGGCTGTGGGGGGAGAGGTCGTCGAACTCGCGGCCGGTGAAGGCCATGCGGTGGACGTCGTCCTCCTCGGAGAAGATACCGATGCGTCTGCAGATCGCCACGGCCGTACCCTTATTATCCCCCGTGATCATGATGACCCGGATACCCGCCTGCCGACACAGCTTGATGGAGGCGGCCACTTCGGTCCTGGGCGGGTCCAACATGCCCACGCAGCCCACGAAGGTCAGGTCAGACTGGAACGAGCAGAGAGGAGAAAAGAGTCAAAATATTGTAAATATTAAAATATTAAAATATCAGAGCAGCCTGATCTGAGATCACTGGTAAAGCATACACATGTACATGTTAAAATCTCTGTGTTAAAATTACAGTGTTTTATTTTTATTTCTACATAAAAAAAAACTACTTTACTCTTTACTCAGTATAGCTGTAATATAATGCTTTATTGTGCGCAATATTCAATTCCAATGTGTACTGTGTGAATCTCTTTATCACCAGACATTACTATTTATTTGTTACTTATTCACTAACCTTATAATGCAATAATACTGGTCACAACCTACCATAATCATATCTCCTCTGACTGTGTTTTAGCTGCACTAGATGTATAAATTTTTCTTTATTATATTTTTAGTATTTTTACATTTTTTCTGTAATCTTCTGTATATATAGATATATTATTATTTGTTCATACATTTTCCTGGCCTGTTTTTCCGTCCTTTCCTCTGCGCTGCTGTAACATTGCAAATTTCCCCATTGTGGAATTAAAAAGGATTATCTTAAAATCACAGCGTTAATTTTTTGACGCCCTGGGTTTTACCCTAACCCATTTCTCACAGTTCAACGTTCCAAGGCGTACTCTGTCTCTGAAGCTTGCCTTTTCATTTTGCTTCGCTCCCAAAATGGTCTGCTGCCAACATTATGCTTTGTTTGGGGTTATGGGATTATTATATTGTTTGTGGGTGTTTTAAAAGTGTGTGTTGGTGTTTATATGCTCGTTTAGATCAGAGAGAGTGTTTCTCACTCTCTTGGTGTTGGGTTGCAAGTTGGATAAGAGTCTGCACTGAAGAGTTGCTGTATTGGGACAGAATTACTGCTCAATAAGTAATTTATTCAGTGTAGCTAACATTTTATAATCTCTTTCAGGAAAAAAGTAACAGGGTGTAAGTTAACACAAGGAGGAGAACAAAATAATTAAATTAACATTTTGAAAGTTGTTCCACTTGTGTATTAACTCTAATCAGGGTTACATAGATAATATATGACTCTTTACGGGGTTGAATTTTACTGTGTAAATCTTATGCTTTACCCTACACAGTAAAATCGCAAGTGTTAAAGCTTTAAAATGGGCACTTATAAAGACTGTGAACATCTTTTCTATATAATATATATATATATATATATATATATATATATATATAATAATGCAATACTTTAATATTTCCCTGAGTAATACCTCATAATCCTGGAAGCGCGCGGTGTCGCTAAGAACCATTTCCTCTTTTTTGAGTGGGCTGTCGCGAGTGGCGAGAGCGAGACATCGCAGGGTGTCCCGTCCTGTCCCGTAATCCCTGATAACAGCCATGATCTTCTCCTTAATGCCGCTGGACATGGGCACCCGAGTGCCACCCACACGTACGTATGTACACCTGTCAATCACTCCCTCTGGAGCTCCCTGCAAAACACACACAGTCACAGTTAGAGGGGTTTTAAAGCAACAACTGTATGACGCATATTTAAATTGGCAGTCCTTAAGATGTCTGGTAGGTCCTTGGACTATTTTGTGAAGGAGCAATTGAAGAACTATATTATTACACATACCTGCGCAAAACAGAGATAGATGTTGTATTGGTTTATTTGTATCACTTATTCTCCACTATTCTTAAAATAAAAATAATTAACCAAAGAAAAGAAAGGCAAACTCAGTCTTTATCTGCTTATTCACATGTTTTAAAACCAAAGAAACAGGATTAGAACTGAAGCTGGCAAGATAAGAAGAGACTGGGCCACAATGCAGCTGAAATATGTGGCTCTTTAATGATAAAATGCTTAAAAATGAGATGCATATATTAACAGCATTTAGATACTTTACCTTATTTTAATAAGAAATGACTTAGTAAAGTACAAATAAAATAATAAAGACTGGATGTTCATGTAATTTTATGTTTTTAGCCTATTTTTTATTAATAGGTAACAAAAAAACCCTGATTTTAGCTGACCTCACAATAATAACAGTACTTTTTTTATTAATATTTGTCTGACCTGCCACGTTTTGCCTGTATCTGCACAAACCCATTTGTGCTCTGAATCAGCCACAAATCAATTCACAGTACGATTATCTTTTAGGCTCTAGTTTTTGTGAAATATTTAGTGTTTGGATTATATGTCCAAGGCACTGCACTTGCATTTCACGCATTTCACGCTTTTCAGCAGCAGCAGCAGCAGCAGCAGCAGCAGCAGCAGCAGCAGCAGCAGAGAGAGATGCTTCTTCTTTCCCATATTGCTTGAAACCTGTGGCCTGCTTAATAATGAGTATTAACTGGATTTATACTTAACGGGTCATGACTTGACATTATACTGACTGTCATTTCTGAGAAAAATATATAACTTGCACAATAATTTGGAACACTGTGCAAATGATTTGTGTATATAATTGAATGAGGTGTGAGATCCTGATCCACAGAGCTTCTCTTTACCTTCACAAACATCTTGCAGGAAGAGGACTTGCTCTTGCTGGGGCTGCAGTACACGGACATGGACTTCCTGTCCCGCGAGAACTCCAGGGTGAACTCCTTCTTCATCAGCTGCTTGATCACCTGATACACACACACACACACACACACGTTTACACTAAGCTGCAGGAACCAATCACAGAGCAGTATATAACTGAAATCTTGCTGTGTAATGTGTGTGTGTATAATGTGGAGTTGCTGGGGGTGTTTACAGAGTTACAGGCGTTGGCTCTCTCAATCCTGGAAAGACTCCGGACATCCGTATCAAACACGTTCATCTTCTCCACCAGACAGGTCAGAGCCGTCTCCGTCGCCTCGCCCACCTTCTCATACACACCTTTAGACTACACACACACACACACACAAAATATACACACACACACAAATACATACACACATATAAATACATATAAGCACCCCAGTTTACTGTATCCTATAATCAATGTTATTTGCAGCTTCTATTTTTTCTCTATAGATTATTTTTTGCTTGTTAACATCATCTACTGCACTGTCTGTCTGTCTTTCTGTCTGTCTGTCTGTCTGTCGCCATCTGTGTCTCCATCTATAGGTATATCTGCCTGTCTGTCAGTCTATAGATGCATCTGTCTGTCTTTCTCTCTCTGTCTGACTGATCTGCCTGTATAGATCCCATCATCTGTGTCTGTCTACAGATGTCTATCTGTCTACAGATCTTTCTGTCTGTCGACATGTCTCTCTGTCTATTTCTGTGATTTCTGTGTTTGTCTGGCCATTTCTCTGTCTGCCTATTGATCTGGCTGTCTGTCAATCAATCTATTAATCTGTCTGTCCGTCTATAAATCTGTCTGTCTCTCCATAGATCCATCTTTCTGTCAATCTATAAATCTGTGTGTCTGTCTATAGATCTTTCTGTATGTCTGTCAGTCCTACTATAAATGTATCTGTCTGTCCTTCCATCCGTCTATAGATCTGTCCGTCTGTCTATAAATCTGTCTGTTCGTCCACCTATAAATCTGTCTGTGTCTCTCTGTCCATCTATAAATATATATCTGTCTGTCTATTCGTCTATAAATCTGGTAATCTGTCTGTCTATAAATCTGTCTGTGTGTCTGTCAGCCGGTCTATAAATCTACCTGTTTGTCCATCTATAAATCTGTCCGTCTCTAGATCTGTCTGTCTGTCTCAATTTTATTTCTATAGTATAAACGTCTCTAAAAGCATTAAGTTAATGTAATTTAGTGCTCAGCAGTAACAGATTGTTTGGGTGGGTCTCAGCAGGTCTGGTTCAGCACCTCGTTATAGTCCAGAGAGGAGTCGTTACACAGAGAACAGATGGTGGCCAACTCCACCAGAGCATCATATCCAGAGCACTTCACCGGACGGTTATCCAGGTACCTGCAGGGGGACGCAGCGGCGCGTACAGTCATTACTGATCATCATGTTATTATATCATCATTATACCTGAAATAATTCTCACTTAATATTGAATAATCCGTTTTACAAGACAAACCATTAAAAAGACCAAAAATGTGAGAAATGAAACCTTAAAAAAGACTTAAAATAAACAGCAAGAAGTTAATCATTTTGTAATATTATTTCATTAATAAAGTTAAAGACATGCAGTAAAATAAGATGGGGAGGAGAATATATAAACAAGAACTAGAAGTGAGAGAGAAGAAAACCACAAACAGCCAAAGAGCCAAAAACATGATAATTTCCACTTGTAATCTGGTAAAATTACACATTAATTCTAGAAGATTACACTGATTAAAAATATCTAAAATAAATCAAGAAAAACATCATAAACACATCTCTCATGTAGTCAACTGTTATTGTGGCCTTTTATGCTGCATTTACATGTTCCTTTAGTAAAGAGAAGCTTAATACAACTTTAAAAGAAATGTTTTTTTTTTTAAAGCCAGATTCTTAATAGTTTTACTTAAATTAAGGAACTGAGTATGGAGGTATATTGAGACACTCACACGTCTCCTTCAGGTGCGTATGTGGATCCGGAGATGGTGAACTCAGTCAGAGAGCAGCTCTCACCCTCCGCTTTCTCCAAAATAAACATCTGGGAAAAGAAAACAAAGAGACACTAATACATTAATATATTGATTAATGCTTTATCACATCAAATTGAAGATTTAGGAGATCAACAGATAAAAACTGTCAGGAACTTTAATCTCTGGTGCTCTTCAGTTCTGCACTTTATTCAGATTGCTCTCTTTCTCCAGTTCTTTTGTTTAGTGGGATTACTCAGGGATTAATTCATTGAATTTGAAGGTAATTTAGGGTTGCCAGGTCCAGCAAAAATATCAAGGCCCAAAGTCTGTTTAAAAGGTTGTCACAGATGTTTGAATCAAACTGAATGTAAACGGAACAAGTACTAGCATAATTAACTTAAAAGTGTACTAAACTCAATACCTCTGTTAATCGTACTTATTTTTTAATATTAAAGTCTAATTTATACTATTTTTGAAACCTTTTTCTTTTAAGGGCATTGCATTATTAGTATTACTATTTTTCATCAACTTTATCATCTAAATTATTGTATTTTAGAGTCCTTTTTAATGTAAGAATTTAGCTTTAGAATAATTTCTGGAACTTGGAAAAAAAGCATTTGCTATGATCAGTGTAAATGAAATCCATACTCATTATTATAATCAGGATTATTAAAAAAAAGACGTGATATCCAACCCATATCTCTCTAAATCTTTAAACAAGCCCAATTTCTGGGGAAAAACTGTGAACCTGGCAACCCTGTCCTGTACACTCTTCTCTGAGTCTATTGTCTGAGACAGTGACAGCAGATGACAGTGAGGTGATGGTAACTTGACGACTGTATGAACAGATCAGCATTTTCAGTAATAAGAGTCAGCAGTCAGCGTTTCACAGCTAAACCTCATTAGACAATAAAGCAAGAGCTCCGTAAAATTAGCTCAGTACAGCTTGCACTGTTTTCTGTGTCAAATAAAGCCGTAATTAAAACAGTTTTAGGATCATTTTTGCACGTTTGTGTGGATAAAGAAGACAGAGTTTCTCAATAAATGTAATTTTTTATACTTTTATGCATTAATGTATTTTTTCTCTAAGCTTATGCTTATAGAATTAAAAAAAAAAATACAATTTAGTGAAGTGTAGTTTATGTTTATGTTCTACCTAAACATTTTAACAGCATCAGAAAAAATGTATAGCTATTTTACAACACAAGAATGATGTCACACTTGGAATGCACTCAGTGCATCACGACATCATTGTTACCATAGGCAGCCTATCGTGATATTGCATTGTGAGATTTCCGGCTCTAGTGGACACTCCTAAAGTTACTGCTCATAACTCCACGTGGGGGCGCTATAATAAAATGAATAGGGTTAATAAAACTTCGGTGAGGAATATTAGTTACTGGTCCAACAGACTAAGGCGCTGCCACTATGTTCAGGAGATTGCCGGTTCGAATCCTGTGCATGCAGCTTTCCATCAGCTGCCAGAGCCCTGAGAGAGCACATTTGGTCTTGCCCTCTCTGGGTGTACAGTACAATACACAGTACAGTAGATGGCGCTCTCTCTTTCCCCTATTCATCACTCCTAAGGTGATGTGGATCAGCACAAGGCTGCTGCGTCTGTGAGCTGATATATCAGAACCGAGTCGCGGCGCTTTCCTTTCGAGCATTAGCGCTGTGATGATGCTACTCGGCTTCTCGTTCAAAAAGAGGCGGAGTCTGACTTCGCATGTATGTTTTGGAGGAGGCGTGTTCTAGTCTTCTTCACCCTCTTGGTGTTGGGGAGCATCACTAGTGATAGGGGGAGGAGTCCTAATGAGAGGGTTGGGTAATTGGCCGTGTAAATTGGGGAGAAAATTGCATATTAGAAAAAAAAAAAAAAAAAGTACTCACTCTGCACACGGACATCTGATTGGTGGTGAGGGTTCCGGTCTTGTCGGAGCAGATGACGGAGGTGCAGCCCAGCGTCTCCACCGAGGGCAGGGAGCGAACGATGGCGTTCTTCTTGGCCATGCGGCGAGTACCCAGGGCCAGGCAGGTGGTGATGACGGCGGGAAGCCCCTCAGGAATGGCGGCTACAGCCAGAGCCACGGCAATCTTAAAGTAATACACAGCCCCCCGGATCCAGGAGCCGCCGTGCACCGGGTCGTTGAAGTGGCCGATGTTGATGATCCACACGGCGATGCAGATGAGAGAGATGACCTTAGAGAGCTGCTCCCCGAACTCGTCCAGCTTCTGCTGCAGGGGGGTCCTCTCCTGCTCGGTGGACGCCATCTCATCTCGGATCTTACCGATCTCCGTGTTCACGCCCGTGGCCACCACCACGCCCACCGCCTTACCAGCTGCGATGTTGGTTCCCTGAGTTACAGAAACAGAGCTCACTCAGTTTAACCCTAATGGTCAATTTGACCCATTGTAAAGTTTGAAGATCTACGAAAATCAGTTAAAAGTACTTTTTTTCAGTATGAAACTCTTCTGCTTGCCTAAATCAGTGTTTTCAACATATAATATGAAAATGGTTTATCTCAAATATCGAATATATTGCAACAACCCCCCCCCCCTGCTACTAAAATCTAAACTAACACAATTGCAATTGCAATGTTATGTTCCAATGTGATGTAAAACTACTGTTTTATATGTCTATACGTCTTTTAAAAAGTACTAAAGCAGTGAAACAGTAAAAAAAAGTTGAAACGTATTTTTTTTCTATGAAAAACGAGTGAATTATCCTAATTGAAGCATTACCAGTTAGAGGTAAGGAACACAACTGCACTAAATACTGATAGAATAATTAATAATGGAGTTTCTAAAATATATATTTACACTGCTTGTAAGGATTCTTTTGCTTTAAGCAAGCAAATATATGTTTTATCTGATTACTCGATTAATTGAATGGATTTTGCAGTAGAGTACTCGATTACTAAAATAATCGACAGCTGCAGCCCTAATAAGAACAGAACAGAAGAAGCACAGAAGAAGTGGAGCGCTGTTCTAATACGGATCGACATTTAATAATAAAGGTAATAGAAAGAAATGGCAGCAGTAGCCTGATAGCGCTTCACTGACGGCCAGCAGAAAAGGTCAGTAGCAGCCGGTTTGTGGTGATACTCACTGAGAACAGCATGTTCTTCTTGTCCTGATTGACGGCGCGGGGGTCGGGGACGGGGTCGGTGTGTTTAATCACCGAGACAGACTCACCTGTGTGCACAGAGAGACAGACAGAGAGAGAGAGACGGAGAGAGAGAGACAGACACATACAGTTTAGTCTCTTTACTGCTTAGTAAATACAAGCATTGTACAAATACAAATATATTAAGTACAAGGGGTGCACCGATTGTTTTGATTCAAAGTCTTGCTAATCATGGCTAATGCTAGCGGGTAGCTGCTAATGCTAATGTTGCTGCACCCAGCCTTAGTGGAAATCTGGAAATCTAAGCTTACTGTAAATAAATGGAAACTTTAGCTTTACTCACCCAAATAAAACAGTTTCCAGTCTTGTTTGACTTCAAAAAAGTTGACTTTACTACAGATAAGCTGTATAGAGCTAGGACAGTAACATTAGTGGATGTGTCACTAGAATAGAACTGCTGAAGTAAATGTATGATTAGAATAGCACTGTTGAGGTGGATTTATTATGCATGGTTGGTTTGTCCTGATCCTGATATTCTTCAAATATAAAAAGTGATTATAATTTACAATTTAGATTTGATACCCAAGCTATTGTTTCCCCAAACATTTATTTTTTATTCGACCCGGTTCAAACCTAACCTTGTATTTCAGTTAAGGAAAAGTGCACAATGTATATATATATATAAAAATCTATAATTTTGATTATTCCATTTTAAAAAATCTGATTAAAACAGTAATATGATTAATCAAATTATTATTCAATTAATTCAATGTTTTCTGTTCACTTCTGAACTTTCTTTCCACAAGTACACATCACTCAGATTGATTGGTCTGTATTAATCTGTATATTTAACAGTTTGTTACCCGTGAGGATGGACTGGTCCACTCTCAGTGTTGTGGACTTGATGGAACAAATGCGGATATCTGCAGGGACTTTGTCTCCCACTGGACAGAGAGAAAGAGAGAGAAAAAGGGAAAAAATAGGTTAGAAATCTGATTTATAGTAAAAAAAAAAAAAAAAAAAAAAAAAGGATTACACACAAAACTTATTGAAGAAAAAGTGGTTTTCCTTCTTTATTCGTATCTATTCTTATCACTAAAACACGATAAAAACAGCACGTTCACCCTGAGTATCTCATTGACTTTGTTAATATAGAGCTTATTCAAAACCAACCAGATCAATAGATCAACGTTAATTTAATGTGTTTTGTTCCATTAATGGACTTAATGACTTCATTACAGACTAAAAGTACAGACCCAAGGCCAAGACCCGAGAAACAGAAGGAAAGAAAGGGCCGGAAAGATTCCCTTTTCAGGAGAAAACAGACACATCATCTCTTGTGTGCATTCCCCGTGCCCTTGAGCGGGAGAGAAGAAAATAGCATGGGAGCAACAATGCACTGAGCCAAACATGGGAAAACTATTTTGATCTGTTCCCCGATGCACCGCTGATCAGGTTTAAATCCGGACGCTCCAGAACAGCTGCCCTCAACAGGAAGAGTAGCATGAGGTGATGGTGGCTGGTTTCCGGCCAAATTGAGGTTTCTCAGGCTCTGAGGACAAACTGATCTTCTGTAACATGATGGAGGAAGTCGTCCTCAATGAAAAACCAAAAACTCAACCATTACACAGTATGGCCCAATCCCATATCATCCCTTGCACTTAGTCCCTAACCCTCATTTGGATAAAAGGGTAGGGTGTGGTGATTCTTGTTGATTCTCATGACCAAAGAAACCCAAAGAAAGTGACAAAAAAACCCACAAATGCTGTATTTTCTTTGTCAAAAATTATGATAACCATTGCATTAGTGATGGGACAATACACTTTTTCCAGCTCTGATCCGATACCGATATAAAACTGATATAAAACTGCCGATACCGATACAAATACAGATACTTTTAGTTTATTATTTGTGCTATGATTAAGGTTACATAATGAGGCTGTAACAGAACACTCAACCCTTTAAAAGAGTATACACAAGAGCTTTTAATCTAAATGCATTCAAAAAAGTCATTTATTTGACAAACTTTATATACAAATAACAATAGTTTCCTTTTGAATTAAATGTTTTAATTTTTATTAAATTATAAAAAAAAGTTAAATATTAAATACAGGGCTTTTTTTGCACTGGTTGCGCAGGAGACTTTTATTTTGACAGGTAGCATAGTGAATTAGCTGCAATAGCTAAAGGCTAACTGACGCTAACTGTATTTCCAATAACGAATGGATTTCTTAGTGGACTGGCCGTGCTCACCTAATATCCGATACATTAAATTACGATATTGTATCGAAACAGTCCCATCTCTACATTGCACTATCTAGTTTAATGTGGTTTTAATTCTATTATGGCCATTTTTGAGCATAAAATAATCATTAGTAATACGTTTTGGCAGCAAAATGTACTGTTTCACTCAAGTGAAGGGTTTTATTCAAAAACAAGCCAGCAAATACTGTTCTTAGATCAGATTGGACTTCTTAAACAAAGCTACGCTTAGGTCTTTTAAAAGGTGATCCAGCAACCAAATAAAGCTGCAAATTATCCACCAGTGCAGAACTCCACCATGACAAATGATGGACACCGATAATGATAATGATAATGGTGACAATGCTTGTGGCACAGGCTTGGCGCCCGCTGGCACACATGTACCTGCAACCCGACCTCGACGTGCTGAATTAACAAGCAGATACTGTGCCAGGAGATACGAGCTCCCAGCTGAAGTTAAAGTGGCGAGAGCACAGGGTGCCAGCCGTCCATCCAGCCAGCAAACACTCTCCTCAGAAAGACTCAACGCCACATGAGGAACAACGCAACGAACGAGAACAGCCACACTTTACTGAAGGTCAGCCGGCACTGTTCACAGGCAGAGGGATTCCATTCCACCCTGTCGCTGCCAGAGAGCAGCCAATCCGTGACGAGCAGGTCACAGGGTTGAGTAGGGACTGACAAGTTAGAGGAACTGGACTGATGTGCCAAAGGTGAGGACAGTCCAACAGGAACATAACTCTGCTTCTCTTTAAAGAAGAAGATATACTGCTCGAAAATTGTTTATGTAGTTCCCAAAGGGATTTGACCTCTGATTTTAATCCATCTTTGCAGAGACACCTCAAACTAAAAGGACAATCAGAACACGTGGCTCCAGATCAGATCAGTGCAAGAAGGTGTTGGAACTTGATGGAACTTCAGTCTAGTTCTATTTTTGTTTAGGGGATCAAACCAGTGTCCTTCAGTCAAAAATCCACTTCTTAGAATCGATAAGGGGTCTCTAACCCTATAGTATAGCTGCCCTTGTGCTCCGAGTCCACATCCTCAAGCTGGAATATGTAAAGAAAACTTGAAGAACACTTCATTAAGACCATCTGTCAATGCCTATAAAAGCAATCACATGGTTATGGGTTCAATTCCCAGATCCTCCAAGCTGCCATTGTTGGTTCCTTTCTACTACAGAAGTATTATAGTATATAAGTATATTGGTTATTATATGGCACTGGTGGTTCAGCAGCAGGCGTGCTTTATTATGCATCACAGGGTTATGAGTTCAATACTTAGGTCCTCTAAGCTTCTACTCTTGGCTCCTCTCTGCCTCAAGGGTATCTTCTTGTATATTTGACCCTGTGAATCCAGCTTTCCAAGCTGGCACAGGTAATGTAAAAGTGCTATATTATTATTTGCAGGATTATAGGTTCAATGCCCAAAAATGGATCTTTATGATCGCAAACAGTGATGCAGGGTTATGGGTTCAGTATAGTTGACCCTGTGATTCCAGCTTTCCGACTTGGGATATGTAAAGAAAATGTAAAACATGTAAATGTGCTGTATTATACTTTGCAGGATTATAGGTTCAATGCCCAGGCCCAGGCTCATAAAGATCCAAAAATGGATCTTCATGATCGCAAATGTGTTTTTTCTGTGGCTTCACTTAAAGGAACATTTGAAGCAGAGAATCAGAAGTTTATTATTGATTTTAATAAGTGCGTTTTGGGTCAACAAGCTGTCTTTCTGTATTTCTTTAAGAACTTAATAGCTTTACAGAAGTTACAGCAGCAGCAGCAGTTCAGTGTTCAGAGCTCAGAGCTCAGAGTGTGGTGGGAGAGCTATTTGCAGAGCGGCCTGCAGGTACAGGCTTGTTCTCCTCACTTCTCGAGTTGCTGTGAGGAGGTTATCCGCCCTCTCTGCTCACACATCCGCCCCCACTCTCCACCAGCGGCCTGGCCCTAAAACACCCACGCCAGACCCTCCACACGCTGAGAACCAGAACAATACCGGCCTCGTGAGTCACCGGCTGGAGCCGAAGAGAGACGAAGCCAAACAAACTCTTAACTCCTCTTTAGATTTAAAGAGCCTGCAGCACAAATCCACCTCAAACACCACGAGCAGAACGGTAGCACACAGGTGAGAACACGAGTACACGCACGCCCTGTGCAGGTGACGGAACAGGTTGTGGTGCACTGTAAAGTTCACTTTCTGTGAATTATCACAGAGCTCATGTTGACTGAAATTTGTGAAGATCCTGAGTTTAGATACAAACACTCGAAATCACCTGTTGAGTGGGAACTCCAGGTAAAGTCCTGGGTTAACTTAGGTCATGTCTCACATAGGGATGGGAATCGTTTTAGCATTTTAGAAACCGGTATTTAGAAAATATACACATTTTCTGGGACCTCATGACAAGCATAAAAAATAAATAAACAAATATAAATAAAATTTCACTCGTAGTTCTCCTCAGTAACTAGCCAGCTAGCTAACTTTGCTTTTCCACCTTAAACGGTGAAACAATCGACAAAAGCTTCAACTTTTAAGGTGGAACGGAAAAATAAAATTAAAGCAAATAAAAGTTCATTTCAGCTCTTCATCACACAAGAAATAAGGAACGAGAAATGGGATTGGACCTTCAGTCCTTAATCATGTTAATCTGAGCTAAAGGCTAAAGCTGCTGTTTCCATGTGGGTCAGCCAGACGTGACTCTTCCTGTAGCAGTTTTTTCTCCATTTGTTTCTCTCTCTACTTTTAATAGTCACAGAATTCTCGGTGTTTGTGTCTTTTTCTAGTTATTATGATGATGAAAGTGTGAATGTGTACTGTACACATACAGCACTGCTTTACTACACATAAAGGCATACAAATTCAAAGCCCATTAAATTCAGTTTATTCAGCTGTATATATGCGTTATATAGTTTTATTACCCTAATTTCGCTATATTGTTCAAAGGAAGATCAAACAATGAGGCACCCGCTAGACACCCGTCTCATTCATGTCCCTGATAAAGACCCATATTCTTCCCTCCCTCCTGCTCGCTCTCTTTTTTTCAGCGCAGCCATTTGTGGCTTCTTGCTGACAGCACGAGGGCATCAGACACCTGGCACTACCCTACTACTGCCCACAAGTATCCTCAGTGACAGGAGATGGTTGCCAGGTCCAGCAGAAGCCTGCATTCCAGCACAGGGTGTTTGGAATCCCATCGCCCACGTGGTTGAGAGAGAGGGGCTGGGGAGTAGCTCGATCGCTGCCCCGGGGGGTAAGGGGTGGGACAGGACGAGCTCTTCCCTACAAGGTCATCTTTCTGAGAGCCAACAATAGGAGCCGAGCTCAGGGTGCTTATCAACCACCAGCCGAGAGTCACGCCCCCCGCCTTTTATCTGAGGGGGCTTTCCCCTTTGTTCACGGCTCAGAGGACGAGGTATAAATCAAACCTTTATAACACCATCACGACACGAGTATTGATAGAACAGATCAAAAGCTCCCAGAAACATCGCCCAGCACAGATACCTTTACTTCTGTCCATCAGCAGCAGGGTCACCAGCAGATCACATGTCTCTCCAAACCATCACTGATTGGTGGAAACGTCACACAAGACCTTTAAAATTTACTGATGATCAGTGATGGTTTGGAGAGACATGTCTGTCATCTGCTGGTGATGATCTACTGTGTTTTATCCAAAGAAGTCCAAAAAAGTTTCCCTCTGCTGACAACTTTTATAGAGATGCAGATTTCATTTTCCAGCAGGACTTGGCACACTGCCCACACTGGCAAAAGTACCTATTGTTGTTATATAATCTAATTTTCTGAGACAGATTTTTTTTTCATTGGCTGTAATCCATAATGATCAACAATAAAATAAATAAAAACTTAAAATAGATCACTCTGTATGTAATACATCTATATAATATAGGAGTTTCATATTTTGAACTGAATTACTGAAATAAAATAATTTTAGAGATGCAAACTGACTTGCCATCAGCTGCCAGAGCCCTGAGATTTTGATCCGACAGAAATGATGCACGTAGCAGAATTTTGATGAGACACACTTCCACAAACACACACTCAGCCCCGGAGAAGCTGACGGTCATTCAGCACAGGATTGGCTGTGTTTGTAATTCTGTTCACGGCCAAGTCAGTTACAGTCCCCCAGTCCCCCAGTCCAGCCTGTGCGCCGAGCCACTGCCTGCGTCACGCTTTCAGCACACGCGTGCAGTGAAAAGCCGCAGATGTCAGGTTACAAAATCCTCTAAAGACACGTCCAAAAATCTCGGCTTGAGATCAACATGTTAAGCAATTGTTCACCAATTCATCATCATCGTTTCCATCACCAACATAAACCACTCATTCTACTCAAAATAACCACAGATAGACCTTCTGGAGTACAAAAAAAATGCCAAAAATGCCATTACTCTTAATATCAATCAATACAACATAGCACTGTACTGTTTAGGAACAAAAGAGGGAGTGCTTACGACCGCAGCACAGCAGTGCCAATATATTACACTTAATAGCACGATTATACCATAGTTCCATTATCACTGTTTACTGAAAGATTTTGAGTTAAGAAGGGGGAAAAATAGGATCTGTTTGGTTCTAAAATAAACACTCCACCAATTAAAATAGTTCCATTGCTGCTCTGTTTGTAGCTGCACTGTTTGGCTTGTAAGCGCTGCATCGTTGCTAGGTTACCTGTATGTGGCGGAGTGGAGAATAAGAGAGCACTTAAAAATGATGAGTTTCTTCGATTTTACCAAATTGAAAACCTCTGGAATATAATCAAGAGGAAGATGGATGATCACAAACCATCAAACCACCAAACTGAACTGCTTGAATTATTGCACCAGGAGTAAAGCAGCAGAAAGTTATCCAAAAGCAGTGTGTAAGACTGGTGGAGGAGAACATGATGCCAAGATGCATGATTAAAAAAATATTGATTTCTGAACTCTTAAAACTCTTAATGAATATGAACTGGAGAAATGTTGTCTGTAGTTTATAGAATAAAACAACAATGTTCATTTTACTCAAACATAAACCTATAAATAGCAAAATCAGAGAACCTGATTCAGAAAGTGGAGTGTTCTTTTAACTTAACTCTAAATATAAAAGACTAGAACAGCACTGATGGTCAAATCTGATAATGTCTCCACAAATCCCACAGCTAATCTTCAAATCTTTTTTTTTTTTAAGGACTTAAAGTTCCTTTAGTCTAAAACACTTCATCTGATCTCTTCAGTTCCTCTCTGGACCACACAGAAGAGGCTTTTCAGCAAATTCACAAGGGATTGCTTATCTAAACACACTATGTTATAAACACACACACACACACACACACACACACACACACACTCACAATCCAGATTCACCCAGATCCAAACTCTTGCACACTCAGTATGTAAATGCTGCTCTAAAGGCTTGTGGAAACAGTTATGACGTCTGAAAGCTCTCAGCAGCACCAGTGACCTTTTCAAGGTGACACCGTCGTCCGTCTGGACCGAACCTCCTCACGTCATCCCCTGCAACACTGCAGTCGAGGGGAGGGGCCAGCTCAACACCTGTCATCTTAACTATTGTAACTGAGAGCTATAAATAAGCTATTCCATAATCTCAACAGCCCACATGAGCTAAAAATAAAACCCACCACTACAGAAGAGGAGAGAGGAAAAGAGGGAGAATGCAGGAATGCAGGGATTGAGCTCTCAGCTCGTTACAAAACCACACAGCAGCAGAACCGGCCAGGAGAACCTATTCACCAATCCACCAATCAAGAACCTAGAACCCATCACACAGATTTAAGTTCTTTACTCTAAATACAGTAAAATCAAAGTGCAAATAAAACATACTGTATTTTTTGTAATATAAGGCACACAGGATTATGAGGTGTATTATGCGACACTAGTAAGGAACAGCGGCATCACCATGTTTCCCTTCTAATTCAGCAGGTTAAATTAAGTAAACAAAACTGTAATTTTTTAAAAACAAAACAACATTTTCAAACAAGCGCTGGTATTATTTTACACAGATTTCTCCCTGAAAACTGTTTATTTGGGTGAGTTTATTAACAGTAAGCTTAGGATGATAATACTCCCTAGTGGCTAATGCTAATGCTGCTCCAGCCTTAGTGCTGGAGAGACTTCACTAAAACTCCTGTATAACTCTGAACTTCAGCAGAGTAGCTTTACTGCTCCTTAATATCTGACTGATAAAATTCCTACACAAGGCGCACTGGCGATTTTGGGGAAAATTAAAGGATTTTAAATGCACCTTACAGAGCAAAAAATACAGTACGCTACATGTAGTGCTATAGTGTTTTGCCCTTTTTGCACAGCTTGAATGCAGTAAACCGACAGCAGCTCCCTGTAATGAACATCATTCAGTAACAGTCACTCCAACAAAAGCCGTCGTAAACAAGAAAGTGTTAGAACTGATGTTCCAGGCTTCTGATCAGTGTGTTGTATGAGCCTGGATTAGCAGGGTATGTGAGACATTCCTGGAAATCATCCCACAAAAAAAAAAACAGGTTTAATTTCCTAGAAACCATCTGAACTGCAGCAGCAGCTCCGAATCCTACAGAATCTAATCCTCCCTCACTGCAGAATTACTCCCAGCCTTTCTGCACATGCTGAGAGCTGCTGCTGCTGCTGCTGACAGAGCTGAGAGCTGTGTGAAGAGTGTGTGAGCAGCATCAGCAGTGTGAGAGTGTGTGTGTGTGTGAGAGTGTGTGTTGCAGAGCAATGAGGCTGAGAGCTCACTGCACAGAAAAGAGTTCAGATACGGACATTTACTGAGGGTGTCTAGGGGTGGGATCGTATCATTTCGATCGTATCATATTGAATTGTTACGTGGCGTAACCAAACATGAATATTTCTATAGAATCATAGCTGCTCTAAACTCCCTAAGACCCTAATCATGGGTGATATGGCAGAATATATATATATATATATATATATATATATATATATATATATATATATATATATATATATATATATAGAGAGAGAGAGAGAGAGAGAGAGAGAGAGAGAGTATAAGGGTGATATTATTGCGTACAATACTTATGATACTTGTTCTGTTTCTCTCAGCTTGTCCAAAAATGCATGTATGTGTAAAGCGTGTCCTTCAGTAACACCTCTAAGTGTTAATTGTACTCTAAGCTCACTTTTAATAGATTACATTTCCCTACTGACTTACACAAAACGTTATAAGCTGTTATAAGCATGATTAATGCATCTTACCAGCCACCTCCACAATGTCTCCAGGCACAATGTCTTTGGCTTTGATCCTCTGCACGGTTTTCCTATCCTGCCGGTACACCTTCCCCATCTCAGGCTCGTATTCCTTCAGAGCCTCGATGGCATTCTCAGCATTACGCTCCTGATGGAGAGACAGAGCGGCCGATTCAGTCAGATCTCTTTATTTATTCTTCTTAAGAGTGGTTTAGAGCTGAGGCAAGAATTTAAATTAACTTCCTTTAAGAGGTACTAAAAGAAATGGTCTTAATTTATTATAAATACAATAAAAATGATCCCAAACTATCTACATAAAAAAACAAATTAAAAAAGTAACTCTTACAAATAAGCTGTAGCTACACCTTTCACATGTACAGGTGTGAAATAAACTACCATCACTCACCTGCCACACCCCTACGATGGCATTGGCTATAAGAATAAGCAGGATTACGAAAGGCTCCACAAAGGCTGTGATGGTCTCTTCTCCCTCTTCAAACCAGGCTAAAACCTGCAGAGAATAACAGAGAATATTAATGAGAGATTCATCCTGATACACAACATTATAAATGCAGCATTACTCATAACAGACTTTAGCTGGAGGGCCACAGATTCAGGCCTCGTGTAGAAACACGCAACACTAGCAGTCAGCACTCTCATTTATTTTAAGTTACTTTTTTTATTTCAGTAATTCAGTTTAAAATGTGAAACTCATATATATATATATTGTTGATGATTATGAAGCTTACAGCCAATGAAAACCCAAAAATCAGTGTCTCCGAAAATTAGAATATTATTTATTATTATTATTATTATTATTATTATTATTATTATTATATAACTGTTTTTTAGCAGTGTTTTGGCAAGACTCATATAAACTGTGTATATGAACGATTTCACTGTAATGTGGCTTCTTCACTGTCACTGTGTAGAACATTATCTAGGGCTCGGCAATTATGACATTAAATCAACATAAAATAACATAATTAATTGAATATTCTTTTTTGTGATGCATTAAAATAGTTGTTGAATAAAACTGTAAATTGTACGTTTTGACTCCAAAAATCTCTTGGTATACTAAGAGCCCCTTCCCCTGGAACTTAGGGGCCGAACCTAACCCCTGAAAAACAACCCCACACCATAATCATAATAATCCCCCCTCTACCAAACTTTACACTCAGCACAATGCAGTCAAGACAAGTATCATTCTCCTGACAACCGCCAAACACAAAATCATCCACATTGGATTGCCAAACTGAGAAGCATGATCACTCTTACTTTCCCTGGTCAGTCCTGATGAGTGCCAGTTTCATCATAATGCTTTTGATGATCTTTCTGACTGCACTTGAGTAGATTATAAAAGTTGAAATGTTTCAGATTTCCTTTTTTTTACTTAGTTGAGTAGTTTTTACAATAATCTGGATTTGAACATTACTCAAATATTCACTATTCACTGTATACCTGTAACTCTACCTCTTCACTACTTTACTTTAACCGATGCTCTCAAACACTTTATTAAGAGGCAAGAAATTCAAGTAATTAACTCTTGATGAGTTCAGCACAGCTGTTAACTGAAAGCCTGAATTCTACCTCATAAAACTGACTGAGAAAATCCAGCAGAGATGTTCAAAACTGTCTAATCTAAGGAAGAGGTGCTGCTTTACTTTCTTCATCATTTAGATGACTTTAGCATTTATCCACAATGCAATGCATTTTAAAATAATGAATTTAGGCACTGAATTTAAAAAGTGTCTGAATGGAGTAAACTCAGGACTGTATCCAGGTTGTTGCGTAATCCACTATAACACTAACAGCACTAGAGCTGGAGGTGGGAGGAGAGCAGAGGTGTTTTTTGTTGTTTGTAAATTCTGCTGTTCTTACTATGAACTGCTTCACATATCAATTAATTCACTCTCACTTTTTCACAATAAACAGTCTGGACTTTTTGTACTGAAATATCATAGTCGTTGGTTGAATCACTGCATTCCTAAAAAAAAAGAGACGGTGTGAAAAACTACGTAATGAGAAGAGGAACTGATCCAAAAAAGGGCAGAGCATTAAAAATAAAACTGTCTAAGCAAGTGTGATGATGCTGCAATTTTTTAGAAACAGTATGATTTCTTTGAAGTCATATATATGGTTTATGCTGATGTATTGACAATTTTTTGAGTTATTAAGCTCAGAAAATGACAAAAAATTGCGATTTTTGCATCAAACATGGTGCCTGGAGTGGTTTATAGAACTAAACAAATGGGGTGTTGTAAAGTTTTTAATGACAAAGCATTGAGATACTTTTCTAGTTTTGATATAGTGTGGAAAACTATTCATCATTTTGTTTCTGCTCAGTACAAAATGATTTCTTTCTTGTTTTATTTTTGCTCAAATATAAATAATAAATATAAAAGAGTCATTGGAACACAAAATTCACTGTCAGACACTTTCAAACATCTAATGCCAGGTTCGCACTAAATGATTTCATCCCAGTTTTTCAGTTTTTTGTTGATCAGCGACAAAAAAATCCTTTCAGAGGCAAATCGGGGATCTCTCTCATTTGCCATGCTAGATATCTGACCCAGTCGGCGACTGGGAGTCAGGAGCAGCAGCTACCGACAGCCAATAGGATCACAGAAAGAGAGAATCACAGGTCCACAAGACATCTTCTGCATGGTCAGAGCTGTTTATGGAGAGTCTGACCTCTTTCTGTTGCCCTGTTATATTAGTAAATTAATGATTGGTTGAAGTTTAAAAGGCTTAGAATTAAAAAAGTTCAAAATCTTAAAAAATTATGTCTTTTTGGTGCTGAAACATTTTAGTTATATAGTTCTGTGTTGACGACATAAGTACATATTTCAGTATAAAATAATCAAACATTGTGCAATTTGAAGTTTATTAGTAAAAATTAGTTAATCTTTACATTTGACCAGGGGTTATTTTTTTGCATTGCACTGAATTGAGTTATATTATAGTACATTTACCAATTGTTTGCTATTGGTTTATTGTGATATGCCCTTTATTAACCTTTTATTAACTAACGCTACTATTATCCCATGACACGCACTGTGGGTGGGCATAGCTGTCCACAATACTGTGATCTACACCCCACAGAAATGAAGTCAGAGCTAAAGTTAGCCGCTCAGTACAGAACAGTAGAAGCCGTGTTCCACATGATGTTCCTCTCGTGCTACCTGCTGGTTCTGGCTGCAGATTTAACACCCCGCTCTCGGCTGTGGGCTTTAGTCCTCCGCTGCCGGCCAGTTCTCCCAGTTACCGGAACAAGTAGTCTCCCACCGAAGGTCAGGAGCCAAATTTGGCCTGCAGCGATGCCCTCTCCCCCAGTCCGCTCAGCAGGAGCTGTCAGAGACAAAGTCCAACACCCTGCTATCTCTCAGCTGGGCAGCGGACAGCTGGCGGGCATACCTCTCTCCGGACGGACGGACGAACTGGTCCAAGTGCCATGTGGTCGAGAGATCACCACAGAGTACCACAGGGCATGCTCAGTGCTCACTGGACTTACCAGCTTATCCCAAAACTAAGCTCAGGACTAGCTGAGCAGAGGAAACATACATCACAGTTTTAAATCATGCATCTTGGCATCATGTTCTCCTCCTCCACCAGTCTTACACACTGCTTTTAGATAACTTTATGCTGCTTTACTCCTGGTGTAATAATTCAAGCAGTTCAGTTTGGTGGTTTGATGGTTTGTGATCATCCATCTTCCTCTTGATTATATTCCAGAGGTTTTTAGTTTGGTAAAATCAAAGAAACTCATCATTTTAGGTGCTTTCTTTTTTTTCTCTTTATAGAAGAAGAAACATAAGCAATATAATAGAATAATTATATTACAATAAAGCAATACCAGTTAACCAAAATTATTCAAGCTGAGGTCTGAAAGACGCTGTAAGTAAATTAAACATTACAGGTCAGTTTTAGGTATTAACAGGTATTAAGCCTAGTTTTGGACAGCACAGCATTTTGAAAGGAGTTTTAGTTCGGATCCAGATCAAAGTAGCATGTGTGAAAGAGGCTGTGAACCAAGATCTGAATTAAAGGACTATGGTCCGGTTCTTCTGCAGTGTGAAACACTTTTCTAGATGGTTCAGACTTAGCTTAGATTTCCATTATTTTCAACAGCATGGTTAGCAGCAGTGCTTAGCGCTAGTAAATGCCGTCCGATAGCGCTACACTGAGTGTTCCAGTAAGCCAGGGCGATATTAGCTAGCGGTTTTGATATTAGCTTAGCTTGTTTTAACAGAGTAAACATGCAGACTTCAGTCCGATATATAGTCACCTTTGTACGGCGAAAGACCTAGCGCTGCTCCAGCCTTAGTGCTGGAGAAACTTTACTGAAACTCCTGTATAACTCTGTACTACTGCTCTTTAATACCTGACTGGTGGAATTCATACAGAGGGAGCATCGGATTATAAGGAGCTCTGACGATTTTTGTGATTTTTAGGATATATTGTCCAAAAAATATGGTAGTAACAGAGTCATCAGAACAAAACCTTTCCCCAAGTACGTTCGTCAAAATGTACTGATAGATGTACAGTCAGGTGTGCATGAAAACACTCAGTGTTGTTTAGCATACTGTAAATACAACGAAGTCGCATGTCCCTATTTGGCGGCCTAGCCTGAAATAAAAGTGACAGGATATGAATATGACCTTACAGAACCATTTACTATTATAATAACACCATCAGTACTGAACGTCTAAACGTCCAAACAGACAGCGATAGACCTTTCCTTCCAGAAGCAATCCGCACTAATAAAAAACTCTTTACACATCAGCCCAAAGCCCCGACGCCTCGCCCGGCAGCCAGCGACCGACACTCGATCCCCACAAACGCTGCTGTCACCATTCCTAAACACCTCGGCTTTCTCAGCTGTTTAACCTTCTGATCTGTGAGTAACCCAAGACACGGTGAAGACATGAGACACGAGACGCTAACATCGCTAACAAGCTAATCTGCACTTCCACATGCCCTCAGAGAGGACAACAGGAGGAACCCTCATCTACATTCCCCAGCCTGCTGTAACAAGCACAACGCTAATTATTAGCATTAGCATTCCACAAAAACATGCTACTGTTGTCCACTGTATATTACAGCTGCAACTATAGATCTGACTAGTTTACTAGTTGATTAATCAGCTGATTATTTGTTCGATTAGTCGCGATTATTTTTTATTAGTCGCAATTATTTTTTATTAGTCACGATTATTTTTTATGTCATGCCCTACATTTGACTATATACCTATATTAAATTAAAAATTATATAAAAATATTTTATAGGAAACATTCACACAGGCTGGATGTTATTTTTTAGGGGATTCTAGGATACCTGTATGTATTTTGTCATTTAGAGCATTTATTTACAGAAAATGAGAAATGACTGAAATAACAAAAAAGATGCACAGCTTTCAGACCTCAAATAATACAAAGAAAACAAGTTCATATTCATAAAGTAGTTTTAAGAGTTCAGAAATAATCAATATTTGGTGGAATAACCCTGGTGGTTTTTAATCACAGTTTTTTTTTTTTCATGCATCTTGGCATCATGTTCTCCTCCACCAGTCTTACACACTGCTTTTGGATAACTTTATGCTGCTTTACTCCTGGTGCAGAAATTCAAGCAGTTCAGTTTGGTTGTTTGATGGTTTGTGATCATCCATCTTCCTCTTGATTATATTCCAGAGGTTTTTAATTTGGTAAAATCAAAGAAACTCATAATTTTAAGTGGTTTCTTATTTTTTCCAGAGCTTTATATTAAACGAAAATATAAAAAATACGAATAATTGTCTGTAGGTACTATAACATTTAGTGGACAGCGTAGAGTATCTCCCTAACATTTATCCAGCTAACGTTAGTTTAACTAATATTAGCAATATTAATGAAGGAATGAAGCATGTTTAAGACAAAAAAATATTTGAAAAGCAAACTTTTAACATTTTGCACTGTAGAAAAATGTGTGAGCTTAATCAGGGTTTCCTAAAACTAAGAGACAATCCCTGAGAGACTTTTACCCCTCTGATAGCAAAAGATATACTTACAAATGATATACAAGCTGCCAGTAGAAGAATGCGCACGAGTAAATCCTCAAACTGCTCAATAACCAGCTCCCATATAGATTTTCCTGAAGAGAAAAGGAGGAGGAGGTCAGGATCGGTCAATGCAAACCAATCTGTGTAGGTCCATTTTATTAATGAATAAATAAAAGTACTGATTAAAATAAGAAAGAAGAAAATTACCTTCTTCAGCTGGTAATTCTGCACAGGAATGATGACCAGAAGAGGAAAAATGGGAAAAGAGGGAAAGTGTCAATTAAAAGGTCCTGTTCACTTTAAAAAACAGCTTTTCCTGACATTATCCA
This sequence comes from Astyanax mexicanus, assembly GCF_023375975.1. NCBI lineage: Eukaryota > Metazoa > Chordata > Actinopteri > Characiformes > Acestrorhamphidae > Astyanax > Astyanax mexicanus. The sequence goes on along the minus strand of NC_064419.1, from coordinate 1,262,918 downwards.
AATCCAGAAAGCTTCATAACAGCAGCATTAGGCACACTTTTGCCTACATTTGAGACACACAGAGCAGCACTGGATGATTTTGTACAGTAATAATGATGATGATGATTCACTACAGAAAGGAGTTTTAGCAGCTGCTTTCTAACCGGGCTTTCTCACATCTTCTCCTGAGAACAGATGGGCCGTTATTTTAGACTAGAAAGGCTTTATTTAATACGTCTACAAATAGCAACAACTGCAAGCATAGACAGTGTTCCAACAACTGTAAAATAGAACTGAAAATAGAGCTTTATTGACAATGAAAAAGCCCCAGGACTAAATGCACCAACCTTAAATATGCAAAATATTTAAAAAATATATATATAGCATCATCACACAAGATTGAATATTGTGTCCCTTTGCTGCATTAAATAAACCTGGAATAAAACTTTCACAAGGAGTACACCAATAGAAACACCCGAAAATTACTTGGGAAAAAGTTTAAAAATTAACTTTTATATATTCTAGCATTAACATTAAATTAAGTGCCAAACAACTGTCCATTTAATAAAGGCAAGAGAAGCTGAGAAACATGGTGGTGGTAGTTTCTATCCTGCTCTTTATTGTCTCGAATTTGGCGGCATAAAGTTATCCAAAAGCAGTGTGTAAGACTGGCGAAGGAGAACATGATGCCAAGATGCATAAAAAACTGATGCACTTAAAACTAGGGTTATTCCATCAAATATTGATTATTTCTGAACTCTTAAAACTTTATGAATATGAACTTGTTTTCTTTGAATTATTTTCTAATCTATTTTTGTTTTTTCATCATTTTTGCAGTTACTCATTTTCTGTAAATAAATGCTCTAAATGAGAATATTTTTATTTGTAGTTTGGGAGAAATGTTGTCTGTAGTTTATTGAATAAAACAACAATGTTCATTATAATGACCTTGCTTTCACCCTCATCATCTAACGTTATCTGCCTCAAATGTCCTGCACATTCAGTCCAGTGCTGATACACACACACACACACACACACACACACGCACACACACACTCTCTCTCTCTCTCTCTTACATTCATATACATAAAAATGTATACATAAATACATATATAAAAGACGTGCGTGGTGACGTCAGCACTTTCGCAATCGTTTAACAGCCTTTATACTGATTGTTTAGCGATTGGTGTTCTGTCGAGCTCTGCTACCCATCGATAAGTGCTTCCTAAAGGCACTGCGCATGCGCCAACCTACACTTTTTAAATTATTTCTCGTGCATTATTTTGTATTCTAATTTTTTTAATAATAAATCTTTTACAACCTGCATTCACTGTCATTGCACAAATACTGTAATAATATTAATAATAATTAAAATTAATAAAAATTAGAATAAATGCAATTATTATTATTATTATTATTATTATTATTATTATTATTATTATCATCATCATCATTATTGGCGTAACATATGATATAGTAATTTATGCTTTCCAAACATACTAGCTAGCTACATCTACTGGGAACATGCTTTAATATGGTGCTATTTTTTTGTATTATTACAAAAGTTATGTCAAATTCTGCTACCCTGTCAAATCGTGCTAAGTTACCCTAGTCTTTAATGTTTAACTGTAAAAATGTTATATATTATTAAAATATGCTGCATGCAGTAGAAATATCGGTAAAATCAAATTTAAAAAGTTTAAATGTATGTATCAGGATAGATTTAAGGCATTATTGGTGATTAAAAATCATAATTGTAAATTATCAGGGGAAAAACTAAAGATGGGTAACCCAGGTCCAGAAAGTAAAAATCCACCCCAGGGTTTTGTACCAACTGCCTGGGCGGCTCTGCTGCAGCCCCGCAGCAGAGCCGCCCAGGCAGTTGGTACAAAACCCTGGGATGGATTTTTACTTTCTGGACTTTTCCCACTTCTAGCACATTAAACAAGTCAAAAAATGAGAGTTCTGCGCATGCGCACAGACGCTAAGTATCACATATCGATGGGTAGCGCATGAATTCGATGGAACACCGGAATTCCCATTAATATACTGAGTAAAACGCACGCACGCGCAAAGGCGCGCGGGTTTCTCACGTACCGTTCGGTCCCCATTTCTCACGCTGCCGTTTAACCTGCTCGAGCCCCAGTCCCGTGCTCTCGTTCACGCCGAAAAAGCTGTAAACTTCCTCCACACTCTTAGTGTGCGCGCTCTCCATCCCGCCACTGCCGCCACTGTCTGTCTGTCTATCCGTCTGTGTGTCTGTCTGCTTGTCTATCCGCGTTCAGAACAGGCTGAGTAGCTGTCTCTCGTTCACAGTAGTCCGGTCTCTGTCTCAGGTCTCTGTCTCAGGTGAGCAGTGGCAGCAGTAGTAGTTTTCTCCACAGGTGTGAGGAGGAGGAGTGAGGGTCTTCTTCCTTTTCCTACCTTTAAACAGGTAGGTGCACTATCTCCAGGTTCCGCTTTATTATTACCGCATCACACTCACTCCCGCACTCCGCTGAGCTCGCGCTCTCTGTCTGGCGTTCTCACGCGCTCGGGGTGTGTGTACCGGGACCTGTGCCGGTGAGCCTCGCGCCGCGTCCACTGGCACATGAGGTTATATCGCGACCGCCTCGCTGCTGCCCCCTCTCGGCGCGCGGGCACAGCCAATCAGCGCGCGCCCCGGCTCAGGAGTTTGTGCTTTAAGAGGTACAAACCCTCCCTGCTATAATAATATATAATAATATAATAATAATCCATAATAAACCCACTGTCTAGTATAAAAACCTATTCCCGCCACATAAAAAAATTAAAATAATCCAGCATATTTTTTTATTAGTATTAAGTAACCTGCTATCTTAATATGTTGAAAAAGTAAGTTCATAATTTTAGATACTATCTATATATTTTAAGATACTAAGTCATTATTTTGAGATAGGAAGTGTATAGAAGCCTATTACCGCCACCTAAAAATAATATTCCAGCACATTTTTTATTATTATTAAGTAAACTGCTATCTCATTATTTTTTGAGAAACTAATTCATTATTTTGAGATACTATCTCAATATTTTGAGATACTAAGTCATTATTTTAAGATACTATCTCAATATTTTGAGATATTAAGTCATTATTTTGAGATTAACTGCTTGAATTTTTGCACCAGGAGTAAAGCAGCATAAAGTTATCCAAAAGCAGTGTGTAAGACTGGTGGAGGAGAACATGATGCCAAGATGCATGAACAAAAACTGTGATTAAAAACCAGGGTTATTCCACCAAATGTTGATTTCTGAACTTTTAAAACGTCCTGAATATGAACTTTTTCTTTTTACATTATTTGAGGTCTGAAAGCTCAATAAGAACATTTCTAATTTTTTTGTAAATAAATGCTAAATTAGAATATTTTTATATACAATTTGGGAGAAATGTTGTCTGTAGTTTATAGAATAAAACAACAATGTTCATTTTACTCAAACATAAACCTATACGTAGCAAAATCAAATAAACTGATTCAGAAATCAGAATAAAGTGGCCCTTTCCAGAGCCCTACAAGTGCATAAAAAATTTAATCAAAAAGTTTTGCTTTTACTTTATTTCAGTGTTTTAGTTCAAAATGTGAAATTCACATATTCTTTATATAGGTGTATTACACAGAGAGTGGTCTATTTTAAGATGATTATGATTTACAGCCAATAAAAAACAAACAAACCAAAAATCAGTGTCTCAGAACATTTGAGTATTTTATTTTTTAAAGACCATTTGAGATTTTTTTGGTAGTGTGGAAAATGTGCCAAGTCCTGCTGGAAAATGAAATCGGCATCTAATAAAACACAGTGAATCAACACCAATCAACCACCATCACTGATCATCAGTAAATTTTACATTTCATTTGAAGGAAATCAAGGGAACAGAGTCTGGAGGAAGAGTGGAGAGACACACAGTCCAAACGGCTCGAGGTCTAGTGTGAAGTTTCCACCAATCAGTGATGGTCTGGAGAGACATGTCTGCTATCTGCTGGTGTTGATCCACTGTAATGCTGACAATCGTTGCAATTTACGCATAGATATTAGATTTAGACATTAGACATTAAATATTAAGCATTTAAATATTTAGCATTTATTTAAAATGATGAGCTGCTTACAGTGAGAATTTACAGCTCTAACCAGACTTTAAGGGATTTACAGTTCTGGGATCTGAACATATCTGAACAGATACAGTGGTTGGTGATGTATCTGGGTTGCTATCAGTCAGAATAGCTGAAGAAACTGATACAGGCTTTAAAAAAGAGCAGAGAAGATAATGCTTATCTATAAACTGTCACAGAGACACACAGATACGCAGAAAAAGCACAACCCTAGTGGATAATTCTGCTCTGTTACTCATCAGTCAGATACAGTGAATGAATCTCAGACGCTGGGGCAGACAGGAGAAGAGGCGAGAGCGCCGTGGGGGGAGATATAAATGGCCGGGGGGTAACGGGTGTGACATGCCAGCGGATTACATGCAGCGAGAGCAAGACAAGTGTGTGAAAAGAACAGGCTGGTATGGAAAACACATGTAGCTCAGCGTAAAGTCACAACTGCAGCAGAAGAATATTTCCTAGAGCTGCAGCTAATACAATACACACTGATTAAACGTGACATCAATTAATCAATTAATCAATTAATCAGCCTTTATTTTTTTTACTTGGTAAAACATTGAGATTAACCTTCATGTTCAATGCATCCGAGCATTTACAACTTAAAGGGACTGAAAATAAATTAAAATAAAAATTAAAATCAAGTATTTAATCAGGTGAGCAAAAAAAGAGAAAAACAAGCAAACATGCAGCTCTTCTAAAAAACATAATAATAATAACGAGAGCACCTAAAAGTGATGAGTTTCTTTGATAATCAAGAGGAAGATGGATGATCACAAACCATCAAACCTAAAAAGCTGAACTGCTTGAATTTTTACACCAGGAGTAAAGCAGCATAAAGTTATCCAAAAGCAGTGTGTAAGACTGGTGGAGGAGAACATGATGCCAAGATGCATGACAAAAAAAACTGTGATTAAAAACCAACCAGGGTTATTCCAACAAATATTGATTTCTGAACTCTTAAAACTTTATAAATATCAACTTGTTTTGTTATCTTTGCATTATTTGAGGCCTAAAGGCTCTGCATCTTTTTTTAATTGTTATTTCAGCCATTTCTCATCACATTTTTGCAAATAAATGCTCTAAATGACAATATTTCTATTTGGAATTTGGGAGAAATGTTGTCTGTAGAATAAAACAATAATGCTGCCTATAAATAGCAAAAACAGAGAAACTGATTTAGAATTCAGATTATTTTCCAGAGCTGTGTGTATGTTTATATAGGTATTTTTAAGTTTTTGTACATTTTTTAGTTGCTACAATTGAGCGAGTCTAGTGGTACAGTATTGTATTGGTTGGTATTCATGCAGGTATTCTCTGTTTAAACAGATGCTGTTTGGATAGACAGACCACAGGAAAAGAAATTTACATTCACAGTGTCCACAGTGATCAGAGTTTGCTTGTCTATGTAAATTAAGCAGGCAGAGGGCGAACGCAGGTGAAAGACAAGACTGTTTCAAACATCTGACGTTCACTACAGAACTATAGCCGGTTTCACGCTGACACAGGAATTATTTTTATTACATAGAGAGGAACTTTATCTTAGGTTGAGCTAAATGTGGAGTAATGAATATTGTAATCTGCATTTTGCAAGATACAAATAAACAACCTAATTATATTAACATAATGTAAAATATATAGATAGTTGAGAATTTAAAGAGAAAGAAAAACAACATAAAGGAGCTTAGAAAGGCTTTAGATGCTCATGAGCCACTAAAACATTTAAAAAATGTTGTATTAGAAAACATTCAAATGTAAAGAATTAAAACTAGTTTAAATAACTTGTGTTAATAAGGCAGTGTTAACACATGAGCCCATTTCCAATCTAAATAATATTATTAAATCACTATTTAATGACCTACATTGAGATTTAAAGTCTTTAACAAAATCAAAAAGGGATTTAAATAGTATAAAATTAAATAAGGAACTGCTGTAAAAAATGGTTAATAATATGTTTGTTCAAAAGACCAGTTGGTAAGAACCTGGCAATATACATACACACACACACACATACACACTTATACACACATTGCAAAAGGACAGGCAAACCAAGCAGTTGCCTGGAGCCCCGAGCTGGCTTGACCTAGTAATGAAGGAAAACTGGTTATGAGAAAAAAATACAAGGATACTTATCAGAATTCCCCTCAAAGAGGCCCTCTCACTAGTTTCTGACAGTAGCATACAACCAGACTGGAACATGTTCAGCAGTATCAATGCTTCCAACAAATAACCATATACGTAATCTAATGCACATATGTTGCATCATGTTTTTGCTTGTATTTGCCCATTATATTGCTACTAACTATGTACACAAAACAAACAATGCAGTGTATACAAGCAAATCCAGTGAAAAATGCAAACGCAAAAACAACCCTTGAGTTAAAGCTTTTTTTTTTTATTTAATGGACTTTATTTAATGGTTGAGAGTTAAAGAGTTAGAGAAGTCACATTAATTGGTCTCAGTTTACTTCAGACATGAAAGAAGCTTAAGCGCTGACTCTGCAGCAGCTTCCCGTAAATTTATAAAGTAGCTCTCTGAGCTTTAGCATCAAACTGCCATCAAAACACAGAAACTCTACAGCCTTGAGCTTAAAGAACTGAGAAAAAGGGAGAGAGAGGAGCTCATTACTGTATTACTGTATTATTTTATTTTCACACAGAATTCAGATACACGGCACTCACTCAGAAGAGTCTCATTTTATTATTTTAATGAAGTAAACAGGACCATTCTCAAACTAACGAGTGTCCTAAAACAGACAGAGATACAGCGGCTTGCAAAAGTATTCATACCCCTTGAACTTTTTCACATTTTGTTATCTTACGACCACATACTTAAATCTGTTTTACAGAGATTTTAAGTGATAGACCAACATAAAGTAGCGCATCATTGTGAAGTGAAATGAAAACGATACATTGCTTAAAAAATTTCAATAAAATAAAAATCTGAAAACTGTGAAAGTGTGCAAAAGTATTCAGCCCCCTTTATTCTGAACCCCCTAACTTAAAAATCCAGCACGATCAATTTGAAACCTTTCAGAAGTCTTATCTTAATAAGTTAATAGAGTTAATCCAGCTCTGTGTGTGATTTAGTCTCAGTATAACTACACTAGTGAACAAACAGCATCATGAAGACCAAGACGGAACTCACCAGACCAGAAGTTTAAAGCAATAAAGACATAATATTACGAGGATAAAAACGTAAAATCCTCCGTAAAGAGACATGAAAACATGGGCCTCTTGGCTGCTGCTTCTCTGAGAAGTGCTTTCTTGCTTAGAGGATCATGTCAGTTTGGGAGTATCTCCATCCAACCTGTCTGAGCCTCAGCTGTTTTGTAAAGAAGAATGAGCTAAAATCTCTACAGTCTCTAGATGCTCAAAGCTGGTAAAAACAAACCCCTTGCAAGCAAAGACTTGCAGCTGTAACTGCAGTGAAAGGTGGCTCTATGAAGTATTAATAAAGGGGAGATGAATATTTTCACACATCACACTTTCAGATTTGTATTTGATTTGATTAATTTTCGTCCCACTTCACAATGATGTGTTATTTTGTGTTGGTCTGTCACTTAAAATCTCAATTAAATAAATTTAAACTTGTGACAAAATGTAAAAAAAAAAGTTTAAGGGGTATAAATACTTTTGCAAGGCACTGTAGATGTATGCATGTGTTTAACAGGTACGGTGGGGAGAAGCTCTGTTGATTACCTCTGCCCCTCGCTGACGGACACAAATGAATCTGCAGCCGAATTCCTAAATTGGGCAGCTCTTCTACCCAAGGTCATGACTGCTGCTTCCCAAAATAACCCGCTGCAGGCGCGTCCCCCGAGCAACACTTTGTTCACTGTTATCTCCGGACACACGGACTGAAGCTCTATTCTTAAAAGACGTGTCAAAACCGAGACCGAGGACTTGTTTAAAGATTTTCAACCTCTTATCAATAAAGCACTTCGAATAACACATGTTCCTCCACCGCTTATCTCTCGGAGAAAATCTCCCCCAACTCCACAAAACTCTGCCCAAAAAAGGACTTTGTGTCCTGTGAGAGACGCAGGACTGAAGTGGAGAGAGGCTACGAAGACCACTTAATGATGATGAGTTTCTCTGATTTTACCAAATTAAAAACCTCTGGAATATAATCAAGAGGAAGATGGATGATCACAAGCCATCAAACCACCAAACTGAACTGCTTGAATTTTTACACCAGGAGTAAAGCAGCATAAAGTTATCCAAAAGCAGTGTGTAAGACTGGTGGAGGAGAACATGATGCCAAGATGCATGAAAAAAAAACTGTGAAAAAAACAGGGTATATACCTATAGAAAGCAAAATCAGAGAAACTGGTCTTTTTTTTTTTTTGTCCAGAGCTGTATAACTAATAAACCGAATACTAAGCCAGCTACTGTCCATTTTATTGTGTGCATTTTGCTAATTGGATTATAAATTCAGATTTGTGTTATAAAAATATAGGATATAAAAATGGACAAATTTGAAAATCGAGAAAGAAATTGAACTTTTAATTTATCTTGACATTTTGTTTGAAAACGTCTGAAATGAAAAACTAGATAATTTAAAACATTTAATGAAAACTGATCAGTGTAACCATTACCAGTTACACTTTCCGACCATTTAATGATAGTCAAAAATAGAAAAACAGGTATGAAAATATTATTATTTATTTTTTTCCATTTGGTGTAGTAAAGAAGAAATATATATATATATATATATATTTTTTTTTTTTTTTTACACATTTTTCATTTCTCCCCCTCACAAAAACTGATCTTTACTTGATTTTAGGATTTTTGGATTTTCTCCGCCAGTCTGTTAAATACAGTCTGCTTTTGTTACAAGATGCAAGAAAGGAAAATTAGAGAATCAAGTAAAGCTTAATATTTTTCCATTGTAAGGGGAAACAATGCAATATAATATACAGAACATTGGGCAAATTAATAAAAACAACACACATGAAAAAAAGTGAAATAATGAAGTTTTTCACTTAATTTTCTATATATTTTTTTTTTTACATTGTCAGAAAATTGAACTGATAACCCCAAACCCATTTCTTTTTCACTATTTTCAAATTTAGCTGGATACAGTCACAAAATTAAACTGCTAATCGTTACTCTGACCCATTGTTAAGTGTTTAAGAGTGTATAACTGTGCGTACTAGTGTTATAAAGCTGTATAAACTGGTTTGGGTGCTCAGTGGTTATATCAGAGAACCAGACGGTCCTCTCCGCTGTCCTGGATCACCTGGCCGATGGAGGCCTGGCTCTGAGCTCGCAGGTAGCACTGCTTCTTACACTCCAGCAGCTGCTCCAGATCTTTCCACATGCGCACCTGCCTCATGTTGGGTCCGTGGCTCTCCTTCACCTGCTTCTGCTGCTCTCTGAGCTTCTGTCAGACCAGAGGAGAAACAGGAACAAAGTCAGGGAGTTTCTTAACAGCCAGAGAGACAGTTTTAAACAGAAGCTCGACACAAATCAATAATAACGGTGTTAAAAACTCGGTTCTACACCTTTTTTCCCCCCACGGTCAGGTGCTTTTTTAAAGCAGCTGAAGCTTTTTTTTAATGGTCTGTTGAAACATCTCCTTAATTATGCAGAGCCAATCACCCCACCCACAAATTAGGATTCCTCCTATCACTTGTGATGCTCCGCCCACACTAGAATAAGGATGAGGATAAGAAGCTGAAGCTTCCTAAAATAAAAAAAAAAATAATAAAAATTCATTATTTTAATATATAGAGCACTAAAATGCATTAAATTTGATTTAGTATAAATCTATATTAATTCTAAATCAGGGTTCTTGAACCATTTTAAAAGTCAAATTTAATGCTTTTTAGGACCTCAAAAAATATAATTTAAGACCCAAAAATATATATATAATTTCTTTTATTCTCTTCCCAGTAATGTTAGCTAACTTTTCGCTGACGTTAGTATGTTAGCCAGCTTGTTTAATCTAGCTAAAGTTATTATTTTGGCTCTCTGCTAATCTTAGTTCTCTCCACAGATTAGATGTTTACAACAGGCCACTTTGTAAACGCACCATCTAAAAATGTAATACCTAAAGCAAATTTACAGTAAGTTTACGACAATTTTAGACCTTAATTACCCAGATTTTAATTGAAGACATTTGAAGACTTTTTAAGGACCTGCGGGAGCCCTGTAATATCATCCAAACTATAATGAAAAACATATGGAAATATTCTGGAAACAAAACAATTGTAAAAAAACAAAACAAAACAGAATATCTTTTAGATTCTTGCTTAGATACAGACATCTTTTTGAGTTTTTAACATCTCTGCTGGATTTTCTCAGTCAGTTTTATGAGGTAGATGCTCCTGGAATTCAGGCTTTCAGTTAACAGCTGTGCTGAACTCATCAAGAGTTAATTGATTACTTGAATTTCTTGTCTCTATTCTTCACCCTCCTGGTGTTGTGGCATCACTAATGATAGGGGGGATATAAAGCTGAGTAACAGATGAATGGGCCTAGCTACTAAATTGAGAGAAAAAAATGGGAGAAACCTTTAAATAAATCTTCTTAAAAATAAATTTTCACTTTATTACTTTGTGCAGTGATGAAGCAGATTTACACAGTTCATCAACATCTGCTGTTGTCATATCAGAAGGACCACCTTCTGTGTGTGACCTGGTGTTAATGCAGTGTATCACTGTTGTGACTTGTTTCTCGTGCAGCGTGACCGTACAGAATGAAATACAGCACCAAGAGGCCCTATGAGCCCCTGCTGTCACCCCATCAACCAGCCCTGCCCTCAGGACTCGCAGGGGATAGCACCCACAGCAGCACTAACTAACAGCTAGTGCAGAACTTACCTTTCCCAAAGACTCCTGCTCTGCTATGTTCTTCATGTACTGCTCTCTGAAATGAGAACAACATTGTTAAAGAGCCACTAAACCCTAAACCTTTTTTATCATTAATAGCTGAAATGTGTTCCTTAAAATGAATAAAATTTAAGTTATTATAAACATTTCCTAACCTCTAAAAAAATGCTTTTATTGTGATAATTCTCTGCATAATAATGCATCTGTAGTGCTCTCTCAGGTTTAACTCTGCTATAGGTAAGGATGCCCCACCTCTAAACCCATACATCACCCAGTGCCCATTTTTTTTTAGCCTTTTTCAAATTTGAGCTGAGGGTGGAGTCAGCTAAAATCAAGACAAGCTATTGCCATCCTGAAAACATCCCAAAATAGCTTAGATCTCGATCTGTTAGCTATTTATATCATATTATACCCAGATCAGTGGGTCGATGTTAGCCTGGAGTAGAGCTTAGATCAGGCCCAAAATATCCAGCCCGAACCCGACCCAGAGCCTGAATTAAACCCAGCATTTTTTGAGTAAGTAGAGCATAAAAATGAGCTTTTTAAACATTTTGGGGCTGTTTAAATGAGCGAAGTCTGTTCAGAATGATAAAGTTAATTAACATTGCAACACTGAAGTAAAATATATTTATTAGGAATAGATCAAAACACTAAAGATTAAAGATTAAAACACTAACAATGCAAACAATAAACCACAGCCTAAACATCAGTAAATTAGGCTACAAGAATGATGTCTGAATGACTTTCCTCTAATCTAATCTAATTTAACATGGTTTTAAAAATATAAAACACACTATTTTTATATTGAGCTCATAGTCTTTGTGCAAAAACAAACAAAACAGTAATAAGGCTAGTCACTGCTCTTTATTTTAAAACACTTTTATTTTGATTTATTACTTTGCTATAATGTGATTAACACACATAGCTTTATATAATATAAAATAGCATTAAAAAACAAACGCCTACGTCACAGATTATTTTCTTGAGCCCGCAGTTTTAAGAAAGGCACAGCCAGGAGCCCTGCTTTCTTTATTTTACATTTTTACATCCAAATAATTTCCATCTTGGTGAGCTTTGATGGGCGTGGCTTTACCTGATGGACTTCTTCCGCGTCTGTGGATCAGAGGACACGTACACCTTCATCTCGTCTGCTGCCCGCTGCATTTGTATATCAATGATCTGTGAATGGGTGGATACAGGACGGTCAATGGAGCAGGACAGCAGTGCAGGACACAGCCAATCAGGTAGAGCAGCTCTCACCTCTTTCATGGAGTTGATGTAGTGATACCGATTCTCCTCCTGAGCCGTCTCCTCCCGCAGGACCCTCACCTCCTAAACCGGATCAGAACTTTCAGATCAGTTTTCTGGACAAGCTGTGATCTAGATATGTGGACCTCAGCCTCGGGTCTATATCTGATTAAAGCTTAAAACAGTATGTAATAAACAGACTAAATAGTACAGCAGAAGAGTAGAGCTTGTTGTAACTCTTCCAAATTTTCAACTCTGAATCTAATAATACATATATTTAACTACGCAAAACATGTACTGGTCAATCTCAGGCAGCTTTACTTAATTTTTAAGCATTAGATGTTTAAAAAAAACTCATGAGACATTTAAAAAGCATATCTAAAAGCAACTCCACTAATTCCTTTTATTTTTCTCTCAAGTAAGTCTTTATTTAAAAAAAATTGTTTTGTGTAACAGGAATGAAAGTGACAAATTAAAGAATTAGCAAAAACATAAAACAGCTAAAAATAGCTAAACTCACTGAGTGAAACCCAGGGACACAACTAAAACTTGAATTTTAACTTAAATATTACGGGTTTATCATTAAAGAATATATTATTAAAGGCTTTTAATAAGTTATAAACGTGAAAAGTTTAGAAAGTACGAGACACAAGACAAATTGTATTTTAAAGTTATTTTGTGCACATTTATACATGTAATTTTCTGGGGACAGAAATGGCACCCATTCGATGGCCCAGCAGCCATTTTTATTTTAGCCGGGACGATGTTAATCTGGATCTCTGCATTGTTTTTATTCTTCAAAAAATCAGGGGAAACTCAGTGAGAAAGTGTAAGATTGGCAGTCGGTTTATAATCTGTTAGTCTGGAGCCCTGCATTCTAATAATGCCTCTAAATGAATAGCACAGCAGCTTAGCAGTTCTAAATAGCTGCTTTATGTCACTTTAAGTTATTTTCCTACTCAACTGACAGTAACAAACAGAAAATGTAATATATAAGAGCAGGTCTGTTCAGAAACAGTGTTTGTGTGAGGTTACTGTAGGTCGCTGTACCTGCTCCAGCTTGGATCTGTTGCTCTCCAGGCCGGCAGCACAGGTATCATATTGAGCTTTTTTTTCCTCATACTCCTGAGCTAGTTCCTGTTTCAGTACACAGAGAGAAGACGTTTGTTGCTGAGCTGCTTTCATACTTTGTTTGATAGAAAGTCTCCTGGAGTTGTGTTGCAGTTCCTCACCTGGCACTGCTGTCTGAGAGGCCTCAGCTCCTTTATTAGTGGAGAAAGAGCTGTTTTCTTATCTGCTATAGCAGAATTTAGCTTCTTCACCTGAAAAACACAATCCAGGTTAACACCTTTCAGACAGCTTCCTCTTACAGCATCCACAGTTAATCATGTTGGATGTGGTTGGTGCTTCAGTTTCATTGTCCAACCCCTGTAAGTTTATATAACTCCCATATGTGTTCGTTGGTATTTGTATTTGTATACGTAAGCAGTGCCGTGTTCTCATATGCATCCTGAAGCTCCAGAGATGCAGAGCAGGCCGTGTTACTGCATTAGTGTAGTGCTCCTGTTTCTTGTTGCTGTAGCAACACAAAGTTAACAGAGTGTATCAGGAAAGCTGCATCCTCCCCAGCGTGCTGCTCACACACACTCACAACCTCATCCTGCAGCTCCACACACTCCACACACTGCGCACTGTATAGAGGACAAATAATAATAGTCAAGGCCTCCAAACTGCTCAATTCGTAAGAGTGTAACAGAAGGGGAGTCCAGTTCTCTTCTTATTGTGTTCTGTGCTGACCTCATCAAGAGTTAATAACTTGAATGTCTTGTCTCTTAATAAAGTGTTTGAGAGCATCAGTTAAAGTAAAGTAGTGAAGAGGTAGAGTTACAGGTATACAGTGAATAGTGAATATTTGAGTAATGTTCGAATCCAGGTTATGAGAAGCAACAACTACTCAACTAAATAAAGAAAAACATACTTTAAGAAATGAAGGTCAGTCAATCCGAAAAATTTCAGTGCAGTCGCAAAAATCATCAAAAATATTATAATCATGATGATGATGATGATGATGAAACTGGCTCTCATCAGGACCGTCCCGGGAAAGGATAAAGGAGCAAGAGTTTCCTCTGTTGTACAGAATAAGTTTATCAGAGATACCAGCCTCAAAAACAACCACAAATTAACAAACAGCTCCCCAGATAAGAGCATCAAAATACTTCTTTTACAGAGTATTTAGGTTTGTTTAACACTTTTAAGTTACTTCATGATTCCTTACGTGTTCCTTCATAGTACAGATGACATCAGTATTTACATTTCAACCAACTATTTGCTCACCATCTCGGACATGTCATCCAGTGTGCGTCCCTTCAGCTCGTCCAGCTCACTCTTGATGGCTGAAACTCTCTCCAGCTCCTCCTGAGTTTCACTAAATCCAGAGATTCCCTTCTGAGCCTCCAGAGATTGCTGAAAAAATACATATATGATCTATTAGTCAGATCAGATCAGATCTACTACAATAGAGAGAATTTTACTCATGTCTCACTGAATCATGATCAAAATCAAGATGCTATAAAGACGAGACGTGGGAAAAAATATTGATATTGCAATATATTGTATATATTGTTTTTATTAGCAATACATTATTGATACATTATCAGCTTTGCATTCTGATATTTTTTGGTTGAAACGTAGGCGCGCTAAACTCGCTAATACTCCCCCTCTTCCAATTTGTCTTAATAAAGTTACTGCTTCATTACTCCATTCATTATTCATTACTCCAACTCCCAGCATGCACCCACACCGGACCTTCCAGACTCTGCTGATCACATGACGCTATGATGTTCCCGCTCTCCGAGCTTCTGATTGCTCACACCTGGTCTGTGTTTGTATAAACACCCATCTGTTTCAGTTTGCTTATTTAGGAGTATTTTATCCTCTTCAGTAACACAGATGTAAAGTATTATCGTAGAAAACTGTCTTGTCATATACAAGTATTGAGTACATCATAATCGCAATTTTGTGATAACATCGCATGTATCCTGGTAAAAGTATCGTAATAATATTGTCTTGTAAGATATGAATTATCTGAACTAAAGATTTCTAGTTGGCAGAACTGGAGGTAGTTTTTTTTCAGAATAGGTCTGCAACAATTAATCAATATAATCGACAACGTTGATTATAAAAAATTGTCGACTAATCATCATTAGTAGCACTACACAAATTACTGGGGTCAAAAACACGACCTGTGTCTCCAAAAGTGCCCAATCACAACTGATTTCACATTTACTCACTAAATATCAGCACTTTCCATTTAACCATTTAATGGATAATGTTCTGCACATTTAAAAGGCATTTAAATCCCACGTTCAGATGTTTCCATCACTTTGAACCAATAGTAAAAGCTAGAAACAGAAATAATTGCTGACAAATCGATTCATCAATAAAATAATCGGCAGATTAGTCGACTACTAAAATAATACCCTACTTCAGAAAACTTTCTTTAAAACAATTCTTAAAACTCAAAAATCTAGTGCAATAATTTGCTTTGAAATGTTGAGTTTTCTCAATTTATTTTTTGTTTAGTCTTGGACTGAATCAAACCACCCAACTCCAGCAAGAAAACTCTCTGTACTGCTGTAAAATTAAATTTTAAAGTCATGCTCAGCCTTCAGCACCAGAATCTCCTGCTTTACCTACACAGCAGAAACACAGTCTGTGCTGATTCAGGATTAGATACCTCAGCATAATGACTTTTCATTCAGCAATGATGTGCATCAGTGTGAGTGACAGAACAGAGGAAGACATGAGTGTGACTAAACGTGTAATAGTGTCTGTGTGTGTGTGTGTGTGTGTGTGTGTGTGTGTGTTGGTGGGAAGTGCAGATTGATGGTTGATTGTGCCAACGGCCAGCTGAGATGGATGAGTGAGATGGATGGATGGATGGATGGATGGATGGATGGATAGATGAAGGGATGGATAAATGGAGGGCAGAGCAGAGCAAAAGAACAGCTGCCAGAGGAGGAGGAGGAGGAGAGGCCGAGCCCGGCACGACCCACGGCAAAATTCCCCTACCCGCCAAAGAACAGCCTCGCACGCGGCCGGGGAGCAAATGCCGCGCTCACAAATAGCTCCAGCTCAGGCCTCCTGCGTCAAATAGGCTATCAGCAAGTCCGCGGCTGGGAGGGTTCAGAGGTGTGAAGTCATTTCCAGGAAGGCGATGTAACTTCGCTGTTAAATGCAGTCGGTAATTTGAATGAGGTATGGCTGAGCGCGACAGGTTCCAGAACAGAACATGCCCCGGCCGAGGAGACAGACAGGACACGGGGATGGGACAAAAGGGTCATAACTTTAGCAACTGCCTATTTTTTACAGTACAGGACAAAAGTTTGGACACAGCTTCTCTTTTTCAGTGCGTTTTCTTTATTATTTTCATGATTATTTACATTGTAGATTCTCACTGAAGCATTAAAACTATGAATGAACACATGTGGAGTTTTATGTACTTAATAAAAAATGAGCTGAACCTCCACAGTCACCGGACCTGAACCCAATCCAGATGAGCTTTGGGGTGAGCTGGAGCAGAGAGTGAAGAAGACAAAGGAGCAACAAGTGCTAATAAACACCTCTGGAAACTCCTTCCTTCCTTTAAGACTGTTGGAAAACTTTTCATTTCAGGTGGCCACCTCTTAAATGAAGCTCATTGAGAGAATGATGCCAAGAGTGTGCAAAGCAGTAATCAGAGTAAAGGGTGAATATTTTGAAGAAACTAGAATATAAAACATGTTTTTTTTTAGTAATTTCACCTTTTCATGTTAAGAACATAAAACTCCACATGTGTTCATTCATAGTTTTGATGCTTCAGTGAGAATCTACAATTTAAATAGTCATGAAAATAAAGAAAACGCATTGAAAAAGAGAAATTGTGTTCAGCGTATTTTTGGTGATACGATATTCTTGGCAATATGATAAAACACTGAAAAAAGAATAGTAATTAGACAAAAATATCACTTTTATCACAATATTGAGTTTTTATAATGTCCTTTTTTTATATAAATATTGGGTATGATACATTATGGCACAACCCTGATTATCAAAGCATGTGTATGGTTAAGGGATTTACTAGGTTGGAACCAGATGAGATGTAACGCAGACGGAGTGGTAGAGATAGAGAGATAGAGGGAGAGAGGGATATGTGGAGAGAGGCGCGAGATCCGGCAGAGGGGAGGGCGGCTGTGTGGTTACCAGTTGCTGTTGCTCGGCAGTGTGGCGCTGACGCAGGATCTCCTCAGTCCGCTGCAGGATGCCAAACTCAGACTTCAGCTCTGCAATCTCCTGACGCTTCTTCTTATACGTGATGTTCTTGCCGCGCATCTTGGAAACGTAGCGCTTAAACTGCAAAAAGACAAAATTAGAGAGAAGATAATAATAATAGAATGAACATCATGCTGCACGTGAAACTCCTCCTCAACTTCCATTGTCTGCAGCAGCTAGCAAAAGAAAATATTCAGAAAAAGAAAAGAGTCAATCAGGAAAAGCACCGTGTCTACATCAACCCGTGAATTAGTATTCATGGCTCCGCCCACCTTGGCTCGGGACCGCCCACAGGCAGAGCTGAAGCCGGGCGGCGACGCTATCTCGTCAGATAGGAGATAACTAACAGCGCTGGAAACAGCTTGCAATTCATTCCTGTGTTATTTGTGCGAATAACACATCAGTGTTTATATATTTTACCCAGTAATTCAGAGCTAAGAAACAAATGGTTAGAATTAGTCTATGGAGGAAAAACACCACCAGCCAAGTACAATTGAGATAGGTAGGTGTAAAAATAATTTAGAACAGTTCTGTTTGCACTAGTTTAAAATAAAAAAAAAACCCCGGGGTGGATTTTTACTTTCTGGACCTGGACTACCCACCTGTGTGTAAGTAACTACAGGTTTAAATAGGATCTCCGGTGGATTTGGTGTTTTACAGAGACTCTAAGACTAGGTCGATATACGCTGAACTGCACTTAGCAGGGCATTATTACACATGTTGTAAAGTAAAATATGACATTGCAAAGACTTTTATTAGTGTAAAAATGTCTTTTTGTAAAAAAATCTCGTCCGTGCCTCCTTGTGTCGCAGTTCTGTTAGCCAATTAGAGCCAATATATTTGTATGCATGAATATTCATGATGAGCAAGAGCCGAAATCCTATCATTTCCCCCACCCAACCCACTCCTTCACCAGACTAAAGCTGTGTTATACCGGATCACCGGAGCACTTTTTCTCTTTTCACAAAAATCAGCTCACATGGTATTCATTCATACTAGAGACACAACTAGACATTTTAAAATGCATGAAAAGAATTATGGAATGGGACTTTTTTTTTTTTTTATGGAGCCTCAAGTGAAGAGTCCGCATCTGTCTGAATAACAACACTGACCAGAGCTAACTACTGTCACTGAAAACACAGTCCTGATCAATCACTGCATTATACTGTGCTGCTGTTCTGTTTCTACATCATTTATCCAGTTAATTTACTGTCTGTACCACTCATATATTACACATTTTAATATCTGCTTCATACCATCTTGTCTTGAGTATTTATCATATTTATTGCTCGGCTTTGAGCCTCATCTTTTATTGCTGTCAGCTTGGTATTTTATTACAATTTAGTGCCGGTATGCTTATTGCTTTTTTGGAGTATGTGTATTCAGGGTCAAGCATGTGTATGGCTGGATCTTGGATGTCCCACTACAGCCCTGGAGAAACAGTGAGTCAAAGTCAAATGAGTGTTGGATGTTATTCTACACAGATTAAAAATTGTTTATTTAGGTGAAAAAAGTGCTTTGGTTTATTTGTTTTAATACTAAAGCTGATGCTGCTGCACCCAGCCTTAGTGCTTTACTGAAAACCTTCCCTTATAATGCTGTACTTTAGTGAAGTGGCTTTACTGCTCCTTAATACCTGACTGATATAATTCATACATAAGGAGCACCGGATTATTAAACACATTGTCAATTTTAGGGAAAATTAAAGGATTTTAGGTGCGCCTTGTAGTGCGAAAAATACGGTATTTTTAAGAGAGAATGAAGTGGTTTAGAGTTCAGATATGAGATTTACTATGTGAAAATGTGCTTCTACATTTTCGGAACAATGCTTTCCACTTCCCTGAGAGTGTGACATCATAAAATATGCAGGTGATCCAATTACAGAATAAAAGTCCCTCAAATTCCCTTAAATTGCTTATTTTGTACCCAGTCATCAGCCATCCTGTTGCTGCCCTCTCCCAACTTTTTTGAGATGTGTTGCTGCTAAATGTGTTAATTAATTAATTTTTCATGAAAAGGTAAAATATTCTCTTGTGACTAAAACTGCACTGTGTTTTCTTTTACAATTACTTTTTACATTTTACATTTTACACAGTGTCCCAACATTTTTGGGACTGTAATAATGGGGTTGTAATAATGTGTCTCTGTCATCACGGTCACAAATCTCTGTTTAGAGAGCTGGGCTCAGCGCAGGGTCAGCCGCACTATATAGCGCCTCTGGAGCAGAGAGGTTAATGGCATTGTGCGAGGGCCTAGGTGGCAGCTCAGTGATTGATCACTCACCCCAGAAACAGTCAGGCAGCCTTTGAGCACATGCATGGTATCTAAGGTTAGTATGAGAGGTGGCAGGCTAATTTTGCTAACAAACAGTGGACTTAGACTGTCAGCGATCTCAACTGGGGTAAATAAACACCCCAAATATTGCTCTAAAGCCACTAAAAATACAACCAGATTTTTAAAGAAACACCTTGAAAAGTACAGTACAGTACTGCATTAAATTAAAGCTGTATATAGAGCACAGAAAGTCACAGTAGGTCAAATATGAGTGAACTTTACACAGAAAAAAGGCAGACAGTCTTTAGCTAAACAAATAAATGCTACGTAGATAAGTTAGCTCAGCTAAAGTTGCTATGCTAGTCCTGTACAGCTCATATGTTTCAGCTGTATAACACAGATCTCAACTCAACTACTGTCTACTATATTAAAGTACTATATTAAATTCATTAAAGTCATATAAAGACCATAGAAATACCACCCCTCTGCTGGCGTCCAATCATCTGCGTGTCTCCCCGCTATCAGAGGCACATTACTGCTGCTGCTGAAGCTCAGCTCAACTTTTCCTACTGCCTGGCCTCTAAACCCATACATCATCCAGTGCCCTTCTCAAACTACCCCTCCCATTTTTTTCTCAGCCAATCAACTTTTCTTACTGCCTGGCCTCTAAACCCATACATCATCCAGTGCCCTTCTCAAACTACCCCTCCCATTTTTTTCTCAGCCAATCAACTTTTCTTACTGCCTGGCCTCTAAACCCATACATCATCCAGTGCCCTTCTCAAACTACCCCTCCCAATTTTTCAAATGTGATCTAAGGGAGGAGTCAGCATAAATCAAGGGCTTTAGTGCCTCTTTAACCTGTTTTTGTGGATTGCATGATAAACTGTGTTTTTAGACTGATTTCTGTGATTTTTACAAATGTTCCTGAGCAAATGCCGTGATTTCCAGTTCAGAATCAGGTTTAAATGTTAAAAGTCCCAAACATCACCAAGCTCTATGAAATGAGCCACCGTGGCCCCATTTGTCCCAACTTTCCTAGAAGGTAGAGGTAAAGGAGTCCACCACATCCCCCCCTGAGCCCCCTCTATAACCTCATGTGGAAGATGTTGAGCATAAGCAGGAGGGTTTGACGAGATATCAGACTCATAGTGGAGTTTCAGGTTGTGGGAAGCACTGAAAAGACCTGGCAGGAGAGCGGGGTCCCTCAGGGACGTCTCCTCGGTCCACAAACAAAAGAAACCTGACCCTGCAGGCATGAGGCCAGGGGCACAAACCAGCCAGCGCCCGGACCACCCCGCTGTCCCCACTGCCAGGGGGCTATAAACGTAGAAAGCAACCTCCAAAAAATCACACAATGTGCCGTATGTCGCCTGGGGCACGCAGAGCTTGTGTGTCAGAGTTTGCGCTTTGTGTATTTCGGGACGCCAAGGGCAGACAAGGTTAGGGGGATTAGGGGCACAATAGTGCTGGGTAGTGTCCTCCTGTTTTCTCTCGTTACAAACGATCATCAAGTGACAGGAGCTAAATTAGCTACCATACAGCCTGGTAATCATCCCAATCGGGGAAGAGTAGAGCTCACAGTTCTGGAATAAAAAAAATGAAGAGACCACTTCAGTTTCTGAATCAGTTTTTCTGATTTTGCTATTTATAGGTTTATGTTTGAGTAAAATGAACATTGTTGTTTTATTCTATAAATTACAGACAACATTTCTCCCAAATTCCAAATAAAAATATTGTCATTTAGAGCATTTATTTACAGAAAATGTGATGAGAAATGTCTGAAATAATAAAAAAGATGCAAAGCTTTCAGACCTCAAATAACAACAGTAAACAGAAAGACAGTAGGTAATTCAGCCTGTAATTTTCTCAGAGGACGTCTGAGAAAAACTCACATTGTCGTTCCAGACAGGCATAAAATCACAGAGGATAAAAACCCCCATAAAAGAGAAAATTACCCCAGAACCCCCTGAGAAACTAATCCCATGCAGATAGGGCGTTAGAACGATTTGCAATTGACCATCTAACCCTTTCTCATACATTGAATTCATTTATACCAATAAAACAACAAAGGTGGCCAAATTTATGTACCTGCTTAATTGTGTTCACAGAATTGTTGCATACTTTCTGTAAATCATATAAACTTCATTTCACTTCTCAAATATCACTGTGTGCATAAACTGTAATTGCACAGAAGATGAGCATGCATGTGCAAAGATAGACAGAGTCTGGTCCTAGTGAATGGAGCCTTTTTTTAGCTGTAGATTAAACTGAAACTCTGTGAGAGGCTAATTGAAAAGTCAGTCGGGTAGGAAAGAGTACAGTCCCTTATCTTTGGTGACCCATTACAGTGAGTGAGCAGAAACACAGGCCAGAGGCTGTGCCTGCAGATCAGACGCAGTCGCTCACACTTGTTTTAAGATACAGACCAGCTGCTGTTTAAGAGGGCTGCTCTATTTACACGTATCTATAAATTAAACATTACAGCAGCTATCAACCCCACTTTACTCCCCCGGTCCCCACTTTAATCCTCTGGTCCTCACTTTACTCGCCCAGCCCCCACTTTACTCTTGTCTTCACTTTACTCCCCCAGTCCCCACTGTACTCCCGTGGTCCCCACTGTACTCCCGTGGTCCCCACTTTAATCCTCTGGTCCTCACTTTACTCCCCCAGCCCCCACTTTACTCCCCCAGTCCCCACTTTACTCCCGTGGTCCCCACTGTACTCCCGTGGTCCCCACTGTACTCCCGTGGTCCCCACTTTAATCCTCTGGTCCTCACTTTACTCCCCCAGTCCCCACTTTACTCCCTTGGTCCCCATTGTACTCCCCCAGTCCCCACTTTACTCCCCCAGTCCCCACTTTACTCCTGTGGTCCCCCACTTTACTCCCCCGGTCCCCACTGTACTCCCCCAGTCCCCACTGTACTCCCACAGTCCCCACTTTACTCCACCGGTCCCCACTTTACTCCACCGGTCCCCACTTTACTCCACCGGTCCCCACTTTACTCCACCGGTCCCCACTTTACTCCCTTTTTGAATCAGACTATGCCAGTGCATAACCATATATGGGCATACTCCATCTGGGAAGCTCAGATTTAAACATCCTTCTCACATTTACACACACACACACACACACACACACACATATACACACACATACACTAATACACACACATACCAACATGCACATAACCACACACACATTAAGATATACACACACACTAACACAGACACAAACACATAAATACACACACATACCCACACATATACCCACACACACACATACATGAACACACTGACACACATACCCACACACACATACATATACAGACACACATACATACACACACACATAAATACATACATACAGACACAGACACACATATCCACACACATACACACACAGATAAAGTCACACATATAGACACACACAGACACAAACACACACACACTCTTTTCCTTCCTTTCTGTTCCTCTCTCTTTCTCTAGTTGTAGTGTTAGAATCTCTTTCTCTCTATTTTCTGGTGCTGCTCTTCTCACTCTCATGTCTGTGATTAATCTCTAGGACACCACTGCTGCTGATGATGGTCACGGAGGATGAGCTCTGGAGCGGAGTCAGTGTTATCAAACAGGACTGATAGAATCACAGGAAGTGTGGGAGGTGGAGGAGGAGGAGGAGGGGGTGCCTCTCTATCTCCTCCGCCTGCTCATCTCTCTGCACGAGGACACGAGGACGAGCTGGAATGGAATGTCTGCTCATAAAATACCCAGACAAGCAGACAGACAGACAGACAGACAGACCGAGTGACCACAAACAGTAGAAGAAGGCAGAGATGGAGATCAACACCAGTCCACCCCACAGGATGACCTCCTCTTTGAGGGACACGCAGTAGAGTTATGGTTATGAGTTATTTAAGTTAGATGATCAGCACATCCCTGTAATCTGAAGGCAATGCCTTGATGTTGCAACAATAAAGGCAGCCATGTTGTTACACACTTTTGCACACTTTTATCTCATACAAAAAAAAAAGTTTTTGTTTCCTGAGATAAAAAGACAATCATTTAATTAACAATAATTTAGACAGAGAATATCTTTACTCAAACATAGGCTCTTATTACATATGTCAACGTTCGTATGATCATGAAAAACCTATGTGTGTATGACTGTGCCCAGATGTGGATTGGCACTCTGTCCTGGGTAAAATGCTGTAGTGCCTGATGCAGTCCTCCTCCAGGTGGACGGGGGTTGTTTTCTGGTTGAGAGTACGCTGTGCGCTATTGGCTGCTTCTTCTCACCAGTGTGTGGATGAGTGTTGATGTGTAATGTGCTTGTGTGTAAAAACGTGTAAATTGTAAAGCGTCCTTGGGTTTCTAGAAAGGTGCTATATAAGTTGAACTTTATTCATTCATTCAAAACCTGGAAAGTTTGAAAATAGCAATTTCCAGGCCTGGATACGTTTTGGAAAAAGAAAAGTACCCAAAAATGGAAGTAAGAGAAAAATGGTGATTTATTGCTGCATGGCTTCATTAAGACACATATAAGGCAAACAAAAACAATTGCAAATGGGAGCACACATCATGTTGTATTTCTTGATGTAAAGGAAACTAATATACAGGCATTTTTAGTTTATTTTTTTTAGATTAATTTAGTTAAATTAATTACTCATAACAGCTCTGGTAATGAAAATCTATTACTGTACTGTTTTTCCAGCTCTGCGCTGTAATTGTACTGTGTGTGTTATACTGTACCTCATCTGTGCGGATGATCTCCACCCCTCCCTGCCCGCGAGCCTGGCTGCTTTTAGAGCTCACTTCCCTCGAAACGGCCGCCAGTTCCTCCCGAGACTCCTGCACCTCCTCAGCCTTGGCCTCTTTCTTTCGGGCTATGATGGAGGCCTAAAAAACATCACAAGCTTTAGTATTGTGGCTATGTGGCAGTGTTAGAACTAGGGGTGGGACAAAATATTAATACATACATTTTTTGCAATATATTTTCTACAGTGAGGAAAATAAGTATTTGATTTAATGCCGGTTTTCCAAGTTTTCCCTCCTACAATAAATGGAGAGGTCTGTCATTTTTATTGCAGGTTCTCTCTAACTGTGGGAGACAGAAGGTGGGTCATGGCTGGGTCTTCCAGCATGACGATGACCCGAAAAGCACAGCCAGGGCAACTAAGATGTGGCTCCATAAAAATCTCCCCATATAATGCCCAGTGGCAGCCCTGAAAACTGAAAGATCTGGATCAGATCTGTATGGAGAAGTAGGCCAAAATCCTTGCTCCAGTGTTTGTGCAAAACTCTTATTTCTTGCACTAAAATGCAAATTAATAAAATCATCTTATAGTTTCTACAGTCTCTTGCAGTTAAAGTGTACACTAAAAATTATAGACCTCTCCATTATTTGCAGAAAATGCAGACCTCAAATAATCAAAAAAAAAAAACAAGTTCCACCGATCCAGTATTCCAGAGGTTCATCAGTATCGTGATATTATCGTTATCATGAGAAACATCCTGTCATAATATTGTATCTTTATGTGATTTCTACCCCTAGTTAGAAGCCAGGTTGAATTTGTGAAAGTCAAAAGACACAGCTAGGCCTAATCTGTATCCAGAATCCACTGAGTAGCTTTAGTGATTCATTAAAACAGAATACAACAGCTTGGACGATCACAACAACAACATCAAACTAATATTATGCAATGATAATCCACATCTGGCCACCCGACATGAAACAAACGCAAATCAGAGCCAATCACAGACATCAATCCTTCTTTCAAGTTCAAAGTTGTGTTTGAATACATGCAGCAGATGCAACTGTGATCCCTCCTTACTGATGCAGGACACACTTACGTTATTCAAAACAATTTAAATGGATAAACAAAATCATACTGGAATTCTTATTGGTCTATTTTTCACTATCACTATTGTTTTTATTTTATTTTTATCTTATCAGTGACTATTTCTGCAATTTGTGTCAGACTAATTCTAATTCTTCTCTTCTCTGCTGAAACTGAGTCTCAGTCCTTAATCATGTTAATCTAAAGAGCTAAAAGCTAAAGCTGCTGTTTCCATGTGGGTCAGCCAGACGTGACTCTTCCTGTAACGTTTTTTTTCTCCAGTTTTCAAGAGTCTGAGTTTGAAGGTGTAGGAAACAGTACTTACCGCTCTCTGACTTCTGTATCTGTAATTTCTCTAAAGAAAAGAACTTCTACTTTTAATAGTTACAGAGTTCTCTGTGTTTCTGTGTTTTTTCCTAGTTATTATGATGATGAAAGTGTGAATGTGCTGCAAGTGTGTAAGTGTGTAAATGCTGCATTACATGCATTCACTTTGTTGAATCCATTTCCAAAACTTTTCTAGTTTATTTCCATTCATACAGAGCAGATGTAAAAGGGTAAATATATTTTCTCCTCACTGGCATAATACTAATAACAAATCTTATACCTAAACTTTAAACATAAGGCATGACAGACACACAGACAGAGACAGATCTCACCTGCTGCCTGTACAGAGTGAGATTATCATCCATCGGGTCAGTCCTGGTCATCTTCTTCTCCATCTCCTGGTTTGCCTGACTTAGCTGTTTAATCTGATTGGAAGAAACAAAGAAAGCATGAGGAGTGTTGAGATGATAAAAACTCAAGAAGTACCCTGCCCTGCACATTTTAGTGTTTCTTTGTTAACTAATTAGCACATTAAAGGGTAACTAAACCTCTTCATTTTAGCTGACTCCACCTTCAGCTCAAATTTATAAATCCAAAAAAACAGAAGGAGTATTTTGGAAGGGGCACTGGGTGATGTATGGGTTTAGGGACTGGGCAGGAGGAAGAGCTGATTGGCTGAATGTCAGCAGGGAAGCGTTATTATTGATTGACTGATCTGCATCGAGTAAAATGAGGGCTGTTTGTTAATCTACAGAGATTTCTCTCCTAAAAAAAACTTTATTTGGGCGAGTATTTATTTGAGCTTCCGTTTATTTACAGTAAACTGTAAAACTGTAAAATTTCCATTTTGAGTTTTCAGTGAAGTTTCTCCATTACTATGGCTGGGTGCAGCAGCATTAGCACTAACATTAGCTGCTAACCACAGTGCTAGTGGGACGTATATACCGCTTGATTGAGCTAGACTGAGAAACCATGACTGTTTTGGTAAGCGAGGGTGATTTTAGCTAGCGCAGTTTGTTTTAACATGGCAAACACGCAGCGGCTAATGCTAATGCTAATGCTGCTGCACCCAGCCTTAGTGATGAAGAAACTTCACTGAAAACTCTTCCTTATAACTCTGTACTTCAGCAGAGTGGCTTTACTGCTTCTTAATACCTGACTGATAGAATTCATATATACAATTTGCACCTTATAGTCTTATATGATTACAGGTCTTCTAAGACCTCACAAAGTTCTGTACTGCTATGTAATACAGCGTATGAAAGGTTCCTAAGAGCATGTAGGAAGGAGTAAGCAGTAGGTGTTGATCATGATGAGATCTGTACTAAAATGTGAGTGGGTGTAAAACCCAAATGAAGCAGATGCTGCGATTATATCGACACACGAGACGAGGCATCCTTCCCCACTGACCTTCTCCTCCAGCTCAGCCAGCTCTGCGTGACCCATGGCCGGCTCAGACGCCACCTTCTGTAGGTAGCGCACCTTGCGGCGCATTCGCTCCAGCTCTTTGGGCAGCTTGTCCGATACCATGTAGGAGTTAAACTTGATCTCCTCCTCCAGTCTCTTCACCAGGCCTGCGAGAGAGCAGCCATATCAGTAAGTTCACAACAGCAAACTCCCACGATGTGCACGGTACACGCAGACAGTTCATTTGCAATAGAAAAGCTTGGAGTGAAAATATGCTTTAGTGAAATTATGGTATTTGAGAGCTACTGAACATTTTGAAGATTTCCTGCTTGTGTGATATTTTAACGTAGTATTTAATGTTCAGACACAAGTCATTTTGGGATATCTGTTGCTTTAAAATACTAAAATAGGGCTGTCAACATTAAAAGGTTTAAACGTGATAAATTTGCAAGAAAATTATCTGGTCTTGATTTCGACCCAGCTATCAAATAAACTTCTAATAAACTGAGCTAATCTGCTGATAAGGCACAGTTTAATCTTATATATTACCCAGATTATATAGTGCTATGAACAAAAGCTGTCTCTGCTGCTGCTCCATGATATTAACACACTAACAGTGTGCTCACTAAGAAGAACAGCGTTCACTGCTTGCAGCCGCGCCACTTATTTTACTATGCGGCATTGCACATCCCCTTAACAAAAAGCCCAGTTTGAAAGCCCAGAATTTCAGTGTAGCATATATATAATTATACCAGAGTTAGTTCTGAGGCATTCTATGAGTGCCATTATCAGCTGGTAATGCACTGTAACTAACCGAAGCTCTCCATGTATTACTCCGCCACATACAAGTAACCTAGCAACGATGCAGCGCTTACAAGTCAAACAGCACAGCTATAAACAAACAGAGCAGCAATGGAACTATTTATTTTAACTGGCAGAGTGTTTATTTCATAACCAAACAGATCCTATTTTTTTCTTGCAATAAACAGTTATATAATGAAACTCGAGGTTCCTGCTATAACGTGTAATATTGGTGCTGATGTCTTGATGTCTACAACCGCAGCACAGCAGTGGCAATATTACACATTATAGCACGAAGCTCAAGAGTATTATAGCTTAAATATCTACTATAATAAAAATTTGCATCTTAAGAAGAACAAATATGATTAATCATAGTTAATCACATAATATTTTTTTGACTAGTAAAAACACATTTTTTTTCTGGGCTCATTTTTCTAAGTGGCACGGCCGCCTCAGGGTTTGTCCTCAGTAGTCTGTGACTAAGGGTTTGTAACCCAGCGATGCCACAGCCGGCCGTGGCAGGGAGTCCAGAGAGAGCACACCTGGTCCTGACATGTCCCCATTGGGCACGGCCTGAAGTACACCCAGCCTTCACGTGGTTAAAGGAGTCGGTGCAGTCAGAGGCCAGAGCAGATGGCTTTCGTATGACCTCCACCCCCCGCCAGGCCCTTAGTGGCACTGCCAGGATACACAGGCTTTTTCCATGGCTAACTCACTCTCAGGCTTGGCATCTGCTGCTGCCTGTCGCAGGTCTTTCAGCTGGATCTGACACCTCTGCAGCCTCTGCTCGGCCTGGAAGAGCTGGAACACATGAGAACACACACCATTAGTTGATTTAGGGTCACTTTTTGATCATGCGTGGCTGGCGAATACAGATAATACATACTGGGGCAAGAAAAAGTATGTTAACCATTTGTAATTTGTGATCTGATGTTCATTCATTCCAAGTTTACTGAATACTGAAATATGTGCCAATAATAATTTTTAAAAATATATATATTGTAGAATGTTTATCTTACTGTAGATTGATGAAACACTCTGTAACCAAATTATTATATCTAAATAATAATATTAATAAAAAGAATAACAAATTGTTAATATGTGGTTATTTGTTGGAAAGGGCTCAATTATATTTCTTTATCTCGGAGGAACTTTACAGACTGATATGCAAATTATTTTATTTCTTTAAAAATGATGAATAATCAAGAAAATCAAAAAAGTCATTTTTAACAGTGTTTATTAACTATTTATATAATTATTATAGTTATTTATAATAATTGTATAATGTTATCATGATTCTATGAAGTGTGAAAGAGTTTGTAGATTATATGAGCAAATATATATGTATATATATTTTAATAAATTAAAAAAATAATAAACAAATAGTTTGGACACACCTCTTCTCATTCAATGTTCAATTCATGTTTATTTCTTTTTATGTTTTTTTTTTTTTACATTGTAAATTTTATATTTAAGACTATATTAAGGCTATACAGGAACACATGCAAAAAAGTGTTAAAGAAACCAGAATCTATTTTATACTCCTGGTGTGATTTTAATATCAGTATCTTCATGAGGGAGAATCACCTGGATAAGTTTTCTTTTTCTCAGCGTTTTGAAAGATGGAGTTCCTGGAGGTGCTGAACAATAGCTGCTGTTTTTCCTTTACTTTGCTGTGAAGCTCCAGCTCATCCCAATTAAATCACCTCAAATCACCATCTCAGTTCATCAGGTTTAGATCAGGAGATTAATGTGGAGGAATAACACCTTTTTTTACTGTTTATTACGCAATTCCATATGTGTCCCTTAATCATTTTCATGTCTTTAATATTAATCTACTACAATGTAGAAAATATATTAAATAAAGAAATAAAGAAAAATATGTATATCTGATTTAGCATTTCATATCGACAGAAGAGCTTTTAGTGGTACCTGGTTCTTCTGCTCCTGTTTCTGATGAGCCAGAGACTCCTCTCTCTCCTTTTCCACTCGGAGCTGTCGGGCCAGTTCCAGCATGCGCTGGTGATTAGACACAGACTCCACCTTGTGCAAAAACAGGAGAATTACACAGTGAAACGGGTGTGAGCTGAGGATTGTACTCTAATCATGAATTAACACTGAATATGAAACTGTAGAAACACTAAGGCTGTGACAGGAATTGCTCCCTACTCCATTTTTATCATTGTAGTATATTAGAAGAGAGTTAATAGAAGATTTAATTAAGTATTCAGAAGTAAAAACAAGTGAATTCAGAGCTAGCCCTGCTGATGGAAACTGGACTGGACAGGACTAATGTGCTGCCACTATGATCAGGAGATCTTTTGTTCGAATCCTGGTTATGCTGCTTGCCATCAGCAGCCAGAGTCTGAGTGAGCTCATACTCAGCGTGCTGGCTTTACTCATGTTACAAGTAAGTATGCTGCTCTTTGGTGTTCGATACTAAAATAAAATTAATAACATTTTAGTCAAAGCATCAAAGGTATTATTGCTCAAATAACATACTTCTATAACAAGGCAGTGTCCAGCTGATATTAAAATTAAAATACTGTAGTTTCACTAAGACTGCTTTACCCTTTCAGAACTGAATTATCTCTAATGATGGAAAAAATGAAGGATCCTGTTTGTCTGTAATGTACAGAAAAGAGGACTTTAATATTTTACTATAAAATCTATATAGAAAATATTTCATCTTTTTTTATTGGAAGCCTGTGTGTAATATTTTATATTGCATATTGACCTTTTTCTGTTATGAACCATGCCTAAACAGTAAAAAAGATCAATAAAAAGAGTTCTACATCACAATAAATTAGTAAAAATTAGCTATTTTTCCAGTGCAGTGGGCGGGGCCAAGCTACTGTTTATTGTATATAAGCTTGGTAATTTTCTGGTTCATGCTCTATTCTGATTAGCAAACAGTGGTATGTGCAACAAAACATTTAAATATAAAGAAAATACATGGTGTGTATTGTAACAGAAAATTTAACACCTCCTTACCCGTTTTCTCAGACGCTCCACTCGTTTAATCAGCTGATCCTTCTCTTCCTCCATGGCTGCAATATCCTGCAGCATCAAGTTATACATTTGTTTAATTCTACATAAGTTGGAAAGCTACTCAAATATAAAATATAGTGTGTAAGACCACAAACAGAAACACAAATAAACAGACATCACAGTCTTACCCGTCGAATCTCAGCTGTAGAAAACCCAGAGTTCCTCAGCTGTTCACACTCCTTATGATAAGTCTTAAATCCCTCTACCAACTCCTCGTACTGTTTTAAAGTACAGAATCAAAGAGAATAGAAAAGAACAGAAAAAAGAAAGGAAAAGACACATTATACAATTTTATTATGAGGAATTGAAAGCTTCCACA
The DNA here is from genome assembly GCF_023375975.1 of Astyanax mexicanus. Classification (NCBI taxonomy): domain Eukaryota; kingdom Metazoa; phylum Chordata; class Actinopteri; order Characiformes; family Acestrorhamphidae; genus Astyanax; species Astyanax mexicanus. Next base: position 1,231,411 of record NC_064419.1, on the reverse strand, counting down.
GTAACATATTTAATCTCAACCTTAGTTTGAAAGTTGAACTGTATTATTTAGTATCTTTTCATAATTCAGTGTCTAATTTTAGTAAAAATTATTTAATATACAAACTATTTAAAAAACTTCCTAAGACCTTAATGACTCTCTAATATGACTTGCTAAAGTTACTGCTTCATTACTCCACATGGTGGTGCTAATCAACTGAATAGTGTAAACCTGCTGTAAAGAATATAGGTTGTGAAAATCTGTGCCAAGCTGAACCAATAAATGCAAATTTCCTGATATTTAATTGTTTAGGAGAATTTATCTTCTTTAGTAACACAGATGCAGTGAAGTATTAAGTAGAGAATTGTCTTGTGATACACTGAGTATCGCAGAATTACAGTACAATACTCTTGGCGATATGACAAAACACTGAATAAAATATTAAAAATAAAACAAAATATTTCAAGAATACCCTACTACAACAAAATGAAAATTAAATTTTAATATTGCACACGATATGATTTGGCACACCCCTAACTGAGATTTTAAAAAATACAAGAATTTTATCAGATTTGTAACAGAAGTCAATGATCCAGAATATCATGATATTAATAATAATACACTCCAAATATCTCCATATAGCCAGGATTAAAGTAAAATAAATGATACTGGACAGATATAATCTGTCTCTAGTAGATATATAAAGGGATATGAGAACAGTGTGAATTTCACTTTTGTTAAAACTATAAAAAGTAGAACCCTGATGTGATAATTAGGGATGGGTGATATGACACTTTATTTCAGGGTATAATATCTATCGTTCACGATATTCAAAAATATTGCGGTGATATTATTGAGTATGATACGATATGGCACACCTGTAGTATGTATGTAAAAATCGAATTAAATTCGCTAAGGATTGAACAAAGGACAATCATCAGACTGTACTGACGGTCATGCTAAGAGAAGTCAGACCTGGTGGTAGGTGTCTGAGATTACGTCATCAGTCAGGAACTCGCCAGGCACGTCCAGCTTGACGAGGAAGCGAGCCAGATAGGCTCTTTTCTTTAGCTCAGGAACTCTCTGCAGCAGCCAGTGAAGGATGGGGTGAATCACTGGCTTACTGCCAGTTACCAGCCCCTGACGGAAGCTGCTTCTGGAAAGAGAAGAAGAATCTGAGTGAGAAATTATGCCACTATTTTTAGTTGAGTAATTCAGGCTCAGTAATGCAGGTTTATAAAGCAGTTTGGGCCAAAACACCTCTTATTCGAGAGAGAAACAAAAAATGTAATAAAAAATGCTGCGTCGTTTAATATATTTATATACAGTACCTGCAGGTAAGGGAAATTAAGTCTGTTCAGTGTAAATCCAACAATTTTTGTCAAATTTACTGTCTCCTTTATTTTGACACGGACGTAGATTGAGGGCAACCCTACATTTTCAATGTAGCTGAGCATTTACAAGAACAGGGATAAATATGCCGATGAAAATGATAACTACACAAAAGAAAATTTAAAATAACAGTGAACAAAAATAAAAATAGATAGAAGGAAATCTTCAGGTTAAATTGGTAAGAAATTAGGATAAAAATATGATAAGAGATTAATAAAATTAATAAAATAAACCAGTAAACATTAAGCTAAAACTAATAATAAATAAGGACTAGTAATAATAAAGATATTTGATTTATTTTTTATTTTATCCACATACTTACGCGTCAGTGAGACCTCCTGAAGGCTTGTATTTTAACAAACCCAACAGAGTAAACATTCTTTTGGCTGTCTGGTCAGGCATTTCTTCACGGATGTCAATTGCTTGCTGAAATAGAAGACATAGATCACATTACGAAGATGAACACACTAAATATATATTTGTATAAATAACAAAAAAAAAACATTTCCAAACTGTCTGACAGATTCTCCAGAAAATGTGTGTTATTTTAAGATCCAAAACAAGAATATACATTTTTCTCTTCAATATATTAGTTTGCTTATTTTGTACACTCTTGATAGTTGACCTATACACTTGAATTATATTTATTATGGCACATTCCACCGAATGGGTGCCATTTCTGTCCCCAGGAAATTACATGTATAAATGTACACACAAAATAACTTTTAAATACATTATTTTATTAAGCATAGTGTCTTGTACATTGACCTAATTGCAAAAGTAAGATATATAATAAAAAAAATAAACATCCTATCTTAATCTTTTATATCCTAAACTTAAAAATATTTTTTTCATAATAATAAGTGAATAAATGAGTAACAGTAACAGGGGTGAGTAGAGTCCCCTGGTTTGTTTATTTATTTAATAATGTGAATTTTAGTTAATGTAAACCACCTTTTTCCAATTCTGCTTGGTTCATCATTTGTCCATTTATTTATTAAATTAACTACATGACAATACATTTGATACATTTCAGGTTTGGGTTTTCTTAATAAGATAAAATTAGTCAGAAATTGTCAGAAATATCAATTACTTGAACACGCAGTCAATTATTTCTTTAGAATAAAGACTTTCTTGAGAGAAAATCAAAGGAATTAGGCGACCACAGGCCTCAAGCAGCACAGCAGTCCTGATATTACACGTTATAACACGAACCTCGAGTGTATTATAGCTTAATTATCGATAATCTGAATCTGCTCACCTTACTGTCAATTTCTGCCAGAACATCATTCAGAGTCTGCAGAAGCTGAATCGGCTCTAATGAGTCAAATGTGATCAGATTAAAGTTTTTCTTAAACGGCTCCCGGTTCAGTTGCTCCACTATAAACTTCAGCTGTTCGCTCATTTTCACAAGATTTCTTTACTTTGCCAAAAATACACAGATTAAACCCTTACAGCTATATAACGCTATATAACCAGCGAGTTAAATAGCTAAGCTAGGCTAGGCTAACTCGTTAGCGAAACAGAACTAGCCCTTTACGGTCGCTAGGCAACCCTGCTCTTAGACTAGTCTCCTGGCTAGCGACACTAGCTAACTAACTAGTTAGTTAATACTTTAATACACATAGCTCCCAGAGTTCGCGTTGTTTTTCTCTCTTTATATCAGTATTAATATTTAATATCGCTAAAAGCTCGCGATAAGCTCTGACTGAAAATGCCTAGAAACAGAAAAGCTGCTCGCGGTTGCTAACCGGAAGTTATCACAAGCTTCAGGCTGTTCTGTTTTTTCAAAATAAAAGCATCAGTAAATTTTAAATTTCATCTGTAAATCAAGGAAGCAGAGTCCGGGGGTCCAAGCTGCTTGAGGTATCAGTGATTGTGGAATGTATAGTTGTGTATATTATCGTTAATATTATTTTTATACATCATCATTTCCTGCTTCATTTTATTTATTTTTATTCTATTATTATATTTAGATATTTGTATTATTATTATTATTATTTTTTTGTTAATTTCAGTAAATTATCTTATATCTCTATTACTATTATAACTTTTATTTTGATTTAGATTTTTGTCTATTATTGTTATTATTTAGTAGTAGTAGTGATATGTTAATTATTGTTGTTTTTGTTTTTTTCATATCTCTCTCATATCTCTACTTTATTATTTTATTCTTGTACATTATTATTTTTCTTCTTCATTTGTTCTTCTTACTATTAATAGTACTATTATTATATTATAATAATATAATTATCTTATTATAATATTATATAATTATATTATTATATATATATTTGCTGTTTCAGTATCGTTATTTATTAATTATATTTAGAATTTATATTATTGTTGTTTATTTTATGTATTTTCCACTATTTTCTTTATATCTTATGTACGATTTTAAATTTTTGATGTTATATTTTATTTTTTTATTAATTAGTCTATTATTATATTAATGTTATAATTGTAGTAATAGTAGTATATTAATTTGTAGGAGTAGTTTTTTTGCTGTTTTGCAGGACAGAGAGAGATAGAGAGAGATAGAGAGAGAGAGAGAGAGAGAGAGAGAGAGAGAGAGAGAGAGAGACCGTGCGCGCGCGCAGGGGGGACAGAACGAGAGCGCGCGCGCTGGGGGTGAAGAGAGAGAGGGGCATTATCTCCTCTTCTCACGCCCGTATCCGTGCGTTTTCAGCGGGCATTATGCGGAGGTGAAGACGGTCGCGGTGCTCCGCCGCTCGAGGTTTCGCATCCTTGCGGATTCTGAACCGAGCAGCGCTTTATTTTTTATTATTTTATTTTTATACATTTTTTATTTTTATACGGAGCTCCTCCGCGGAGCAGCGGCCGCGTACACTCATGCATTCGAACAGAGGATTAGCGCGGAGGAACTGCCTCGAGAATATGAACTGCAGCTGGGGCACGGAGCTGTGGGTATGTATGCAATTAGCGTCCGGTGTTTAGTGCTGAAATGCATGGGGAAATATGCATGGCGAGCCCGTGCATCAGTAATCAGCAGGTGTGCCACTCGCGTGCAGACAGACAGCTCAGCCTGGGCCAGTCTGCCCAGACACCCCAGGTAAACGATCCGCCCATTTTGTGGCAAAGATTAGCACGCGACAGCATTAGGTTTTATCTGATTTCTCTCTTTTTTCCACCTTTCCGTTGATTTCTAGCTGTTAGCGCGTGCATGCATTCATGCATACAAGTAGCGCGCGCAGCTTAACCAGCCCCAGCTTATTGAGTTATTAGCCAGCACAGTTGGCTAAATACCCGAGCTAGCAGTAATCCGCAGCTAATGCTGCTCTAACAGCCCGCACTGCAAAGTGCACGAGGAATATTTCTGCATTGTTCGTCGTTAAGGCAGGTGCATGTGATTACAGGGGAGAATTATGGATTAGAACTGTGATATGATCTCAGATGCATCACATGCATCAATCACAGAGAACTGTGACAATGCAGCTCCTCTCCTCGCTCTCGGTGTGTGCACGTGTGAGTGTGAGCGAGCCCCATCTTGCAGGCTCCTCCTAATTTGGATGAGGAGGATGATAGTGAGGATGATGATGGTGATATTGATGGTTGTAACTGTAGCTAGGCCTCATAGGCCTAGTTCTTTCTAAAATATACATATAGATACACCAATCAAACATTTGGACACAGTAGGGCTGGGCGATACGGCCCTAAAATAATATCACAATATTTTTATGGTATTTTTGCATTAACTAAACTCTTGGCAATATGGCAAAATACTAAATAAAAAAAAATATATATATATACCGGTGTATATATATATATATATATATATATATATATATATATATATATATATATATATATATATATATATATATATATATATATATATATATATATATATATATTTTTTTTTTTTTTTTTTTTTTTTTTTTTTTTTTTTATTTATTATTATTTTTTTTTTTTTCAAGAATACACTACTGAGGAACTCACTACTGAGTTGTCTAGTGGACTAAGGCGCTGCTACTATGATCAGGAGATCGCTGGTTCGAATCCCGGTCATGCAGTTTGCCATCGGCTACCCAAGCCCTGAGAGAGCACAGTTGGCCTTGCTTTCTCTGGGTGGGTACATTAACTGGCTGCATCAGCATTAGATTAAAACTAAATTCGTCCAAACTATGAAGAAGAACTTAGGGAAATATTTAGTAAACCAAAGAAAAGTGTTAAACAAATCAGAATATGTTTTATAATTTTTTATTCTACATGTAGGCACCTCTTGCTTAGATAGAGACAGCTTTGCACATCTTGGTGGCAGTATTTTCTCAGTCAACTTTATGAGGCTTTCAGTTAACAGCTGTGCTGAACTCATCAAGAGTTAATTGCTTGATATTTTTGCCTCTTAATGTGTTTGAGAGCATCAGTTGTAAACTTGTTATGCAGTGATATGTGAGAGAGTAATGTAAGTGTGTGGTGCATTCTGGGTATTGTAGTCCAGGGGCTGGAGATTGCAGGTAGAGCTGAATGTAGGAAAGATAGGCGCACCATCAGCATTGGCGTGAGATATAGAGTTACTAATAGTGCCAACATCTTAGTGCATTAGCCCAGCACCACCTTAACATTCTGTTTTTTTTCAGAAATGCTAAAATATCATGAAATATTAGTCATATCTACTTTACTGTATTCAATCAATAGCCAGCGTCCAAACCTGACCTCCTTCACTAATGAATAATGAGACTTTGACAGGGACAAGACAATGTCTGCACACATTGCCAGCTCACTACAATATATGGGACGACTTTAATTGATGAAGAGGTGTTTCAAACTCTTGTTCTCTGAACTGGTCTCTTTTCCTGAAGGTACATCTGTCCTCCCACCCGAAACACCGTTCTATTACTGTGCTGAAAATAAAAAGATTAATAAATTCAATCAATAAATTCTCTAAAAAGTTCTAATTATATAAATAGAGAGTGTGATACAATACTTTTAAATATACCACGACACAAACAATGGTAAAAGTAATAATAATTAAAGTAAATATCTAACTAAAAGTTTGTCAAATACATCTATTAAAAAAGAAGCTTCCCTAAAGTGCAGTTCTTTGCCATATGTGTGTTTTTATCCAAGTAAAAAAAAAAAAGGCAGCTAATGGACAAATTGTTGACTCAGAAAGTGACAAATAGGATCCATGGCTCAAAAAAAGTGATATAAAGTGATCATCAAGTGATACAAAACCCTAAAATCCAGTGTCTTACTGGAGCAAAAATACTTCAGGAGCAGTATATCCCTTTTGAATACTTTAGTACTGTAACTTGAAAGATAGGTAATATTAATTCACTTTGGAAAATGTAAATGTTTTGTTGTGTTTACTGGAGACCAAATAAATTGTGACTGATAAATAATCAGTAACCATTTTTACTTTACTTTCTTGGCTTCATATTTTAAATTTATATCAGTTTATAGAACTATTTTAAATATTCTTATATGTTGCAGTTTGCACAATAAAAATATTTTTTCTACAAACATAGACCGACTTTAGAAATCAAAGCCTAAATTTTAAGCCTCAATGTTTTATATTCTATGTACTCCTGATAGTATATAGTACACTCCTGACAATTTTTATAGTCGACTTGTCGATTATTATAATAAGCCAACTAATCGTTGCAATCCAGTCCCGACTGTGGTTTGCACTGAAAAACTAAACAAGGTCTGTGTGAAAGCAAGTTTACTCAGAGAAAGGCAATTAGTCTTTAGTACACAAACAAATGCTAAGGCTAAGTTAGCTTTGTGAGGTAATAACTGATGCACTGTGTGATAAGTGATGTTGAACTCTTTGTGACTAATTTGTAAAAATGGACTAAAACCTTGTTTTACCATTTTATTTCAGTTGCTGCTAAAGTAAAGTAACTTCTGAAGTCACAGGGTTGTTTTTTTTTTGGATTAAGCCTAGTCATAGAGTAAATTTTCCTTTTAACAGGAAATCTCCATTCAAAATTCTGTGTAATCCAACAATAGGTTTAATCCCTGTCTGGGAACCTGTTAGAGTTGTGGGTTTAATACCCGTCTTCACTAAGCTCTCAAAGTTGGAATGTGTAAAGATACTGTACAACCCTGGGCTGCAACTAATGATAATTTTGGTAGTCGACTACTCTTGAGTTTTATTTTTTGGATTAGTCAACGTTTTCTGCCATGTTCTCCATCTCTAAAAACAACACAAAAAGATGAGATTTAGGTGAGATTTAAAAGGCATTTGAATGTCCACATGTTGTTTAAATGTGAAGATTACTGATATTTAGTAAATAAATATGTAATCTGTTGTGTTTGGGCACTTTTTTGGAGACACAGTCCAAGTTTCTTCTGTCCCCAGCACTTTGTGTAATGTGGTACTGTTACAAATAAACGATTAGTCGACAATTAAATTTGTAGCGACAAATTTAAATAATCGACATTGTCGATTATATCGACTAATCGTTGCAGGCCTAGTGTTGTTTTAATCTTGTAATAAAAGAATGAGCCGTTGTTAAAGGATCTGTTTCTTTTTATCTCCCCAGGATCAGTTTGATAACTTGGAGAAGTACACGCAGTGGGGCATCGAGTTTGTGGAGCGCTACACCAAGTTTGTAAAGGAGAGATCTGAAATCGAGCTCAGCTATGCCAAACAAATAAGGTACCGTAAATACTGTAAATATTCCCCTTCATATTCAACAGAATTCCGTTTTCTGCCTGCAGGGTGTTGAGCAGAGCAGGGTATATTTAGCAGCACTGCGCTCATTATTTTGGTCGCTGTAGTCTGTAGAATAATGTTAGATATAGTCAGAAGGGATTTTATGATTTATTTCAGAGTCTATTATAGACAGAATAGACAGAAAAAGAATATATTAGTCAGTGATGAAGAAAAATGCACTATGTGTATCAATAACTGGAGCAACATAAGTGGTATTGGATAGATAAGGGTGATTGTAATTGTTATTGGTATGTGAAATATTGAGAGTAAAGGTGGGACAATATATCGATATGGCAGTACATCATATGATTTTGATTGTACTGTATCGTATTGATATGCAGCATCAAATACTGATATTTTTATTGAAACATTGAATATTGGTTCTCAAGTTCTACGAAACTGACACCAATAAATCCATAATAATTCCTGCCTTGTATTTACTTATTTAGGAGTATTTTTATCTTGAGTATTACAGAATCGCAGTGATAATATATAATATTGTGAGATGCTCTGTGATTCCCACTCAATTAAAAGTGTGATTTTTTTTTTTCTTCTTGATACAAAAGAGCTTTGAAATTTTTTTGCTCTTTTTCACAAATAAATAAGTATTTTATTATATTATATACTCAGGACAGATTTTGGGCTTGTTTGGGGGCCTTATCGACTAATCAGAAAAATAAAAAGCAGATTAGTCGACAACCAAAATAATCATTAGTTGCAGCCTTAGCGACTGAGAAAATTAGGAACAGGAGCTGCATCCACAACAAACAGGGATTTGAGGACATGGTAGAAATAATTGTTGATTTATAGACTAATCTGAAAAAATAATCGTCAGATTAGTCAACTGTCAAAAAAATCATTAGTTGCAGCCTTAGCAACCAATCAACTAATATAATATAATAGCAACTAATTGAATAATATAATATAATATAATAATATAACTAATAATCATTAGTTGCAGGCTTAGTGACCAATCAGAACAATAATTGTTAGATTAGTCGACTACTAAAATAATCGTTAGTTGCAGCCTTAGCGATTAAAATTAGCAGAGTTTTAAGGACATGGCAGAAATAACTGACTAATCGACTAATCAGGAAAAAAAATAATCAGATTAGTCGACTTCTTAAAAAATCATAAGTTGCAGCCTTAGCGACTAATCAGAAAAATAATCGCCAGCTTAGTCGACTACCACAATAATCGCTAGTTGCAGCCTTAGTGATTTAAAAAAAAGTAGGACCATCAGCTGTATCCACAGCAAACAGAGATTTGAGGGCATGACTAAAATAACTATTGACTAATCGACTAATCAGAAAAATAATCGTCCGATTAGTCGACTACCAAAATAATCATTAATCGCAGCCTTAGAAGAGATGTTTCTTATTATAGCACATATTCAGTTGAGATTTTGTCCTCTGAAGATTATCCACGGTCGAAAACATATTCAGCTGGACACGTTACGCGTCAGGCGTGCATTTCCATGGTTACGGAGGTTGCTACGGCGCTGACCCACATTCTGATAGTCTGTCCCTCGCTGGTTTTGCTGGTTTGGTTGGGGCTGGGTTTTGGAGGAGCGGAGGCGTGCGAGCCGGCTGTGCGCTGTGATAGACTAGACACCAGAGAATGCCCAAATTGGCTTCATGCACACACACTTACACACACTTACACACACAAACACACACTTACACACACTTACACACACAAACACACACTTACACACACAAACACACACTTACACACACTTACGCACACTCACTTTTTTCCCCCCTCACTCTTACTTGCACACTTGCGTGCATGTCAGCTGCTGGGAAAAAAACCCTCTGCATTCATAATTACACATCCCTACACACACACACATGCATGCATGCGTGCATCCACACACAGCTGGAAGGCTTGCTGCGGCTAGCGGCCGAGGCTACTAGCCCTAAATACAGGCCTTTTGTACATGCATACATACATTTGCGTGCTTGTTCTTGTGTTTGTGTATATGTGTGTATATATGTGTGTGTGTGCAAATGAGAAAATCCTCTTTATTTATTTAATTACTATTTTTTTTTTTTTTCTTTTTTTTTTTTTTTACAGCAGCCTGTCAATCAGTGCTTTTGTTATGTGTCTGAAGTCTGGAGGGTGCATTTGTACGCTCTTCAGCTGAAAGAAGGACTTAATTCACGACTCCCCGCAGCCTGTTATTCAGCACCGCACAATGAGCGAGGATTTATCTGACACAAAGCACTTGTTAGTAGACAAACTGCATCGACCTGCCTCCTCCAGTCCGGGAATAATAGCTATTTAAAAGAGCAGGCGATACGGGGGTATTGTGTGGAGGGACTGTAGATTTTTTTTTGTCGTTTAGCTTCGTTTTTGAACCTTTTCAGAGTAGAGGAATGCCCTGTGATGCCCTGCGAAACAGCATGCATGTCCTCTGGTTGAGATTTAACAGAAGCAATATGATGCTATACACACACACACACTCTCACACACACACAACATCGGTGTGCCTTTCTTTGACAAGAAGCTGCAAGATGGTGATCTGCCTAGCAACACGTCAGCCTACAGGGAGGTACAGTTGGGTGTGTGCATGGCGAAAGAGAGAGAGAGCGCGAGAGAGAGTGAGAGAGAAAGCTGCAGACTCCAGAGGAGAGAGAGAGGGAGAGGGAGAAAGAGGGGGTGGCACCGTCAGCGCACATTGTCACGTTCATGAGCTTTTTCTCTTTTTTTCTGCGGCCCTTTTCGCATTGATTTGAATTAATCTCGCAGTCGCTCTCGCGCGTGGAACACTGCTTTCCCTTTTTTCAGCTTTTCTCCGTCCCTCTTTGTCTCAGTTTTCCACTCCAGCCAAAAAAACTCAGCAGTATGAAGCGCCTTCCTTGTCCGAAGCCGTGATAATGACGTGATTATGGTTCGGGACAGTAGACAGCTTTGTTTGCAGCCCAACCCGTTTAATAGACGCATTGATATCGTCGCTGCCGTCACGCAAAAATAAATATATCTTTTGTCTGGAAAAATGGATTTTTGTCACTTTGTGACATTATTTGAATTTTGAGAGAGTCGTCTTTTACATTACATCAAAATTTCATGATGAGTGGACCAATAGAAATGCTCCGAAATGCATCTTTTTACATAACTTCCATTAAACATTCCGAAAAAGTAACATCCCTGCCTGCGATCTCAAATCTCCGGACTACATTACCCAGAATGCACCACACACTGACCACTCTTGTACATTCCTAGAGCACCTCCAGGAAGCAAATCACCTGAATATTGAACACACGTGCTCTAGGCCTTATTAAAGGAACTCACTCCAGCTCACTCATCATTGAGTATTGACAGATTTATCTTAGTACAACGCGTTTCCTGTTTCCTGTGTTTTCTGTCTCGTTTTGACCTTAATTTATATTCACCCACCCTGATACTGTCTCGCTGTATATGACCACTGGACTGTTTATCGTTTCTGGTATTTTTATCTTCTTGCTGCTGCTGTTTACCAGTATTAATATTGCCTTGTCTGACTACCCCTTTGTCTAATACTTTAATTAATCAATATAATCAATAATTAAAATTGGCCTTAGTTTGTATTTAAATATATGATATAAAGAAAATGATTAATTAGATAAATTAAATTAAGTAAAAAAATGCTGTATGGTATGGTCTTTATCTAAAATAAATAGAAATTTCAAGTCTATGCCTGATATTCATCCATTCTTTTGATATTAATTTGAGTTGCACAGTTTATAATACTTTCTTAACAAAAAGTGATGAATGCGATTATTTTAATTTAATTAATTACAGAGTATGAAATTAATTAGATTATATTATTTTAATAACTTTACAGCACACTTTTAGTAAATATATAGAACATAAACTCACTCAGGGGGCGTGTGCTACTTTTTTGTTGTTGTTTTTTTCCGCATGGGTTTATATTCTGTGCCAATAAGAGTTATAAATCACTTTTACACTTGAGCTATTTTTGTTTCTGTCCCTTTGAGAATGATATAGGCGCATGCAGGTTAGCTGCGTTCTGATTGGCTGTTCTGTGTTGTGCAGCATTTAAAAAGCAGTTCAGGCTGAAAAACTGCTGGATGCTGCAGCCTAATTGGGTGGAGATAAACAGCTTTAGGTTCATTTAGGTGTAGATATGTAAATGTATAGTGTCTCGAAACATCACATTAATTTATATTTTATTTGTAATGGCTATTCAAACATTTTATGTATTTTGATTCCAATTTCTGAATGATCTTTGCAATTATTTCTGCTGTGCTATGCTACTGTTTCTTATTATTTCATCATTATATCAGTGAAATAAATAATATATTATGTCTTAAATAATAGTATAGAATTTATCACAATTATTTTTGGGATAATTCATTATCCAGAAATATGTTATCATGATAGGTGTAGCACAGGGTCTATAACAGCTGTGTTACCAGTAACACTGTGCTGAAGAAATCTTGGACAGGGAATTGTTAATAGGAAAGTCCAAAAAAGGAAATGTCAAGAATTAAATATGGGTTTTTAAACATTAACCCATGGCCTCTTTGTTCTTGCCACAGAAATCTGTCGAAGAAATACCAGCCCAAGAAGAACTCCAGAGAAGAGGAGGAGTACAAGTGAGTATTTTAGCAGTTCTATATTTTCCTGGGTAAATTTCAGTAAGAAATGACTCATTAGAGTGATGATTAGACTGATTAGAGCAAGGGTGTCCAAACTACGGCCCGATGGCCATTTGCGGTCCGTTTCCTTTTTTGGAGCGGCCCGCGAGGTATTTTAGAAACAGAATGAAAGTTGGCCCGCTGTTAAGCAGGTTTTTATAATGTGAGATTCAAAGTTTGAACGCTAGAGTCTAAAAAGTCTAAAAGCGGAGAGAGTGCGCATTTCTAGTGCAGAAAAACGGGCCAAAGAGTCTAAAAGCGGAGAGAGTGCGCATTTCTAGCGCAGAAAAACGGGCCAAAGAGTCTAAAAGCGGAGAGAGTGCGCATTTCTAGTGCAGAAAAACGGGCCAAAGAGTCTAAAAGCGGAGAGTGCACATTTCTAGCGCAGAAAAACGGGCCAAAGAGTCTAAAAGCGGAGAGGGTGCGCATTTCTAGCGCAGAAAAACGGGCCAAAGAGTCTAAAAGCGGAGAGAGTGCACATTTCTAGTGCAGAAAAACGGGCCAAAGAGTCTAAAAGCGGAGAGTGCACATTTCTAGCGCAGAAAAACGGGCCAAAGAGTCTAAAAGCGGAGAGAGTGCGCATTTCTAGTGCAGAAAAACGGGCCAAAGAGTCTAAAAGCGGAGAGTGCACATTTCTAGCGCAGAAAAACGGGCCAAAGAGTCTAAAAGCGGAGAGAGTGCGCATTTCTAGTGCAGAAAAACGGGCCAAAGAGTCTAAAAGCGGAGAGTGCACATTTCTAGCGCAGAAAAACGGGCCAAAGAGTCTAAAAGCGGAGAGGGTGCGCATTTCTAGCGCAGAAAAACGGGCCAAAGAGTCTAAAAGCGGAGAGAGTGCGCATTTCTAGTGCAGAAAAACGGGCCAAAGAGTCTAAAAGCGGAGAGTGCACATTTCTAGCGCAGAAAAACGGGCCAAAGAGTCTAAAAGCGGAGAGAGTGCGCATTTCTAGTGCAGAAAAACGGGCCAAAGAGTCTAAAAGCGGAGAGTGCACATTTCTAGCGCAGAAAAACGGGCCAAAGAGTCTAAAAGCGGAGAGAGTGTGCATTTCTAGCGCAGAAAAACGGGCCAAAGAGTCTATAAGCGGAGAGAGTGCGCATTTCTAGTGCAGAAAAACGGGCCAAAGAGTCTAAAAGCGGAGAGAGTGCGCATTTCTAGCGCAGAAAAACGGGCCAAAGAGTCTAAAAGCGGAGAGGGTGCGCATTTCTAGCGCAGAAAAACGGGCCAAAGAGTCTAAAAGCGGAGAGGGTGCGCATTTCTAGCGCAGAAAAACGGGCCAAAGAGTCTAAAAGCGGAGAGGGTGCGCATTTCTAGCGCAGAAAAACGGGCCAAAGAGTCTAAAAGCGGAGAGAGTGTGCATTTCTAGCGCAGAAAAACGGGCCAAAGAGTCTAAAAGCGGAGAGAGTGCGCATTTCTAGCGCAGAAAAACGGGCCAAAGAGTCTAAAAGCGGAGAGAGTGCGCATTTCTAGCGCAGAAAAACGGGCCAAAGAGTCTAAAAGCGGAGAGAGTGCGCATTTCTAGCGCAGAAAAACAAAGCAAAGAGTCTAAAAGTTGCCGTAATTAAGGAGTTTAATATTAATATTAAGATACATCATGAAATGAAACATCAATTTGAAAAATCTTAGTTTACACAACACTGTAAAAGATAAAGATAGTAAATCAAGTAAAATGGTGTGTAAATGAAATAATCAGGAAAATGTATTATTTAAAGTGGTATATTTCATTATTTGTTTTATTACAGAGTCTGTGGCCCGTGACTTCAAATATATTTCTCCTTCTGGCCCCCAACAAAATAAATTTGGACACCCCTGGATTAGAGTGACACGGGCCAGATGTTTTATGCTTGCGGACCATGATCTGTGTTATTACCTGAAACTTCCTTTAAAACCCTCTCTCTCTCTTTCTCTCTCTCTCTCTCTCGTATCCAGGTACACCTCCTGCAGAGCGTTCCTCATGACCCTAAATGAGCTGAACGACTACGCCGGGCAGCACGAGGTCATCGCCGAGAGCCTCTCGTCTCAGATTATCTCAGAACTGTCTCGCTACATCCAGGAGCTGAAGGCCGAGCGCAAAGCGGTACGTGTCTCTGTGTCTCTCTTTAAGACCCAAAAACAAAAAAACACATCATCCTGCTGCGTCCTGCAATCGAGGGATGAAATAGATTATCCTCTAAAACGAATCCTCAAATCCCTGAGCAGATTTTTTTATGATCATGTTCTTGTTGGGGGATTCTAATAATTAATCTCTCTAGATTAATCATTAGAGTGATGTTGGGGAGCACAGGCTTCTGTTGTCTGAGGTGTCAGAGCTGGGGATACAGCACTTTCCTCTGAGCATGCCGGCTAACCAGTAGTGCCGGACAATAATTTAATATCAATATTCATTATGATGCATTACCATATATTTCCCTCTATAAGGCGTACCAGATTATAAAGTGCACTATTAATAAACGTGTATTTTCATATTATAAGATGCATTATGTGACACTAGTAAGGAACAGGGGTGTTGCCATGTTTTCCTTCTAATTCATCAGGTGTAGAGCTTGGTGTAAAGCTAAGCTAAGCTAAGCGGTACGTGTCTCTGTGTTTCCGTGTCTCTGTGTTTCTGTTTAAGACCCAAAAACAAAAAAAAAAACATCATCCTGCTGCGTCCTGCAATCGAGGGATGAAATAGATTATCCTCAAAAACGAATCCTCAAATCCCTGAGCAGATTTTTTTATGATCATGTTCTCGTGTCGGGATTGTTGGAGTCCTCCACTGCCTTGTTCGCCTGCCTCCTGTAAATCCTGAGATAAAGAAAGTGAAATATGTTATTATTTTGTTGATGATTTTGCGGCACATTGCGTGATGACGCCGCCGCGGCCGAATGTGGGTCACGTATTGGGGTCGGTGGAGTGGGAGCAGGAGCAGGAGCAGGTCCTCCCCCTCGCTGGGGCTCTGAAAGGACTACAAGGCCTCTATCTGAGTTGCCTGGCTGGAACTAACGCGATTGGCTGGGAGGGACGGGTGAGGCGAGTGTGTTTAGAGCTGCTTTTTCATGTGCGAGCGGCTCTCTGAGAGAAAGTGCTCTTTATGTATTTTTCATAAAGAGCGTAATGGCATCCTCTGTGTGGGAGGAGGAGGGGGAGGGGGGGCGTGTGGAGCAGCATCACTGCCACCGTGACCTTTAGTGACCTAAGCAAATCATTTTCACTACAATGAAAAGTTTGTGAGTGTGTGACGGGGGTGTGTATCTGTCTCTGACCTCACTATGATTCAGTTTAGGAGCGATTCTTTAGGAAACGATTCATTGCATCATAATTTTTTAGAAAAGAGAATCTCCATTCAGTGTGTGGTCTTGTCTACTAGTAAAAAATGTTTAAAAAATGTTTAAAAATTATTTAACAGGGTTTGTATGGTCATAAAAATCCTAAAAAAAAAAGTCGTGCAATTTATATATGGCAATTTACAGGCCTGGATACGTAAGTGAAAAAATAAACCTACAAATAAAACAAATCTAATTTGATGTAAACTAATAATAATGTAGCAAAATAAATGATGTAACTTAGAAATAATGTAACGTAGCCAAAACATGTAATAAAATACCAAATGGCAGAATTTTTGCATGCATGTAAGCTGCAAACATTCACAATTTTACTAAAAATACTGTGTTTTTTGGATCTTTGATCAGGTTCATATTTTATCTGATCAGCTCGGTTTGACTTTCACTTCTCATCTGTTTCTCTTCTGTTCTTGGTGTGTTGTAGCATTTTCACGACGGCCGCAGAGCTCAGCAGCATATCGAGAACTCCTGGAAGCAGCTGGAGTCGGTGAGTGACGCAACAGCGGCTCTGAGACGCTGCATTAAAAATATTCCAGTGATGGGAGGTTCAGCTTTCTGAGAACACGACACATCATTTCTGCTTGTTAAACTTTCTATAAACATGTCTATTGATAAATTGAGCTGTTAATTGTTATATAAGGATATATTTTTTATTTTTTAAACAGATTTTTTGTTCTTAATCCCTGTATTTGAATATGTTCAAGAGTTATAAGTTCATTACCGTTTATTATATCATATTAATGGCATAAAATGTCAATCTTAAAATTCATTATTTAATGCATTATTTAGTCCTACTAGTCCTAGTACTAGTCCTAATTTAGAATGGTTCAGATTTCCCCTCATAATACAGATTTCACACTGCAGTAAAATTATTATTATTATTATTATTTTTTTCTTCAATAATTTTAAAATAAGTTTTTTTTAATCAATCCACTTAAGGGGGCGCCTAGTAGTTCAGCAGGCTCTGCCCTGCCACTATGATTGGGAGGAGATTGGTGGTTCGAATCCTGGTTATGCAGCTTGCTTTCAGCTGCCGCCCCTTCCCCTCATCATTCCTTATAGGGTGATGTGGATCAGCACAAGGCTGCGTCTGTGAGCTGCTGTATCAGAACCGAGTCGCTGCGTCTCTTTCCTTCGAGCGTTAGTGCTGTGATGTGATTATACTCTGCAATGCTACAGCATCAGCAGCAGTTCAAAAAGAGGCGGAGTCTGACTTCACATGTATTACATTACATTACATACATTACATGTACGGGAGGAGGCGTGTGCTAGTCTTCTTTACGCTCCTGGTGTTGGTGCATCACTAGTGATAGGGGGATTTAGAGCTGAGCTAAATCGGGAGGAAAAAAAAGAAAACATAAATAGAAATAAATTGTATTTTGTTTTTTTGCTGATGAATTCTGTTCTGGTCTCTTGCAGAGTAAACGCAGGTTCGAGCGAGACTGCAAGGAGGCGGACCGCGCCCAGCATTACTTTGACAAGATGGACGCCGATATAAACGTGACCAAGGCAGACGTGGAGAAGGTATGCCCAGAGGAAGCTTCCTGTCGTAGTTTTGGTTTTTGTTTTATTTTCTCAGTCTAATAATCTAATGAACCACGATTCTCATTCCCTCCCAGCCCTGTGTTCAGTGCGCTGTGTGAGGCGTGTTCTGCAGGGGTTTTTGGGGCGGATGCGAGTCGGTGACTGGGTTTGGCATTCGTTCCAATTCTTCCTCTTCCCTCTAACCATAGCTTTCCCTCTGGAGACGTGCCACACTTTCCCCCTGCAGGGAAATCGGACAGTTGTTGGAAGCTAACGAGCTGTGGACAGTTTTACAGCCGTGTCTCGAGTCCTGAGCTGATTCACACTGGCAAGAAACGCTCGGGCGCTTCCCCTGAACGGCCTGTTTCTTTCACTGAGTTTTATGATACGTTTATGGAATGACCAGGATGACAGGAGTGGTAATTCTACCAGATAAATCTGAGATTCTGCTGAGTTGCAGTTTTTTCAGGAGCTGGGTGGTTTTAAAATAGTGCACACTGTTATAGATCCACATAAAACATGTGCTTGTTTGTAGAAAGCCTTGTTATTTTACTCTACTTTACGTCCGATCTGAAAAATATGAATTATGTACAGTACTGTGCAGAGGTTTTAGGCACCTGAGCACATGATTTAAAACAGTTTAACTCAGCAATAAGAGAGTTTTTGCTATAAACAGTATACCTGGACGTTGCAAATTCTCTCATTGTACAAGAAAGAAGAACAAATAGGTAATTAGACTACAAACTTAATATCCATAGTACTTTGTATAATTTAATTTAATGCTGGTCTTTACTGTTTTTAATTGTTTATTGTATGTTAATTACCTATATAGAGCACCTAAAATCCTTTATTTTTCCAAAAATCATTAGTGCGTCTTATAATCCGGTGCTCCTTATGTATGAATTGACCTTATGAAGCGGTAATGTAATTTCACTGAAGTTCAGAGTTATACAGGAGTTTCAGTAAAGTTTCTCCAGCACTAAGACTGGAGCAGCGTTAGCATTGGACGCCCTGTTCAACTTTCCCGATTTAACATCATTAAGCAGTGATTTACTGTGGTGATTTTTTTTATTTATTTATTTTTTGGCTTGTTTGCTTTAGTGAACCAAGTGGTTGACAATTTTGTTTACTTATGTGTGAATTTTATTTGTATTTACTCGAATTTGAATCATTTACTGTGCAAATAATAAAAATATTTTAATCCTATTTTGTTCCACAGATGCCTAAAACATTTACACAGTACTGTATGTAAAGAAAGGAGGATTTTTAAACTTGTATTCAGCAGATTCCTTCGCATATACAGTATACCTTAGACATCTTATATTATATATTATTAAACACATATACAGCTCTGGAAAAAATGAAGAGAGCACTTCAGTTTCTGAATCAGTTTCTCTGTTTTTGCTATTTATAGGTTTATATTTGAGTAAAATGAACATTGTTGTTTTATTCTATAAACTACAGACAACATTTCTCCCAAATTCCACATAAAAATATTCTCATTTAGAGCATTTATTTACAGAAAATGAGAAATGACTGAAATAACAAAAAAAAAAAAAGACCTTTCAGACCTCAAATAATGCAAAGAAAACAACAAGTTTTAAGAGTTCAATAAATAATCAATATTTGGTGGAATAACCCTGGTTGGTTCTTAATCACAGTTTTTTTTATGCATCTTGGCATCATGTTCTCCTCCACCAGTCTTACACACTGCTTTTGGATAACTTTATGCTGCTTTACTCCTGGTGTAAAAATTCAAGCAGTTCAGTTTGGTGGTTTGATGGTTTGTGATCATCCATCTTCCTCTTGATTATATTCCAGAGGTTTTCAATTTGGTAAAATCAAAGAAACTCATCATTTTTAAGTGCTCTCTTATTTTTATTTCCAGAGCTGTATATTATTATAGGCATTTATATATATATATATATTTATTTATACATTTTGCTAAGCAGTCCTCTGCCACTAATCGACTCTGTTTTTGTTTTTTTAACATGTCTCAAAGCGGTGTTCACTCAAGGTAGGTTTATAATCACGAGTTGTCTCTGTCTGTGGGGAACTGTTAATCTGTTTAGTGTACACCCATAGACATCAACATATCAACTTATCAACATCAGCGTATCCAGTGTCTGTTGCAAAATTACGTTTATTTATTTCTTTTTGCAAATTTTCTGCCCCTGTTGCTGCATCACCTCCCTCAGTAACAGTAACTTTATTATTAAAGCTGCAGATTATTATTAGGATATTATATTAGATAATAGAATCAGGTTTATCTCACTATAATTGGTGAAAGTCTGCGATTTTAGCGGCTGAAAAGGTACAAAATCTTCCCCACTTATAGAAAAGTTAAGAAATACTTCAGGTTCTACGAGAAATCGGCCAATTCCTGTCCATTTTGTGTGCGGTGTGTCTTGGTGTTTGTGTTCTGTTAATGTGCATGCTGACTGAATCTGTGTTGAAACCTTATGGTGATTCTTTTTTGAAATTCTTTACAGTTTTGACTTTTGTCTCATTTGTGTATATATGTGTGTAAGTGTGTGTGTGACACCACAGGAGCACTGTATCTTTTCCTTTGCAGTTTCTTTTCCTGTTCTCTCCGTCTTGAACTGTTCCTTTAACTGTTCCTTTTTTAACTTCTTTATTTAAGCTATTTTTGAAAGTGCTGGAGGTATTGGAGAAGTGGGACTGTACTCCTGGCTCCTCCAGACGTCTCAGTGCCCCAGTAAAACATCATGAGCAGAGGATGGGCTGTAATTCACAAAGCGGCTCCTCAGACAGATTACAAGAGTCAAAGGTCAAGACTGCCCAAACGAAGCTCCTCCACTTCATATATAATCCTGATAGTCTTGACGTTTGACTAAATGTATTATATAAAGGTGCCCTAGAATGTTAAACTGTACATATAGACTAATTATCAGCGTTTCTGGGGCAGATCAATAAGTCGATCACCGATACGCATCGAGCTCAGTGCAGGGTAGTGCCATCATCTTGCAGGTCTCTCAATCAAAAAATATATTTTTTAAATTTAATCATATTCAAAAGTCTGTGAATTCTCATTCAAAACAACACAGTGAAGCTCAATGTAGTAATTAGCAATTTTTGCTGTCTTTGCTGTGCAAGATAGTCACTGTACAGTACTAACTGATGGAGTGATGGACTCTTGAGAGGGAAATCTGGTTAGTGTCCTGAAATGCACTCTATTAAGCTGAGTGATGGACTCTTTTAAGAGGGTTATCTGGTTAGTGTTCAGATATGCACTCCATTAAGCTAAATAATGGATTTTTTTGAGAGAGATATCTGTTAGTGCTCTGATACACACTGTATTGGACTAAGTGATGGACTCTTGAGAGGAATATTTGGTTAGTGTTTAGATACAAACTGTCTAGGGCTGAGTGATGTACTCTTGTGAGGGGGAAAGAGTTAAACAATGAGATTTTGCTTCCTCCCTTAAAAGAAAATATACACACAGGCCAACTCCATACAACTTACATAACTATCTTGACCTGGTATATTTTTACCCCCAAAATTGACATAAGTTATTTCAGCTCTTTAGAGAAAACTTAATTTGGTAAAACAAGGAAACTGTAAAGAAGAGAATTATTGATTTTACCTGTCTTAGGTAGTTTAAAGGTAGTATTCTGCTGCATAGTGCTGGGCGATATGGCAAAAACTTAATATCACAATGTTATTATTATTATTTTTTTTTTTTTCATTTTGGTCAATATTATATAATTCTGACGTTCGATATGAACATTTATTATTAAAGCCATTATTAAAGTTGTCGGTAGCTGCTGAATGACACTAATACAGTAATTTGTGAGTAACTTTTTTACTTTTAAAATCAAGTAATTCATAAAGTAACTTTTAAGTTATATTTCAAATGAGTAATCAGATTACTTTTTCTAAGTAACTGTGCCATCACTGGCCCCAACCAAAGTCAACCAAAGTCGCATGTTTAATAGTATTAATATTTCAGTTATTAAAGCTCACCTTCCGCGAAAATCCGATTTTTCTTGTTTTTTGTGGAATACAGTAGGTCTCTCCGAGTTGAATGTGTACACCTGCACATTAAACTGTTTTGCAGCCCCCATTGTCTGCAGGAGCTAAGCAAAGAAATCCCCCCTCCCCCCCCTCCGAAAAACGGGTGAATTTTGAATGATCTTTCTGCCTACGTAGGCAGAAACTCACAGACCAGCCCACCTTGGCTCGAGAAACTCCCAGAGGCGGAGCTGAAGCGACGCAACATCACCGCTCATCAGTTAGGAGGTGGGAGGCAGTGAGCGGCAGAGCGGCGGAGGGGCGTCGCAGTGCTCCTAGCCAATCAGAGGAGAGATATTTGCATGCTGTTTGCATGTATGAATATTCATGAGCAAAGCTGGAATCCGGTCATTTTGGACACACCCCTAAAACAGTCCATTAAAAAAGAGCTATACAGAGACACCTGAGCACTTTTTTTTTACAAAAACGGCTCACGTGTCATTCATTCATACTAGAGACCACAACTAGACATTTTAAAATGAAAGAAAAAACGACGGAAGGTGAGCTTTAAGATCAAATTTGAGAACATACTAAATATCTTGAATTCACTCTGTGGCACCTTTATGTAATCTGGCCTAGAGGAAAATCACGCTTTGTGAAATACGCTCATTGTTGTGAATAGACTGCATGGAATAATGTGATACTTTGTGGTTATTTTATTTATTTATTTATTTTAAAGCTGTTGTATCTTTATTTTGCGTTTGATGTGTTTTCCCCCCGTTTCCCCACTTTTACACAGATTTTGCAGGATGGAGCGCAGTAGAGGGAGGGTGTTTAGAAGCAGCTGAACAGGAGCGCTCTGCTCTGTAGTAGATTTCCACCTTTCTGTAACGTAGCTGGTTGCTTCTGGGCTTTTATTATTAATATTATTATTATTATTATTATAATCCCATGTTGTTTTTTATTCCCCTTCACAAATCAAAGTATTACACACCACCTAAAGCACTGTGTGACTCTGGTGTACATGTTGTTTTTTGTTTAGCTGCTTGTTTGTTTGCACTTCACAGTGTAACCCTGCAGTGGAGGAAGGGATACATTACAGCCCTGGGCTTGTTGGACATCCAACCTTACTCTCTTCCTCCCTCTCTTTCTCTGTTTCTCTCTCTCTCTCTCTCTCTCTCTCTCTCAGGCGAAGCAGCAGGCTCAGATGAGGCATCAGATAGCTGATGACAGTAAGAACGAGTATCTCTCCTACCTGCAGAAGTTTAATAAAGACCAGCATGAGCATTACTACACCCTCATCCCGCACATCTTTCAGGTGAGACCGATATAGCGTTTCTCACTAACTTATGTTAATATTCCCATCTTTTATTTGTCAATTAAAAGAGTTATGGCAGATAATCACACCTTGCTGAATCAGTAGAATAAGAGAGATGTCACGGCTGATCAGGTATTTCTGTTTCTGTGTCCTAAGCAAACCTTGTAGCCTTTATGTACACTTATTTATTAAAACAAAATAAAATAAAATAACACGCCAAAAAGTTCATTTCTGTCGCTCTACAGTAAAGACAGGATTAAAGCACTCACGACTAGACCTCCATACTTAAATCCATCCATCATCAGACCCTCAACTAGAGGTGGGCGATATGTCCATAAAATAATATCATAATATTAAATAGTATTTTTGCGATAGCTATACTGATACTATACTGAAAAAATCAACAATATATTACTGCAACAAAATGAAAATGTAATTGTATTACTGTATGAGATATGATACGGCACACCCCTAACGGAGATATTAAAAAAAATACAAATATTTTAATCAGATTTGTAACAGAAGTCAATGATCCAGAATATCATGATACTAATAATACTAAAGCACTCCAAATATCTCCATATATCCAGGATTAAAATAAAATAAATGACACTGGACAGATATAATCTGTGTCTAGTAGATATATAATATAATAAATAATATAATAAAAACAATAAAAAAATAGAACCCTGATGTGATAATAATTAGGGGTTGGTCACATGGCACGATATTTTAGTTTCTGCAGCACTAAGGCTGGAGCACTATTAGCATTAGTCGCTAACCGCAGCACTAGCTCTTTCACTGTTCAGAGGTGAGTATATATCAGACTGTAGTCTGTAGCGTGTTTACCGTGTTAAAATAAGCTACGTGGGACAACCGCTATCTGATAGCGCCCTTGACTTACTGGAACACTCAGGGTTCCTGAGTGTAGCACTGTCGGCTGGCATTTACTAGCGCTGCTGCTAACTGTGCTGTGCTATAATACTGGAATTATAAGCTTACTGTGAATAAACAAAAGTGCTTTACTCACCTGAAGTGCAAAGCTGTCATCTATGCAAGAAGTTCCTATTTTGAAGAATCTAAAATCTAAAATAAATTCTGGTTTGTTTAACACATTTACATTTTTACATTTTTGTTTACTAAATAATTCCATATGTTTTTTTCTGTATAGTTTGGATGAGTTTCGTATTAATGTACAATACTGGCTATTTTATAATGGAAGCTTTTAAATGTATATAAATGTATATATGTGTGTGTTTGCTTGTTACAGAGGATCCAGGAGATGGAGGAAAGGCGGATTGAGAGGATAGGGGAGAGTATGAGGTGCTATTCAGAGGTGGAGCGTAAAGTTCTGCCCATCGTCAGCAAGTGTCTGGATGGAATGACCAAGGCGGCGGAGTCTATCGAGCCCAAAATGGTGAGTGGGACTGTACTAAAGAAGACTTTTTCTTTTTTTTTTTTTTTTACATTCAAGCTGAGCACAAAGGGCAGAACACTATAGGCTGGTGTAACTTGGCAGTGCCAGTGCGTGATGATCTACACACAGTTGGTGGCATTTATACCAATATTTCATTTCAATATTTCAATATTTCTCTTTCTGATTTTTTTTCACATTGTACATTTAATATTCAATACTGTATTAAAGCTATACATGAACACAACCAGAATTATTATATTTACCAGAATTACCAGAATATATTTTATACGTTTATACATTTTTCTTTGAGGACAGATCTGAGTTAATTCAGGTTTAGATTGCCTCAATTGTTTTCATGTCTTTAAAAATAATCTTTTCTAATATAGAAAATGAATTAAATAAAGAAATAAAGAAAAACACTGAATTGAATGAGAAGGTGTGATCAAACCTTTGATTGGTCCTGTATATCTATCGATGATATAAATCTGGCTCTATTCTCCAGCACTAGATGTACACTACTAAATAGCAGTAAATGCAAAATTATAAATAAAATAATAATAATAATAATAAAAAAAAACTACAATAAATAAATGCTGCATAAATTAAGCACATGCTTTAGTTTCCCTTCATGAATCTATCTGCAGGACTGTTCTCTTTTTTTTTTTTTTTTGGGGCGTTCCAGAACGGCAGGAATTAAGTAATCCATATTTAGCCCACAGATTAATAATTTACCATTTCAAAATGCTGACTCCATTACTCTGATTGCCCGTGGCCTACTTTCATGCTAACGAGCCCCGATCGCTGGTAGATGTAGTCGTCCAGGTTACCATGAATAATTTATCACTGTGGGCCAATGAGAGGCTGGCGCTGGGCTGGTGCATGTTGTTGTTGATCTGGACGGCTAAATCCTGCGGTTAGCGCTCACGTGGCGTCCTGTGGTCGGGCCGAGTGTCACAGATGGAGCGAGGCCACACCGGTCTGATTTCCATGGAAATGCTAATTGACTCGTACGGCTTGCTCTTGCTGCAGATTTGAAGTGGCTTACTGACCGCCATCGGATTTAAGCCGCTGTGTGGATCGTGGATTGCATGCTCGGGGCTTTAGCTGTAGCCAGACTCCACCTTCAGAGCGGATGATCAAACTAAAAAACACATTCAGAATAAATATGTAGGTTCTGCTGCAGATACTGCATATATTAATATATATATATATATATATATTTACTGAGAGCTGTTTCAGAAATTAATTTACCTTTAGGTTTATGTATTCATGCATTTATCTAATAATAATTCCAATCAGGAAGCTGCAGTGCCATGCATAAAATCCTTTAAAATATGGAAAAAATATGATTTTAAGGCATTTTAAGCCTGGTGTGATTGGTGTAAAACAGGCTGGTTTGTAGTGATGTACTGTTGACAGCATTATAAATTGGCAATCTTAAATAATTTAAAGTCAAATACAGATTTTTACATATTTATGTTGCATAAAATATACATAAAACATCAATATAGTGTAATATACAGTAAAGTCTTGCTCATGCAGACCTGAACTAATTGTACCGTCATATTATAGCCATTTTTCTTAACAAAATATTGGTTATTGGAATAAGAATACATATTGAAAGACTTGGAATAAATGGAAAAACTATTATATTGTGACATAACTTTACTCTTTTGCCATTTTGGAATCGTTAGAATCGTTTGGAAGGCTCATTGCACTTGGAATCATATATATTTTTTTATATTAAATATATAGTTTTTATTATTTTTTTTTTTCAAAAATTGACTCACAAAATGACGCACCACAAAAAATGTAAGCAAATGGTAAAAACAGTATTGATAACAATAAATACCAATGCAATAGTATAAATAAAACAGGCTTTAAGTTATATAGTTATGTGGAATGAAACTAGTAAGTATGCAAAAAGAAGTATTAAGTATTGCATATATATTTACATTGAAATTAATAATACATTTACTTTATTTACAGTAAGCTTAGATTTCCAGATTTACACTAAGGCTGGGTGCAGCAGCATTAGTGGCTAGCTGTTAGCACTTAGTGTGGTTAGCGAGGTAAAATGGCATAATTAATTGTAATACTGCGATTTTAGGTCATATAATCAATTATAAACATTTTTAAACATTCATATTAACAGAATCGTTTGTCCTTTAAATCAGTATCAGCCTGATTCAGGATTGAATCAGTCCCTAATTATAAAACTGTGTTCAGAAGGATGCAGGGGTTTGTTTATAAAACCCTAAAATAAAATAATGTCTCAGGGAGCAGCTTGTGCTAAATGAGATGTTTTTCCTGAATTAGAATTTTCCCTGGAGCAAATATAGTGAATTTAAAGCCGTGTCGGCTCTGGAGTTTATCTGTAATCTCTCTGGATCTGCTCTCAGAACTCAGAGCTGCTGCTGCTGCTGCTGCTGCTGTCAGATACAGTTTGATACAGGAAACGCTGAGGAGGAAAATTCTTTTTTTTTTTTCTGACTTTGCACTTTTTTGCATCACAGGACACCAAGCAGGTGGTGGAGACATTTAAGTCTGGTTTTGAGCCCCCGGGGGACGTGGACTTTGAGGACTACAGCGTGTCGATGAAGAGAGCCGTGTCGGAGTCCAGCTTTCTGAATGCCCGTGGGGAGAGCCGGCGCAGGAGCCGGAGCAAACTGTGGCCTTTAATTAAGAGGAATAAGGTACAAAAACACAGGGATTCCCCTCTGCTTATACCAGGTTCACACTACACCACTTTGAGACGTCATTCACACCTTTGCAACCACTTATCAACACCTTAGAATCCTCTATCAACCACCTATCAACTACTTAGCAACACCTTAGCAAAAACCTAGCAACACCTTATCAACACATTAGCAACAGCTTAGTAGCCACCTAGCAACCACTTAGCCACAACATAGCAACCACCACGGATACCATAGCAATGGCTTAGCAACCATTTAGCAACACCATAGCAACCACCACCGATATCATAGCAATGCCTTAGCAACCACCTAGCACCAACTTAGCAACACCTAAGCAACCACCACATACATTATAGCAACACCTTAGCAACCACTTAGCAACACCATAGCAACCATCACAGGTACCATAGCAACACCTTAGCAACCACCTAGCAACACCTTAGGAGGAGTGTACGGTCTAACTTCTGCTTATCAGGAGGTCATAAGTTCAAGTCCCCAAAAAAAACACAGTTACTCTGTGATTTTGTTGATCTGTTGGTCTGATTTAATAAAAGATTTAATATATTAATTCACACTACACGACTGGTTACACAATGATTACACGATTTCTTATTGTGGGAAATCGCCCAGGGTTCCCACAGGTCCTTAAAAAGTCTTAAAATGTTTTAAATTTACTGTAAGATTTGCTGTAGGTTTTAAATTTTAAGATGGTGCGTTTAATGCTGGTGGCTCACAGTGGCTCACTATAAACATCTAATCTGGGAGGAGAACTAAGGTTAGCAGAGAACTAGCTAACATTCTAACATTAGCGATGAGCTAGCTAGCATAATAACATTTAGCAATGAGTTAGTTAACATTACCAGGAAGAGAATTAAGGTTGGCAGAGAACTAACTAACATACTAACATTAGCGCAGAACTAGCTAACATGCCAGCATTAGCAATGATTTATCTAACATTACTAGGGAGAGAATTAAGTTTGGCGGAGAGCTAGCTAACATTAGCGCAGAACTAGCTAACATACTAACATTAACGGTGAGCTAGCTAACATACTAACATTAGTGCAGAACTAGATAACATACTAACATTAGCAATAAGTTAGCTAACATTACCAGGGAGAGAATTAAGGTTTTCTTTTATTTAATTGTGTTGTAGCAACCCATATTTAAATGGATATTAATAATAATACTTAATATTATAATTCAGTTTTAAATAGTATAAGTATCCACAGTGACCGCAAGTACACCCTTAACATTTCTGCAAATGTTGTATTATGACCTTTGATGGGACAACACTATTTATTTAAAGAAAGTGACCAAATTCTGCCAATATTTTTGTGTCAATATCCCCATTTTTATCTATCGCTGCCTTAAGCATCTTTGTCATGGAGTTCACTGGGGCTGCACAGGTTGCTACTGTAGTCCTTTTTTTTACTCATCCATGATAATATCACAGAGCTGCTGGATGTTAGACACCCTGCGTTCCTCCACCTTCCTCCCTTTGAGGATGCCCCACAGGTGCTCAGTTGGGTTTAAGTCGAGATACATACATGTTCAGTCCATCGCCTAAACCTTCATCCTCCTCATATCCTTAAGTTTTTATTTCTATAGTGATCATCCATTTAAACTATGAAATGTTTGCAGAAATGTGATGCATGTATTTACTTTTGTCGGATACGGTATTTACTTTTCCATTTTCCAAAATTGTATAGAAGTTCTGTACATTTTTAGCTGCTCTTTCAGCTTATATGAGCTCCTTGTTTCTCCTGCTGTCGTCTTGCTGCTCTGGTTTTTGGGCGTTTCTCTTTGCTTACCTCTCTCTCTCTCTCTCTTTCTGTCTCTCCATTCCTCCATTTCTTAATGTGTCTCCATCACACCCTCACCTGTAGCTTATGTCTTTGTTAGCGTCCCCTCGACAGCCCCCTCCCCCTCCCCCCACGTCCCCGTCCCCGGAGGGCCTGGCTAACGGACCCCAGTCGCCCCAGCAGCCCAAGGAGCCCCTGAGTCAGCGGCTCAACGACTTCATGAGCTCCAAACACAAGATGCAGTGCCTGCGGAGCCTCAAACGCGGGGTAAGTGACCGAGTTGAGCTTAGCTGGAGAGTTTGGGGGGTTTACAGGGTATAATATTAAACGTATATAATAACACTGCTACTGCTACTATTGCTAATGCTGCTACACATTGATAATAACATATTTTATTTATGTAGCACCTACAACACCTTAGAAACCACCACAGATACCATAGCAACACCTTAGCAGCCACCACAGATACTGTAGCAACATCTTAGCAACAACCACAGATACCATAGCAATGCCTTAGCAACCCCTTTGCAACCACCTAGCAACACCTTGGCAACCACCATGGATACCATAGAAATGCCTTAGTAACCATCTAGCAACACCTTTGCAACCACTTATCAACACCTTAGAAACCTCTATCAACCACCTATCAACTACTTAGCAACACATTAGCAAACACCTAGCAACACCTTAGCAAAAACCTAGCAACACCTTATCAACACATTAGCAACAGCTTAGTAGCCACCTAGCAACCACTTAGCCACAACATAGCAACCACCACGGATACCATAGCAATGGCTTAGCAACCATTTAGCAACACCATAGCAACCACCACCGATATCATAGCAATGCCTTAGCAACCACCTAGCACCAACTTAGCAACACCTAAGCAACCACCACATACATTATAGCAACACCTTAGCAACCACTTAGCAACACCATAGCAACCATCACAGGTACCATAGCAACACCTTAGCAACCACCTAGCAACACCTTAGGAGGAGTGTACGGTCTAACTTCTGCTTATCAGGAGGTCATAAGTTCAAGTCCCCAAAAAAAACACAGTTACTCTGTGATTTTGTTGATCTGTTGGTCTGATTTAATAAAAGATTTAATATATTAATTCTATAGATGTTTGATCTGACTGTTATCATTAAATCTGCTCATCCGGATCACGACATTCAGCCTGTTTAACTCCAGTATGATTTGCCTGTTCCTCCACGCTTGGCTCTCAGTTTCATCCCTGTTTCAGTCCATGCAAACATTAATCCATCTCAGCTGCTGATCTGACCTGAATGTGCTGGATTGATTTGAAATTCCCTCTCTTTTCTTCTCTTCTCTTCTCTTTTCTTCTGTTCTGTTTCTGTTCTGTCATTCAGCTCTCCCTGAAGCTGGTAAGTGTAAGCGTACGCTGTCACCTGTCCTTCCATTCTCCAGCTTCCGCCTCTCTTTATTTTTCTTTCTTTTTCATTCTTTTGTCTTTCTTTGGCTGTACTGCTTTGCTAGAATCATTACAACATGAACTAAAGGGCGTTTTCACACCTGTAGTTTTGGAACAGGATTGTTTTGGTCCAAATCAATGAATGAGTTTAGACATTTGGAGCATTTTTATTCCCTGGGTTTGTTCTGAAGTGCACCAAATAGGGTTGAGACAAAATATCGGTATTGCAATATATATATATATTGTTATTTGCAATTCGCTATTAATATGTTGTTTAAAATATAGATATTTTTACTGAAACATAGATGCTGTGATCTCAGTAAAACTCAGTTATATTTACTGAAGTTATAAACTCATCAACTGATCCGGATTATAGAAACTTTCACAATTGCAGGTGTGAAAACACCATTAGACACTGCGGCTGACTGTAAAAGGCTTGTAGATCTCATTACTTTCGCAGTTTTATGTTATGACATACTTCATTTTTCTTTTTTGTTTTCATGTGTTTGTGAAAGGGTCAGACTAGGGACTTAAAAAACGAGAGCTGTGTGATTAAGTGTGTTCACGTTAGTCAGTGTTTTCTGTGTGATGATCACAACCAGCCTGTTGTGACTTTTTCTGCTTGTAGAATCTATAGCCTCTACGTCTACTTGTTACTGTATTTTACGGACTATAAGGTGCACCATTATTATAAAGCGCACTATCAAAGAACGTCTATTTTCTGGTCTGTTTTCATACATAAGATGCACCGGATTATAAGGAGCATTTTAAGTGACCATAGTAAGGAACAAGGGTGTCGCCAGTATTTTAGCGTGGTTAGCAGCAGTGCGTAGCGCTAGTAAACACCGCCCGACAGCGCTACACTGAGAAGTTTTGAGTGTTCTGGTAAGCCAGGGCAATATTAGCTTGCGGTTCCTCCCACGTAGCTTGTTTTAACACAGTGAACACGCAGACTACAATCCAACATAATCACCTCTGAATGGCGAAAGAGCTAGCGCTTAGTGCAGTTAGCTGCTAATGCTAATGCTGCTGCACCCAGCCTTAGTGCTGGAGAAACTTCACTGAAAACTCACCATTATAACTCTGTACTTCAGCAGAGTGGCTTTACTGCTCCTTAATACCTGACTGGTAGAATTCATACGTAAGGAGCACCAGATTATAAGGAGCTCTGATGATTTTTTGGGAAAATTAAATGATTTTGGATTTTAAGTGCAACTTATAGTGTGAAAAATACAATATATAGTTATTATAAATCTTTACTGAGACAAACTGTATCCAGATTTTTAGTTCTACTGAGCCTCTTTGTGTGTGTGTTTGTGTGTGTGTGTGTGTGTGTGTGTGTGTCTCAGGGAACAGGTCAGGAAGACTACAGTCATTTACCACCCGAGCAGCGGAGAAAAAAACTGCAGGCCAAACTTAATGACGTCAGCAAGGACATCCAGAAAGAGATGGATCAGAGGTATCTATTTGTACACGTACACACACACATTAATGCACACACACACACCGTTTCCACAAGTCAAGGCAACCTTCTTTCAAGGTTATAATCAGCCACAGATTCAGTGATGACAAATTAGATGATATCCAGGTATAATTTATTGCATCAGATATTGTCTGTTTTATGCTCAATCTAGATCAGTGCCTGGTTGCATAAAAACATCTTAATTTTAAACCTTAAGAGTCGATTTTTCTTACTAAAAAAGGAAAATTATGTAAGAGTGTTGCATAAAATCCCTCAGACGTTTCACTTAACTAAGAGTTAATGGTAAGGGATTTACTGCAGTCACTGAGGCTTTACTGCAGTAAACCTCCACTGTAACCATGACAACGGGTCATCAGCAGTAATAAACGTTCTCTAAACTCCGCAGTTTGAAAGCCAGATTTGTTAACTTTGTGAGATTTAGAGACTTTCAGACTCCTTTGTTACGATAATATAATCAAGAGGAAGATGGATGATCACAAGCCATCAAACCACCAAACTGAACTGCTTGCATAAAGTTATCTAAAAGCAGTGTGTAAGACTGGTGGAGGAGAACATGCCTGCTGACCTGCTGTAGTGTAATTAGCATTTAGAAACAGAAATCCGGAGAGTTTTATTAGGGCTGACTTGTAAAGCCCCCCCTCTGATGAACTAATCCAGTCCGTCCAGGGCTTCAGAGTGCAAATGAGTTCACAAACTGTCTTTATAAACCAATAAAGGAGTTTTAGCTCCTGGTTTCAGCACTGATCCCACCAGCATGTTAACTTTTCTCCCACAGGGACGCCCTGACTAAGATGAAGGAGGTGTACATTAAGAACCCTCACATGGGCGACCCCAACAGCGTGGACCCCCGCTTAGAGGAGGTGCAGCAAAGCATAGAGAAGCTGCAGCTCGACGCACATAAATATGAAGTAAGAACCTTTTAAAAAGTGCTCTGCCTGTAAATCCAGCATCAGATTACCAACCAATCGGCTCACAGTAGCATAGATGCAGCATCTTTAGTGTGTAAAACTTTTGTACTGTAGAAAAATGGAAATATATACAGTCACAATTTATTTGCTTTTTAGTAAAATACATTATTCTATCTTCTAAAATTAAAGGAACACTCAGAACAAGTAAATTATTCATATTTTTAAAAAATCAGCTTTTATCTTTATTCACCCCCATTCATAGAGGACTCACTCGCAGGCTCCCTCTGGTGTTCAACAGTGATATAAAGCATTCAAGACAGAAAGTGCTCAGACTTTCCATAAATAGCTCTAGTAATGCAGGAGATGTGTTTTGGACCCTTGGTTCTGTTCTCTCTCTATCTTTCTGAGGAACCTATTGGCTGTGGGTAGCTGCTGTTCCTGACTCCCAGTCGCCGACTGGATCAGATATCTAGCATGCCAAATATTTGACGGGCATCTGCGTCTCGTCAGCGAACATTCAGCCATCATTTCACACTACTGATTTGCCTCCGAGCAGAGTTTTTACAGTGTTGTGCCAAATTCAGCACCCCTGCCAGGAAAAAGGGGTGCTGATTTCGGCTGTGTTCTGATCGCTGCTCAATAATATCATTTATTACAAGTAATTCCCCCATTCGTCAGTCTTAAACCTTTTAGTTTAGTTTTTATTATTTGGCGAAAAGTGTAATAAATTGCGTCTTAGATTTCGTTTTCAAGTATTCATTTTTGTTTAGTTTTCGTCTCGCTTTCGTCACGAAAAATAGGTCGTCAACAAAGATTTTTTCGTTAAAGAAATAAAGAAATAACCTCTGCTATGTCCTCTGTTTTCCGCAGGGCTGGCTAACAGATGTGGAGAGAAAGCTGCTAGAAAAAGGCAGCACTCAGCGGAGACAGAGTGCCCACTTCGACTCGCAGGGGAACACGCCCAACAGCTGTGCCCAGAACAGAGAGAGGTACTCCGAAAGCAGACACTGACAGTCCTCCTCCCCGTGCTCATCCTCACCTTCTCTGTATTCATTTGGACTGTTGTATGTACTATATGTCTTCTGCACGCAGTCCGGATGGCAGCTACACGGAGGACCCCAGCACGGAGACGGTGCAGTTCAAGTCCCGCAGCACCGAGTTCGACGATGAGTTCGATGATGAAGATCCTTTACCCACCATAGGAACATGCAAAGCGCTCTACCCGTTTGAAGGTAGACAATAAACAAAGAAAACGTGTTTACGATTTAATACTAGGCAGGGAATAGAGCAAACTGAGGGGGGGTATATATACTAAACAGGCCAGGTGAAAACAATCAGTAACTGGGGGAGCGGGAACACTGTAGCACCACGTGATCAGCAGAGCCAGAGAAGTCCGGTGTGAGTGCATGCTGGGAATTGAGTCTTTGAGTAGTTCAGAGTAGTCCAGAGCAGGAGGACTGACAGCATCAGAACTGACAAATACACAGTAGTTATTACTATATTTTACATGCAGACAAAATGCATCAACAGTGGCAGATTATAAAAATACTTTTTTAAAAAATCCTATGAATAAATTAATGCTTATTTTTTCAATATGCTTATTAATGCATTATTATTGACGATACAATAAAATATTTTCATGCTTCTATTGTTTACTTTACTTTAGTCCTTTTTAAATTCGATTTTTTTAATGCATAGTTATTAGCAAAGTTAGCATTTGTGGCTAAAGAAAAAAAAGTTCAAAAGTTCATATTCATTTATTCAAGTTTCAGAAATCAATATTTGGTGGAATAACTCTGGTGTTTTTTAATCACAGTTTTTTTCATGCATTTTGGCATCATGTTCTCCTCCTCCACCAGTCTTACACACTGCTTTTGGATAACTTTATGCTTTTTTTTTTTACAATCCTGGTTCAAAAATTCAAGCAGTTCAGTTTGGTGGTTTGATGGCTTGTGATCATCCATCTTCCTCTTGATTATATTCCAGAGGTTTTTAATTTGGTAAAATTAAAGAAACTCATCATTTTTAAGTGCTATTTTAGGTGGCAGTTTATCTCAGCGTGCTCTTTTCCTCCGTCTCCTCAGGTCAGAACGAGGGCACCATCCCGTTGGCGGAAGGAGAGATGCTGTACGTGATCGAGGAGGACAAGGGGGACGGATGGACGCGTGTGCGCAGGAACGAGGACGAGGAGGGATACGTCCCCACGTCCTACATCAAGCTGTGCTTCGACGCAAACTCCAAAGGTGCCATGACATACATCTAAAACCCCACAGAGCTAAAACAGCAGCCTGCTTAGAGTCAGCAGCTTCCTCTAGTCGTCCTCATCCTCGGGCCGTCTCCTGATTGGTCGGTAGGGCGGGACAGGAATGGAAAAGGCAGGAATTGTTCACTCTGGGCTGTTTAATGATGATTTACCTCTGCTTTAAAAAAAATAAAGAGAGAGAGGCTGAAAGGACAGTGTGTTACATATGTAAAAAAATGAGCTGTTAAAAACACCACTTTTATCCTGTGGGAAGGGAAGTGGACAGAACTTGATGTTTTTACATGTGCAAGATATCATGTAGCATATCAGACGATTTGTGTCTGTATTTATAGGCTTCTTTACTTTGCATTTTTCCCTCAGTATCAATAAGAGGAAACAAAAAGAGAGAGAAAAGCGTCCGTGAGGACGAGACTGGCAATAGAGCCGCCGCCGCCGCGTCCTTTAAGGTCCTCGTTTAGTAAAGAAAAGCTGCTTAATCTACATTTCATATCATAGCTTTGGGTATTGTGGTTGTTTTGTATGAAATGTTTAAACCTCGTGTTTTGTCCATGGCTGAGCCAAAACTACTAATAAGCGACTCTTGGGTAAGAGTATAATAATAATAATAATAATAATTCTGCCTGAAAATAAATTTGATCTTTGATTTGAATAAGCTATAAGGGCAAAGAGTGCAGAATTATCATTTCTTCTCTAATACTTGGTTAGATCTCCTGGTCTCCATATCTGTCCTGCCAGGTAAGAAATTTACCCGTGTCTGTTTTTTTTTTTTTTTAGTTCAGTTTAAATCTGATTGTTGTGGCGCAGTGGATAACACCACTACCTGCTAGTGCACTACCTAACACTACATTGGTTTGGTCCACCTCTTTATCTACCCATTTGAAGGTAGACAGTAAACAGAGGAAACCTGTTGTAGAAGAGCTAGATAACTAGATTCAATACTCTGCAGGGAACGGAGCAAACAGAGGGGTATTTATACTAAACGGGCCAGGTGAAAACAATCAGAAACTGGGCGAGTGGGAACACCATATCACCATGTGATCAGCAGAGTCAGAGAAGTCCCGTGTGAGTGCATGCTGGGAGTTGGAGTTTTTGTGTAGTTCAGAGTTCACCTCTGTAATGGACATTAACTCACTTTAAAGTCACTTTGGATAAAAGTGTCAGAAAAATGCTGTAAATGTAATGTAATGCTTTTAGGTGAGCGAACACACAAATTAAGGGTGTGCCATATCATATAGTACTCAAATCAATATTATTGATTGCCTGATCTGCATAGTATTTTTTTTTAAGTTTAGCAATTGTTTAATAAAAAATTTAAGCAGGACAAGTATGTTTCATTACTTCACAGAAACATATTTTAGCTATTAATGGAAAAAATATGGCTCTTTTAAGTATTAGAGAAGAAATGACTAAGCCGAATTACGCTTTGTCCGTTGAGCTTATATTCTATATATAAAATGCCTCACATCTCAAAATTTATCAGAGCAGGATTTTAAGGATGTACAACAATGTTTTCTGTTGCGATTTTTACCACAGTTAAACTGTGTTTCTATACCTAAGTGTTTCAATTCTATAATTCTGACTGTAAATACTCTACGAGAGTGCATGGAAGGAGGACGGAATAGCCTAAAGTTTACTCAGGTACTTATTTTCTTCTATTTCTTTTAGGTAAATGAATATAAACAATATTTGTTCTTCGCCCCGACACTTTCATTCATGCTAAAAGTGAACAATTAAAAAATATGAATAGCTTTAGTAATTCTCTGCATGCGCGAAAAAAATTCAGATTTAACTAGCTTTGCAATCACTGCTGTCCTGAGCAAACCCCTCCCACCAACCCTGAAACCCCCTCCTACTAACCGGAAACCCCTCTCACTGATCCAAACCTCTCTTAATCCCCTCCCACCAGCCCGAAACCCTTCCCACCACCCTGAAACCCCTTCCGCCACCTTGAAACCACTCCCACTAACCGGAAACCCCTCTCACTGATCCAAACTTCTCATAATTACCCAATACCCCTCCCACTAACCAAAAAACCCTTCTTTCTAATCCAAACCTCTCCTAATCACCCAAAACCCCTCCTCCCAACACGAACACCCCTCCCACTAACCAGAAACCCCTTTCGTTGGTCCAAAACCCCTCCACTAACCAGAAACCTCTCCCATTCACCTGAAATCCCTCCCACTGACCAGAAACTCCTCCCACCAACCCAAAACCCCATGCTCCATAGTGAAACCCCTCCCACTAGCAGGAAACCCCTCCCACAAACCTGAAACCCCGCCCTATCCTCAATCACAGCTGACGGCAGCAGAAAACTAAGCTTTAGTAGTAGTGAGTAGAAAGCTTCAGACGTCTTCCAGGTGGCATGAGCTTCCATCAGTGTGCTGCTTTGTGAGCGTAGCTGAGCGCTAAGCTAATAAACACAGTCTGCATGCGGTTCTTAGTTTGACTGGCATGATAAACAAACTATGTTTTGATCCAGAGATCCATGGATACGTAGGACAGAGATCAGAGCACACGTCGTGAGTCCTGAAGATGATAGAGACAAGATAACAGCGGTTTCTGGAGGAGAATCCTCCGCTGTGTTACTAAAGCTAAAGCTAATCCAGGGTTTTCCTCCTGAGAGAACAGTAGCTGTAGATTCTGATCTTGATAGACTGAAGCAGCGAGAGGTATTAACACTTATTCACACCTGGGTTTATTTTATTACTGTACTGGGGTGAGTTTCCCAAAAACGTAACTTACTTACTTTAGCCTGATTTTTGCCTAAAATCCTTCGAGGGAAAGATCTGCATGTAAATGGAAAAAAAAATAAATAAGACTAGATAGGAACTAGATTAGAGTAAGTTGGCTTGAAAAAGCGCATTTTGTATGAGTATACCGATTATCATGGTTTTAGCTAAAAATCTGTGACCTGTAGAGACGTTTAAAATTTTTGACAAAAGTTTGTGGACACTTTTGAATGGATTCCTATGGGGAAATGTCTTCCCAGCTTTTTTCCCAAGAGACCTTATTAAAAACATAAATAAATAAATATAAATTAAAAGGATTAATAATTGTTATTATTTTTATTGTTGTTTTAGTTCTTATCATATAAACTTAATAATAAATTGCGATTCTTATATGTATAGCTAATTACTGATTATTAACTAAAGTTATAATGTTTTATTTCAGTTTTCTGCACACCGTTTGTTCAGTTATTCACAAATCAAGAAAATCTGTCATTTGACCAGGAATATTCAAAAGTTTGCACGTTTACACATATTTAAAAAAAATAACGAACAATTTACTTAATTTGCCAGTGTCTTTTTCTATTATTATTTTATTATTATAAAAACAACAAAACTATAGCAATACTAATACAAATATCAATCATGCCTTAAGTCATTTTAAAGTACAGTACCGGTCAAAAGTTTGGACACTCCTTTTCATTCAGTGCTTTTCTTTATTACTTTAGTCCTTAATTTATTTTCTAAGTTGTAGTTTAATATTAAAGACGTTAAAGCAATATGTATATTGATTGATTGATTAATTGATTATTTTTTGGGAAACTCACCCCTGTCTGTTTGGTCAGTGTTTGCCCCCATGAATGTGTTTTTAAATTGGAGGGTTCCTCACTACACCATTTTATATCCTTTTTTTAATTATTTGTCTTTCTTTTCTATCGGATTTCTGTGTGAGATAATGAGATAATAGGGGGAAAAAGCGAAAGAGAATGAGTCCGGGAAAACATGAATTGTATGAGTTTTGGAATGGTGTTTTGTCACTTTTTTATATGCAGCATCTCTAACATCCTGTGTAATTGTTTTTTTTTTTTTCCTTTTGCTTTTCTTTTTTATTTATTTCGTTTTCTTTTTGTTTTCTTTTGCTTTTGTTTTTCTTTTTTTCTTTGCAGATCCCTAAAAGCGTTTGGCACAGCTGGCACAGGAGTGGCAGGGCAAGCATCCTTGCGCGAAACATCCGCCGTCTTTATTGTGTAGTGAGAGGGGTGGCGTGCGAGTCCTGCTGCACACAGGCAGCTCCATTCTTAACGCAATCTCTGAACCTCCTCCTCCTCCGGCCAGAGGCAAAAAACTAACTAACTAACTAAACAAAACGTTTTTTGGTTGCTGTTTTTCTTTTTTCTCCTCCACTTTTTTATAATTAGTGTGCTGATGATGATGATGATGATGATGATGATGATGATGATGATTTGCTGAGCTTTGTGCTTCTGTACGGACCTAGACTCCTCCTCCTGTTCCTCCTCCTCTTCCTCCTCCTCCTCCTCCTCCTTTAGCCGTGTGTGCTATATAGCTATATAGCTGCTTGCTATCTCAGACCAGAGCCCTTAGCTACAACCAGTAGTCCTCAGATTCAGATCCAGGACTGTGAAGTGCACGTAGTGTTAAAGGCTATATATATATTTTTGCTTTGTTTTTTCACTTATTAACGATAGCACGATAACGTAGTACCTGGTGTACTTCTCTTAAACGATGCCTGACCTGCAGAGAGAAGAGAAAGAAACAAAAAAAAACTTTGCTGAGAGAAACGAAATGAACGAAAACAAACAAAAAAATCTTTTTATGAACATTTTATCAGTCCAGAATTGATTGTGCTCATTAAAGAACATTTAAATGTGTTATTATTCTGATTATTATTCTGATTATTATTATTTTTTATGGGTGGGGAGTGGTGAAGTCATCATGCTTGCACTGATTTAAGTGGTAAATGATGTGTGTGTGTGTGTGTGTGGTGGGCAGGTGTGTGTGTGTGTGTAGAGGTGTGTGTCCACACCTCTATAGTCGCCCTCACTCTTTCCTCAAACAGACGAAAGCAGTGCCACCTCACTCTCTATCTCACTCTCTCACTCTCTCTCTCTCTCTCTCTCTCGCTCACGCTCTCACTCCCTCTACCCCACCACACCCAACGCCCCCACTCTCTCTCTCTCTCTCTTTCTATCCTCAGTCTGTCTCTTTCTCTCTCTCTCTCTCAATTTCCCACAATCTCTTTCTCTTCTACCTTTTCTCTTTCTTTCATTTACTTTATCTGATTTTAATTCATTCATTTTGTAGGCATGTTTCCTTTTGTACTTTTCTCTCCGTCTCTTTCACACTTTTTTTTGTTTCCCCACTTCACATTTATTCATTCTCACCCTTTGAACTTGTTGTACTTTTTATATTTTCCTTCCTTTCTTTTATTCCTCATAATCTTAAATTCTTACTTTTGTACTTGAACTTTCCCTTTCACTTGTTCTGTTTTTCCTCTCTCTCACTCTCTTCTATTCTCTCTTTCTCTCTCCTTTCCTCTCACTCGTTTATTCTTTTTTGTATCGGTTCTTACTTTTTCTTCTTTTCGATTTTCTTCCTTTTTTTTTTTACTCTGATTGAATGTATTTTTTTTTCTTTGTACTTCAACTTTCTATCCCCAATTCTCTCTCTGTCTCTCTCTCTCTCTCTCTCTCTCTCTCTCTCTCTCACTGTCTCTCTCTCTATCTCTCTGTCTCTCTCTCACTGTCTCTCTTTCTATCTCTGTCTCTCTCTCTCTCTGTCTCTCTCTCTCAGTTTTTATCTTTCTGTCTGTCTCTCTCTCTCACTTTTTTATATTTTTGCACATCTTCCCCTTTTCTCCCCTTTGTTTTACTTTATTTTGACTCGTACTCACTCTTTTTCTTCTCTCTCTCTCTCTCTCTCTCTCTCTCTCTCTCTCTCTCTCTCTCTCTCTCTCTCTCTCTCTCTCTCTCTCTCTCTCTCTCTCTCTCTCTCTCTCTCTCTCTCTCTCTCTGGCCGTGTCTCGTGCGTGTAGCTCTAGTGGTGCCGTTTGTTCAGTAGATGTTGATGATGTTCTTGCGGCTGGTGCTGTGTTTCTGCGCATGCATGCTTGCCCTGTCTCTTTGTATGTGCCAGTCTTAGGGGTCCAGTCCTCCAGCAAGTTCACGCCTCTCACCTCCGACGGTTGAACTTGCTCCTTCAGTTGTGTTCGTGCCTGTGGTTTACTTTTATTATTTTGGATTTCTTTTATTTTTTTATTTTTTTAATTGATATATAATTTTTTTTTGTTCATTTTTAGCAGGTTTTAGTTTTGCCACCTATGCATGGCCACTTGCTTCACACCCCTGAGTTCTGACTTTTAGATCTTCTTTAATTTTTTACTTTCTACAAAGCCAGGAATCTTCAGTGGTTGTTTTTACGTTGTTTTACAGTATTTTCAGTTGGATGTTGAACACAGATATTTACCTCATTTCTGACGGATTGGTTTGAGCTGCTGTTTAAATCGGCTCTGAAAGACTAATGTTGTTGTTTATCTCCATTTATAAAGAAAGAGTATTGCAGTGCTGAGCCGTGTGTGTATTCTCTATATTGTGCTTTTGCATTCCCTTTTCCCTGCAGACCTTCTCATAAACATCAAACTGCCAAATCAGCTGTCGGAGCCGTGTGATTTCATTCATCAGTCAGCTGGAGCTGGTATCTCCCTGAATTAACAGATATTAAGGCATAAATATGATTTTTATGGTGGAAAAACACAACACACATCATTAACGGATCAGAACATGATGCTTGCTCTTACAGCCCACAACATAAAGCCTAGCAGTAAATCCTAATGCTATATTTTTCACACTATTTCACTGTTTATTTTCTGGTCTATTTTCATACATAAGGCACACCGGATTATAAGGCCAGGATTTGTACGGTCATGAAAAACCTGGAAAAGTTAGAGCATTTATTTGCAGAAAATGAGAAATGACTGAAATAACAACAAAAAAAGATGCAGAGCTTTCAGACCTCAAATAATGCAAAGAAAACAAGTTCATATTTATAAAGTTTTAAGAGTTCAGAAATAATCAATATTTGGTGGAATAATCCTGGTTGGTTTTTAATCACAGTTTTTTTTTTCGTGCATCTTGGCATCATGTTCTTCTCCTCCACCAGTCTTACACACTGCTTTTGGATAACTTTATGCTGCTTTACTCCTGGTCCATCTTCCTCTTGATTATATTCCAGAGATTTTTAATTTGGTAAAATCAAAGAAACTCATCATTTTTAAGTGCTTTCTATTTTTTTTTTTTCAGTGCTGTATATGTGGCCACAAAAATACACAATTTTGCATAAAAGAGATTTATTTTATTTAAAGTTTACAGTGGAGTGTGAAACAGGGCAGTTAGACTTAATTATAAAACACATAAACAGTTGTGACATTAAATATATTGCAATAATATATAAATATAAATGCTGTATATGGAGATAATTAGATACTAAAAACTTACATTTCACCAGCAGGTGGCAAAAAAGAGCAGATAAAAAAAAGCGCACGTTTACAGATTATTATTTTACTTTTTGACCATTTTAAACACAAAGAAGGGAAATATTTCACATATAGCACACATACAATACATGTGTGTGTGTGACATTTATAGTATGGTGGTATGTGAACTATTTCCCTATTGTCTTCATGTTTTAAATGGTATTAATAGCTTCATCTTGACTAATGACAAATAATAGAAAACTATACCCTTCTTTTTTTTACCCTTGTTTGGTCCCAACCCATTGAATTGTTCTTTATAAGTAGGCTTAAGGTTCTCATTTACTGATTTCATTAAATAAAATCAATTTTACACATTTTTTATGATTGTAATTGATGGAAAAAGTTACTAAGGCAATTTTTTTTCTGTATTTAATTCCACACTGTAAAATTAAAACTAAAACTTGGTTTTACTTGTTAGAATTTGGGATGTCTACTATTTTATTTGTACTTAAAACATGATTTTATTTTCTCAATTTTGTTGAGTTGCGGTGCTTTTTAATGAAACTGGTTTTGTTTTAAAAAATTATAGTACTTAAAAATTAACCACGACCCACAAAAAGCCTTCATCGCACATTATTCAAAATTAAAATGTTTGTAAATAATGCAAATAATTAAAACACTCTGAACTTATCAAATACAACAGCAGGAAATATAAATATTGCATGTGGTGACTATAGCAAATGCTCTTTCCAACTACAATTAAAAACTACAATTAAAAC
This sequence comes from Astyanax mexicanus, assembly GCF_023375975.1. Lineage (NCBI taxonomy): Eukaryota > Metazoa > Chordata > Actinopteri > Characiformes > Acestrorhamphidae > Astyanax > Astyanax mexicanus. Next base: position 1,188,567 of record NC_064419.1, on the reverse strand, counting down.
ATTATTGATAATACAATGAAAAATATTAATATTAATATCCTTATAAACAATAAAAAAAAGTATAATTTGCACTTTAACAGGTTTTAAGTGTGGTACACGTTTCATGTTTTTGCTAATTCTATGCTAAAAGCTCAGTCCTGTTACTTTCATTCCTGTTACTCAAAGCATAAAAAGTAACAGGAGTGATTTTTCTTGTCATGAATATCAATTATTTGAATATGCAGTTTAACATTTCTTTATAATAACCTCTTTCTTAAGAGAAAATTAAACATGATTTTTGTTTTGTAACCATCTTCAGATTAGAAACGTTTTTAAAAAGCTGCCTAAAATTGACCAGAACATTTTAGAACAATTTAGAATAGTTAAATATGTGTTATTAGATTCAGAGTTTTAAAAAAAAAAAAATAATAATAATAATAATAATTTGTAAAATAAAATAAAAAAGGAAAGCTGCCTAAATTTGACCAGAACATTAAAGTAGTTAAACACATGTGTTATTAGATTCAGAGTTAAAAAAAATATATATATATTTTTTAATATATTTAAAATATATTTAAAAAATTAAAATAATGTGTAACAAAAAAAATAAGTTAAGCTGCCTAAAATTGACCAGAAAATGTTTTGAATAGTTAAATGCATGTGTTACTAGATTCAAAGTTTTAAAAAATATTTAAAAAATAATTAGGAAGTGTTACAACAAGCAAATTGTGTATAGTGTGGGATTTAGACAGATTTTGGGCTGGATATATTTCTGGACCTGGTAATCCTGATTTAACAGGATCAGTGTATAGGTTTAACAGCGATGATTTCATGAATGGAAATGTTTTATCAAACTGCTAACTAATAAAACTCTTAAATAAAGTAATTCTCTGGTTCAGACGGCGCCCGGCCGCTGACAGTCCCCCGGCCCCTCAGACGGATGGTTTCCTCCTGCAGGGTCACTACGGGGGCCCGGCCAGCCGAGGGCCCGGGGCGGAGGAGTGATTTTGGGGGGTGGGGGGTGTAATTAGTTCAGCAGGTGAAGACTGGGAAGGCCAGATAAAGAGGAAAATTCCTTACATCACTTCCTGTATTTGTTCTGGGCTTTATTTTGGATCTGAGGAATGCAGAGCCTCTCAGAAGCTCAGGAATTCAAAACAAGTCCATCAACTCTGACCAGCTTTGTTTCTTTTTTATTCTTTTCTTTTTTTAAGACGTGTTTTACAACCCCACCCTAATATCACAAGACCACCATCGCCCTCCCCGAACCCCCCACCTCCTCGTCCTCCGTTCTCCCAGCCCTCATTTCCTGTCTAATAGTGGGCTGTTCCTCTCAGCACATTAGAAGCTGAAAACTTTAAAAGTTCTGTTTTACTTACCTTCAGAAATTTAACATACTGCATGTACATATATGAGATGGTCAAGTAGAAAATATAAAGTCATATAATGTAAAACAAAACAAAAAACATATATATAGCTCTGGAAAAAAGAGACCACTTCAGTTTCTGAATCAGTTTCTCTGATTTTTTAGTGATTTTTTTTTATTTTTAGTCCCTTTCAGAATGAGCCATTTAAGGGCTCTGTCACTTTTATACAAATAAGCTGTTTTTGGCATAGCCATGTTTACATTTTGTGTTTACCATACATTACACAGTGTTAGCTTGTGCTAAATGTCAAAACACAAACAAGCTTGTTCATGCTTAACTGCAATAGAAAAACAAAACTCATTATTTGAAAGTACATACACCTCCCTCATATGCCGATTGCCACGGAGAGTAGTTATAGATTCTTCCCTCAGAAGAAGTCTGTTGGCTAATTCTGAGTCTGTGTACTGTGTGAGGTTCTCAACCAGCAGATCGAAATGGAGTATCTTCAGATGATCTAGTGGGTGGGGCTCTGGTGGGGGTTGACGGGTGATGGGTGGTACCAGGGTGGTTCTATGCAGGTTTTATCCAAATTTGCAAATTTATTTAAAATAAAAAGCATGTATTTACAGTGGTTTAAACATGTATGTTCCTTTATAAATCAGTGGTTGTTCGGATCAATAATTTCAGTTAAATATATCAAATATCAGATGAACACAGTGATATATGAGAAGTGAAATGAAGTTAATAGGATTTATTTCTGCAGAAGGAGGATCTACTAAAAATAGATGTATTTTTTCTGCTGGTGCCCAAATTTATTCACCTACCTGATTTAGTTTAAAGAATTATTGCAGACTTTTAATTTTACTTCAAAAATATCACTGTGTTCGTCTGCTATATGATATATTTAACTGAAATTGCTTTTCTGAACAACCAATGATTAATAAAGTAAAATCATTAAAATTATCTGGGGAGCCCAAACTATTGTATAGTACTGTAAATCACCATGGATTAAAGGGTTAAAAACTATCAATAAATGAAAGTTTACTGGAGACTCAAGCTCGAGGAAAAATTGTAAAGTTTTAATTTTAAATGTAAGAATTTATCAGTATAAACCGAGCAGCAGCTGGAGAATAAGAGAATAAGGGAATTCTGTCCGGCGTTCCCGAAGTGAAAGCTCGGACTGGAGGCCGCCGTCTGAAACATGAACTTAAATGTTTGTTAGACTCACTGAGGCTCATCAGACCTCGCCCCAAAGAGGCCAGGAAGTCCCATGTGTCTCTGCGTGCTTTGTGTTAAGATCATATCTACCGTTTCATTAAAACAGCAACAAAAACTCTCAGAAAATCACTACTGAGAACGAGCAGGAAGAATTTCATTTTATTACTGATTACAGAGAGCAGTTTCTGAATCAGTTTCTCTGATTTTGCTATTTATAAATTAACATTGTTGTTTTTGCAGAGCTTTCAGACCTCAAATAATGCAAAACAAAAAAAACCCAAGCTCATATTCATAAAGTTTTAAGAGTTCAGAAATAATCAATATTTGGTGGAATAATCCTGATGGTTTTTAATCACAGTTTTTTTTATATTGCATCTTGGCATCATGTTCTCCTCCACCAGTCTTACACACTGCTTTTGGATAACTTTATGCTGCTTTACTCCTGGTGCAAAAAATCAAGCAGTTCAGTTTGGTGGTTTGATGGTTTGTGATCATCCATCTTCCTTCAATTTGGTAAAATCAAACCTTTTTTCTAGAGCTGTTTATATTTTTGACAGTCAGTTAATAAAAATGGTGGCTATAAAATAGTATAGGTTCTACAGGTTATTTTTTAACCTGCATATGGAAGCTTGGGGTAATAATACAAAAACTAGATTTTGTTTAAAATGTGCAAAAGCTAAAATTAAAATTGAGTGTTTTTTTTTTAGGAAAACTTGGAATATAAAAATCAATAACATTTCATTATGAAGATAATTAGATATACCCTTTATTACAGTAGTCGTGAATAATAAAGATTAATTTTGCATTTCTTGCATCAAAAATTTCTTATGGGATGACACTATGTAGTCTGTGTAGTCTGCAATATATATATATATCCAGCTATAGAAGCTTGTAGTAGTAATACAAAAACTAGTATTTTGTAATATTTACAAAACTAATTTGAAGTGGCATGATACCAATAACATGTTTTTAGAGGAATGCATGGAATATAAAGCGACAATAACATTTCCTTAAGAACATATTACAAGAAAACAGCCTCTCCTGGTCATTTTTGACCCACTTATGCATCTCAGGGTTTATGAAGGAGGGGTTAAGTGTGGAACCCAAAGCGTCTACTGCAGATTAATGCTTCTATATGCAGGTAATCTGCAGTAAACAGATGAATTTGTCTTTAGCCGACACCTCCTCGCCCTCTACTCTTTCTGAGTAGAGGGAGTTATTTTCCTGTGCTGAGGAGAATTTCTGGAAGTATCAGTAACCCCTCCCTGAACCTCTGCAAGACTAAGGCCTATTGTATCCAACATTAAACTGCATTATTTATAACTGTATATATCTAGATTTCTCATTTCACTGCTTTGCAAAGGTTCCACTTTTACAGTGGAGATAAATGAGTTCTGTTCGGATTAAACGTTTGTATTTGATGATCTTTGTAAGAAACCGTGATTTCTCCTGCCTCGCTGGGCTTGGCACCGCTTGGCCTTTCTAAAATCTGTCAGTCAGGACTGACGCAGATCCGTTTCCTGAGCCGGTGAGATTTTTATTGTTCTGACTCTGCACACTGCTGTATCTCCATCCACCAGCTACGTCCTGCTTCCTCTCAAACAGGAAATGCTGCATTGCTTTCCCCACTCCTTATGTGGTCCTCTAGACATAAATTTAACTTTCCTGCTCTGTTATTCCACAAAGCCACATTTCTTCCTACCCTTGTGTTGCAGGATAGGTAACAAATCTCATTATTAAAAAATTAAAACTGCATATAAACCCTCAATCACATTAAATTTTATTGATGCACAATTAAACATTAAGAGACCACTTCAGTTTCTGAATCAGGTTCTCTGATTTTGCTATTTATAGGTTTATGTTTGAGTAAAATGAACATTGTTGTTTTATTCTATAAACTACAGACAACATTTCTACCAAATTCCAAATAAAAATATTCTCATTTAGAGCATTTATTTACAGAAAATGAGAAATGACTGAAATAACAAAAAAGATGCAGAGCTTTCAGACCTCAAATAATGCAAAGAAAAAAGAAGACAAATTCATATTTATAAACTTAAAAAAAAAAAAGTTCAGAAACCAACATTTGGTGGAATAACCCTGTTTGTTTTTAATCACAGTTTTTTTTTCATGCATCGTGGCATCATGTTCTCCTCCACCAGTCTTACACACTGCTTTTGGATAACTTTATGCTGCTTTACTCCTGGTGCAAAAATTCAAGCAGTTCAGTTTGGTTTGATAGCTTGTTATTTTTTCCAGAGCTGTAGAGGAAAAGTAACAGTTACAAAACATTTAGCAAACAATCTTTTAGACTTTTAGATTGTTTATAATGTTTTATAATGTTTTTCATAATATGACTACATTATAAACTACATTTTAGTAGGGCATAAGAGCACGTTAAATTTTTATTTGCTGCAAAGTATGACTTAGACTATCTTTCCTGTGTAATTTTAGCCAATTTTATAAGCATTTTTACTTAAAATATTTGAGTTTACTTCATATTTTGAGTAAATATCACCTAAAAGGAACACACAAACAGAAAACACACAAAGCATAATAGGTATTCAGTGAGTTTTGTCTGTGTATATATTGTTTTTTTAATACTGGATAATAAACATCACCCTGCCACCCTCGTGGAAGTAAATGTTCCCATTACACAGCAAAGAAAGTCATACACTGCTGTGAAGGAAATGGTAACTTGCTCTTATGTCCTACAACACTGTGGCCAGACAGGGCCAGACATTAATTAACATATAACTAAATACATGAGTAAAGGGAGGCCTGGTGGGTGAGACTGCACACTGATGATGAGTGAAGTTTTAAATAAAGAATAAAGAAGAAAAGAGAGGTTAAGAGCTGAAATGGTTTCTGATGGTGAGTATATGAGAGCAGGATGAGGAGTGTGTGAGGCTGTGAGCAGGATGGAGGCTGTTCTCCTCAGCACTTTTATCAGCTCCAAACACACACAGGAATTCCGGTCTGGGAATGACCGTCCCGAGTCTCTGCTTCCACAGGAAGATGGAATAAAAGAACCTCTTCAGCCACAGAGGCGTTTCATTTCTCTACAGTCCGGCTGAGGGAACAGAGCAGCCGGGCTACGACTCCACAACCCACCGGGTTTACTCCTCTTATTCTATTTTATTTACTCTTTTTATTTAATTTACTTCTCTTATTCTGTTTACTCATTTTATTTTATTCTATTTCCTCATTTTATTTTATTTCCTCATTTTATTTTATTTACTTCTTTTATTCTATTCTGTTTACTCCTTTTATTCTAGGTACTCATTTTATTTTATTTACTCCTTTTATTCAATTCAGTTTTTTTATTTTATTTACTCCTTAGTTACTTATTTTTATTTTTTGGTCTGAAGTGAGCTCTGATGTCTGGAGGGTGCGGACAACAGCAGGTACAGTAGCGCCTAACTATATTAACTATTTAACTACTTTAATAAACTGTTTAACTACTTTAACTTACTACCTACATTTAATATTTAACTACTTAAACTAAAAATATATATTTTTACGCTTCTGTGTCTTTTTTTCCGTTTTTCCATTGTGAAATTCTGACTCTAATTCTGACTTTAATCATTTTTATCACGAATTTTCAGTAAATTATTATTTCTCAGTGGCGCTCGGTTATATTTTTTCCCGCCTGTATACCATAACCCCGCCCCTCCGCTTTTCCTGTGCATTTATTGGTCAATTCGGCGGCCTTCTTCTGCTGAGAAGAGGCACGGGCCAATCCCAGCGCAGGTGGAAGGAGGGAACGACCAATGGAAATACAGGAAGGCGGTGGTTGTGCGAATACGGGTGTGGAAAATAACGGGATAAAAATAATTTGAAGAGATAAATATTACACAGTAAAATTATTATTATTATTATTATTATTATTATTATTATTATTATTATTATTATTATTATAAGTAGTAGTAGTAGTGTACTAAACATTAAATATACTAAATGTACTAAATATGTAATTCGTATTTGCACATTTGCACACATCCTATCAGTTATCTTTTTTTTATTTTGTGCATTTTTATTTTGTTACAAATCTAATTTGAAGAGATTAATACATGTAAAATACATTAACAACTAAAAAATAAAATAATATTATTTTTTATTAAAAATAAATTTTATAAATAAAAAAGGAAGTGTTGGGGTTTAGGATTTTGCGAAATAGCGCCATCTGTCGACATTGTTTCCAACTACGTCTTTTAGCATATGGTTTTTGCCTATATATAGAGCAGTTGTCCTTTTCTTCATTTTAACTCAACTAATAACATTTTATATAAAATCATATATTATAATATAATCACACATTATTATTATTATTATTATTATTATTATTATTATTATTATTATTATTAGTAGTAGTAGTAGTAGTAGTAGTAGTGGTAGTAGTGGTAGTAGTATTGTACTAAATATTAAATATACTAAATATACTAACTATATAATTTGTATTTGCACGTTTGCACACATCCTATCAAAGAGTTAACCTTTTTTAATTTTTGTGCATTTTTTTAATTTTGTTACAGGAGCCTCTGCTTGAATTCTCCTGTGTATAAGAAGTCAGGAAAGTGTGTAGCTGATCACTGAAGAGGAGAACTGGCCTGCTGCACAGCTCATTATTACTTTTGGTACGCGCTAGGCCTGCCTCAAACTCGTACCGTGAGTAATAATGCACTGTGGCAGGCAATGAGCTGCCAGCACTGAGAAACACTACAGCTGCAGTGCTGTTACATAAGAGTATTATGCTTAATTGTATTAGTAAATAATGTTTATATGCTTAGAACTGATTTATGTATCTGGATAAATGCTGAAATGTCTTACCTTGACTCTCTAGAGGAGGTGAACTTTGGGTTTATGGGCTTTTTTATTATAACAAAAATTAGATATTTAGTTAAACTTTTTTTATTTTTCAGTTTGTGAATGTTTGAGTTGATTGATAAGGGTTTTTGTATATTTGTGGGTGGGTTTAATTTTTAAGTATATATTTAGTATATATTATTTTAGTACTTGTGTGTTTGTGTGTGGTTCTGTGTGATAACACGTTTTAATTGCCGTCATGCAAAAAAAAAAAAAACAACTAAAATTTCAACTTTACAGGTGAAGGAAATAAAATAGCTTTTTAACTTTTTAACTTTCAGTGGAAGTCAGTGTTTATTTTTATTAATTTTGGTGCATTTCCATTGGTTTATTCATCACAAATAATGTTAAGAACAACTGCCAGAATCCCATTATAGCAAAAAGTTAATACTGCAAAACTGGAGATTGAAGGTTTTTGCACGACAGCAACATTTAATGTTTTTCTTGATTTTTATCCTGTATATGTAGTTTCTGCTTAACAAATAAAAATATTTTTTGTAATAAAAGGTCTGTTTGCTCTATTACACAATGTATTCTGTTTTTATAACAGACTGCAATGCCTATTAATTTTTACAATCTTAAAACAGGATGTTGTATTTAGATGTGATGTATTAGGCTCTATTCATTCCCCTTAATCACAACATAATCGTGATTTTCCATTGGTTTAACTGGAGGGTTTCTCTGTCTATACTGTGCAGAAATTTGTTGAAAATCCTAAATTGAAACAAATCATCTAAATAATATCTAAAACTGATTAACATCGCTAGTTTTAAAGTGCTGTATATTGTTGAAAAAGAGGTATTTTTACTTATACTGTTTTTAAATTTAAAACAAATTACTTTACTGTTAAATATATAGTTATTTATTTTGACCAAACATTATAGATCTAAAAATAAAAGTATTAAAAAAAGGTAGCAGACACAAAGGATCTCCATGGTTTCTTTGCATTAGTATACTGCAATACTTTGACAATGAAGAAAAATAAGATTATTTATTTATTTAAATATTTTTTTTAATTGATATTTAATTATTATTGAAATAACAGTATCAAAAAGCCAATTTTTAGCACAAAATAAACAAGTATTAATTTGAACATCTCCATTTAATTATGCATATTTTCCTAAATAAAATGACTGAAAAATGTCAGACTACAACAATCCTGTATATAACCATAATTAATAATCACGATTATTATTATTTTTTTTAATGCCGGTAGTTGTGTTTTATTTTGGCAGGGAGTAGTAGGTTCACAGGGCTGAGCGGATGTGACGTCACCTGGTTACAGTTGTTGGTAGCAACCAGTACAGAAGCGCAGCGTAAATAAACCCGTAATTAAATAATAATAACTGTATTCTCCCTAAACTAAACCCTGAGATTAAAGATTAAATCAGGATTTAAACTCGATAATGGAGGAAGAATTTTCTGCTGAGCGGCTGAAACCTGAAGATTCTCCTGATAAAAACTCCTGCAGAACCAGCGACTTTTACCGAGTAAAACCAAACCTCCCAAAGCGCTTCAACCATCCGGAGAAACTCAGAGGATACAGGTAAACTCATCACAACCCCGAGTATATATAAATAAGAGAGCGCTTTATTCATTTTACCAAATTAATAAAAACCTCTGGAATATAATCAAGAGGAAGATGGATGATCACAAACCATCAAACCACCAAACTGAACTGCTTGAATTTTTGCACCAGGAGTAAAGCAGCATAAAGTTATCCAAAAGCAGTGTGTAAGACTGGTGGAGAAGAACATGATGCCAAGATGCATGAAAAAAAACTGTGATTAAAAACCAACCAGGGTTATTCCACCAAATATTGATTATTTCTGAACTCTTAAAACTACTTTATGAATATGAACTATGAATATGAGTTTCTTTGCATTATTTGAGATCTAAAAGCTCTGCATTTTTTTGTTATTTCAGTCATTTCTCATTTTCTGCAAATAAATGCTCTACATATTATAGTAAAAAAAAGATAGTCTTGACACTCACTGTTATTACAAAATGTTTTTATTTGATCTGTGAATGGTAGTAATGTTTTGGCTCATTGTTAAATAGGTGTAAATGCACAATTACAAAAACACACACAAAAAACCCTGTTCATTTCATTATAATTGCATTATGGCACCTGATGGGTCTGTAACTTTATCTGCAGTAAGAAGACGTTGCATCCACTGTACCAAACAACCAATCAGACTTATGGGAGTAAGAAGCCAACGGTTCATGAAATGCCAGTGAGTCTCCATCATCTACAGTCTTAGTATATAATGAGTGAATATTAACTTTTACTTTAATTTCATTTGTTTTATTGTCTCAGACTGCCTTCCATGGAACCTGCCGGAAGTTTTCTGAGAACACTCGCGGGATGTATAAAGATAACGGCTTCAACACGACACTGGAGAAAAGTCCAATCACAGGACCAAACGCCATCAATGTTCTTCAGGACAGAATTACCTTCCATCGTTCCGTCTGCTCTGAGAGAAATCAGGAGACTGGAGCTGAAACATGAAGAGCTGCAGTCGTTTACCATCATTCTGTACTGTTTCAGTCCAATACAAATATAAATATTACTGAAAATTATCCCAAGAGACAATAACTTCAAACAAATGCGGGATAAAGTTTTTATTTTTATTTCAAAAGACACAATAAATCAGCAGTGTCCCAATATTTTGTTCTTGTCATTTATCTGATGTTTCTATTCAGGGAGACTTAGTAGTATGAGAATGTAGTGTTTAAGAGCTGCGTCTCTCGAGACGATGTTATCATAATATGTTGCCCATGATAAAAAATGGCAAAACACAAACTAACAAACTAATTCACATTTAACTGTGATAAAAACACAAAACTCATTATTTGACAGTGCTTACATTTTCCTGATCTGCCACTGACAGTAGGTACAGATCTCTCCTTAAAACAAAGTCTGCTGGCTAATCCTAAGGTTTTACTTATTGTGACGTTAGCATTTGTATTGCAACAAAATGAGTATTTCTCACACACACACACACCTGCTCCTGCTGTTTGCTCTTACTTTACATTAAAATAATTCTTATTTTTTAACTTATTTTGTGGCAATCCTGCCTGATGAATTCATAATCGTTGGCTTTTATATAACTTATTAATCTCAAAAACTCAACCATATTCTGTTTTTCGGGTTTTAAGGTCAGATTTTGGGTCTTTTAAATAATTCTAAGGGAATAGAGCCTTAAGTGACTTTATGCAACACTTTAAAAAGTTAAACATTTAAGGGGTTTTGATTATTTCCCTTTAAAAAAAAAGCCCTTAGATATGTAGAGAAATTAGTGCCAAATTAAAAAGCAATCACTGCCGTAGAAAAAATGTAAATGCAATCTTTAAAATCCATTGCTTTTCCTCACTAACATGCAGAAAACGAGCCAAAATGAAACCTCTATTACTATTACATCACATTTCACTGCATTTGATCTCTCTAATTAAAAAAACAATACAAAAGAATTGACATTTTCAAAACCCTAACACTAAATGTGTGTCAGAATTGCACTTAAAATGCTTTAAATCAAAAACAACAGCATTGTTTTCCACTGCAAATGTTTAAAAGCAAATCACAATGCACAGGATTGCAGTTCATCTAGGAGCATTGTGGTATTAATGCCAAAATGAAATGAAATCACTGTGCAATCAGAACACACTACTGAAATAGGGGCGGGGCTCAGAAAATTTTGAACATTGTTATCTGGAAGGGATTTTTAAGGGCAATCTTAAGGTGGAAATTCATTTGAGGTGTTTTATGCACTTGGATACTTTAAACCTATAGAAAGTATTAGGTGGGATTTGAAGAAGGTAAGTAGTTTTATTTGATTGTTTTACTTAATAAACTTAATTTGCGATGGGTGATCACTATTTTCGAGGACAGCTGATAAAAATACACACATTCAGCAGATATATTTTAGTATAGATTAGTTTTATTTGGTGTCGTAGTGTGAAATTCAACAGTAGCGGACTTCAACAGATACTGTACGTCCAGTCCTGTGCTCTCATTCATCGTACGATATCTACACAAACTGGAAGCCGAAAAGTGGAAAAACATTATTCATGAGTTATAAAAGCACTTTTTAATCAATGTGTGGAGGAGGAACAGAAGACCAACATATAACAAAGCGGAGTAAAAACAAAACCGAACTCTGTGGGTGAGGATGGTACAAATATATATACGTAGCTGCGACAACAGCAAGATCGAACAAATTACAACCATAGATCTCTTTCTATCTCACTCTCTCGCACTTTCGCTCTCTCTCTCACGCATTCTCTCGCTCTCTCACATACACATACATCACACACACATCTCCAAACTTCAGCCAGGTGGTGGGAAACGGGACTCCGCAGGCCTCCATCACTCCCGGCTGTTGCTGGAACAGTGAAGACGAGGGCGGCAGGTGAACAGTATTACAGTATTAAGGGTTTTGGTGTCGTATTTTGTTTTTCTGTTTTCCCTGTTTGTCCTGGAAGCTTGTGAGCAGCAGAAGGTTTTATTGTCCGGAGGGATGGATTGTCAGGTCCACCGAGCCTCCGTCTCAGTCAGAAAGTAAAAGGCACTTCAAAACGTCGTAACAAAATCCAGTGTATCGTATTTTTATACACCCATACACTCGCGTGATCAGAAGAAACGATGGAAGGCTGAGAGGAAGTATCTCACGCAGGCTCACGCAGCAAACAAACCGTAAAAACAACCCAAAATAAAGCTGGTTAGTTGCACACGACTCCAGGCGTGAGGTCGGTATAAAGACTCGGTCGCTCTGCAGAAACTGAAATTGCAGAAATTGAAATTAGTTGCATAGGCAAGAAAAAAGTGGCTCCGTCCTTCAAGATGAAGGAAAAACATAAATATTGCATTTATATACAGCGACGTGAATTTTATTTTTTTTTTTGCCCCCTTACAAATTTCTATTGTTGTTGCTTTTTTGTCATACTTACATTTGTTTTTTTTTAAATAAAAAACGTTAATATTAGAAAAAGATAACTGAGAACCTGAGTAAATATAACAAAAAAAATATATATATATTTACTCAGATTATCTTCAGCCCTATCTGGATGGGATTAGTTTCTCAGGGGGTTCTGCTGTAATTTTCTCTCTTTTTTAGTTTTTTTTTTATCATCTGTGATGTTTTTTTATTCCCGTCCAGAACGATCATGTACGTGTTTTTCTCAGACGTCCTCTGAGATAAAAAATTACAGGCTAAATTATCTAGAGTTTCGTCTCCTCGCCTGTAATAAAACAGCAGAATAGCTATTTGTCTACTGCTGCGTACCGTAATTACTGTAAACTTTGGGCGCAGCTCGTTTCCATAGAGATCCACGTAAAAAAAAAAAAACACAACATTGAGTGGAAATGGAGGAGCTACTGAACTGCGATGATGTCATGTGACCCAGAAAAGGCCTTGAAAAACTCACTGGTCCTCCTGTTTTTTCAATTGCAGTCCGGATGCGGAGTTTTATCACTAAAGAGTAGAAGTCTGGACAGGGCTTTAGTCTGGTATTAAAGTTTGTTTGATAATCAGAAAAATATCAGTATGACAAAGAACAAAGCAAAAACAAAGGAAATCTGTAGGAGGCAAATACTTTTTCACACCACTGTATATGAGTATATATATTTATATATATATTTTAAAAGAAATATGAGGGAAAAATAGAGCTCTTCTCTGAAGTGAAAAAGGAAGGAAGCGAGGGCAGTGTGAGGAAAGTAAACGCAGAAAGGCTTCCGTGTCGCAGCAGCAGCAGCAGCAGCAGCAGCAGCAGCGGTCGGGTGCAGCAGTCGGGTGCAGCAGTCGGGTGCAGGCCGGAGCCTGGTGGAATGGTGGAGAATGTGTGGAGCTGAAGCTGACGGAGGCTCTACAGCTCTGTGTCCTGATATTTGTGTGCGTCTGGATAATAGCCGAGCTTGGATTGGTCAGCCGCCCGCCGCCTGTGCTCCTCCCCCCCCCCCTCCTCTTTGCCGGGGCAGGGCGGACAGTTCTCCGAGTACGGCGCTCTGGAGGGAGGAGTCTGGGGCTCCGGCCGTGAGCTGGATCTGCGGAACAGAACAGAGTTTATAGATTTTTTATATATTTATTTCTAATTTTGAATCCATTTTCTCCACAATTTACGATTTTCATTAGGACTCCCCCCCCCCATCACTAGTGATGCTCCAACACCAGGAGGGTGAAGAAGACTAGCACACGCCTCAGAGGAAAGCGCAGCGACTCTGGTGGTTCTGATACATCAGCTCACAGATGCAGCCTTGTGCTGATCCACATCACCCTTAGGAGTGATGAATAGGGGAAAGAGAGAGCGCCATCTACTGTACTGTACCAACTGACAAACTCTCTCGGGGCTCCGGCAGCTGATGCCAGGCTGCATGACCAGGATGTAAACTTATTTCTTGTACACTGCACTACATAAAAATAAAATAAATAATCTTTTTTACAGTTTTTACATTCAATTTTCTATTTTTGTACTTTCTATTTTGTACAACGGTCAGAAAATGAAATGAATAATCGTTACTCTGACCACTTTTTTTTTTACTGTATTTTTATTTTATTTTACTTTTTGCATCTGTTCTAATGCGAGACAGGGTATTTTTACAAGTGAAAAAAAAATAATGCACAGTATATAGTTTTATATCTGTGCAGTATCTGTTGAATATTTAAATAGTTGTTTAATTATAATTCTAAATGCTTATTTTAAATGCTTACGTGAAGATTTAGTTTTAGTGTATAAACTCATATAAAATAGGCTTCGATGTGTAAGATTTGGGCCCAGAGATGAGGTAAGCCTGCCTTTTACATACTCAGTGAGCATGCTCAGATTAATGGAGTGTGTGTGTATGTGTGAGTGTGTGGGTGTGTGTGTGTTGAGCTGGGTGGTGGGGGGGGGTTGGTGTTATACCCAGGGGCTAAGAGCTGATTAATCCATCCCTGCCTCACGAGTTCAGTCGGGGACACTGGATCATGGTTGGGGGCGAATTTGGACAGACCCGTCCGACGCCAGGAGCAGGTGTCTTTTTGGGTCATGGAAACATTTCTGATCCCGAGGGGAGAAACCAAGATCTTACCCAATAGGCTGTGGTCTGCTGTGGTCCAGTTTCTGGGCTTTTATTGGGACAGCATAGATGTCTGGGTGCTTCTGTGCAATCTCCACCTTAACAGAACATCAGAAAGATTATAATTATTATCTCTTTTTATATTAAAATACACTTTATTACCAAAAATATTCCCTCGTCTGTCTTTGCATGAGCATGCATATTTTTTTTAACTTGATTGACATCCCATTGAGCTATAACAGCTTTAACTCTTCTAGGAAGGCTTTTTACAATGTTTAGGAGTGTGTTTATGGCAGGGTTCATACAGTTTTTAACCAAGAAATTGTAAAGGTAGATATTATAATTAGAGACAACAAATGGGAGGACACATTTAAAACAGGATATAAACTAAATAATAGGGAAATAAAAATGAGATATTTTAACACCCCTTTGATTACATAAAAATAGAGATATTCATCTGAATTATGCTGGAGAAATTGTGGAGGGTGGGGGATTTTACTCATATATTCTGGAATTGTCCAAAAATCTCAGAATTTTGGGATAAGGTGTTAAAAGAGATTAAAATGATCTTGGTATGATATTAAACTTACTTTAGACCCAGCCCTTGTTATTTTAGGTATACTCTCACACGATATGATTGAAGGAAATTTGATCTATTTATTGAGAATATTGCTTTTAATAGCAAAAACAAAATAAAACGATAACAACCTCCTGGCTTAAACCACAACCACCTAAAATAACACAATGGAGAGAAATGGTAAAAAATGTCTTCATTATGGAAAAAATTACAGCAAAACTACAGTTACGACTGAATTTATTCTTAAAAAAAACTGGGAACCATTAATGCAAGCAATGACCGTCACCTAAAAGTACCTGTTACTGATTAGGCATCCCCTCTTGTTTGTTATGCTCGTTTCTGACAGGTTGGTTGTATGTCATTATTACTGAACTATGTTTACTAAATGAAAACAACTAACAATAAAAACACAGTTTAAAAAAATAAATTCATCACTCTCTTTACCCGAGCGTTCTGTGCCTCCTGTAGCTCCAGTACCCTCTGTGCCCGGGCGATGTGGTCCATCTTCTCGAAGGCTCTCAGTTTGCCCATGAAGGACCTCTTGGACGGGTCCTCGGGGCTCACGTCTGGGGGCTCATGGTCCCTGAGGGGTGGGCTTTCCGCTGGCCCTCTGGAGGTGCGGGAGACGGAGGAGGGCTTTAGAGATACGGGGGGTGGTGGGGGTTTGGTGGGCGAGTCGTGGAGCCGGAGGGGTTCGTGGCTGACCAGGTGGTTCCCCGGGTTGCTGGTTGGGTTGCTGGTTGGGATGATGGTGGCGTTGATTGCTGGGCTGTTGGTTGGAATGGCTACAGGGCTGTTGGGGGGCTGGTTGGACTGATGGTCGTAGATCCGGACTGGGTTGTAGTGCCCACGTGATGCTTCCCCTTGAGCTAGTAGCTTCACCTGAGAGACAAGGTGTTCTGAGCATTAGGTATTAGAGTCAGAAGGTCTATTCATGCATCAACTCAAGTCAGGGGTGTTTAGCTCCATGCTTGGAGGCCCAAAAACATACTAAGGTAAGCAGAACCTGATTATTGTAGTGCTTCTGCTTCTCTGAATACTGTATTATTATCCTCTTTTCACCCTGTTCTTTAATTGTAATCTCGGTTCTGATACATCAGCTCACAGACGCAGCCTTGTGCTGATCCACATCACCCTAAGAGTTATGAGGGCAAAGAAAGAGCGCCATCTACTGTACTGTACCCACCCAGAGAGAGAGAGCAAGACCAACTGTGCTCTCTTGGGGCTCCGGCAGCTGATGGCAAGCTGCATGACCGGGATTTGAACCACTGCCTGATAATAGTGGCAGTGCTTTGGACTCTTTATGCTACTTCTGAAGTACAGCTAAACAGTCAACAGTCTACAGAGAGGAAACAGCTCAGAATCGACCAATCACAGCATCTTTAAGAGTCAGATCAGGTCTGGACGCAGCCCTTACCTTGGAGGGGTCGGGGAGGAAGGTGGACATCACGGGGGGGCTGCCCTCGCTCTGCGGCGCTCTGCTGGCCACGCCGGCTCGGGAGTGGAACCGGATCTCCGGGCTGGACTTCCTGAGGATCTGCGGAGCAGGCAGAGGTCAGAGGGCACCGGACCAGAACCACACACAGCTACTGCACTATGGCTCTATATAAAAAAAGTAATTTTTACATGGATTTATAATTTCCAAAAATGGAAATTTAACAGCAGAAGAAAAAAACCTTTTAAGCTTTCACTGGGAGTCAGTGTGGAGCTTTTCTATTGGTCCACTCATCATGAAATATAAACACATTCACATCTTCATCAGTCATTTTAAAGAGTAAAAGTTGCAACTTTTCAGTGATAAGAGGAGAAAAACTTGCAATTGGCACCTTAACCCTCTTTCTCATAACTGGATTCACCTGTTTCTGACCTTATCAAACTAGTTTTGTGTTCCAATAGTTAATGCTAAATGTGATCAAATCAATAAAACGACAAAGGGGTGCCCAAATTTATGCTCCTGCCTAATTATGTTTAAAGAATTATTGCAAACTTTCTGTAAATCCTATAAACTTCATTTCACTTCTCAAATATCACTGTGTTCATCATATCAATATATGATATATTAACCTAGGATTGCTGATCTGAACAACCGATGATTTATAAAGGAAAATCATGAAAATGATCAGGGGTGCCCAAACATTTTTTACTACTGAATAAATACAATGGGATATTTAGTTCCCATCACCACAGCAGCCTCAATACGATGCTCTAAAATGGATCAGATTACATGAAACCACTCCGAATGCTGTTATTAACACTAAAACAGCTGAATTACACAGATTATTCCCCTTTATAATGCAGGATTGTGCATTACTGCATGTGACCCAGGCATGCTGTAATTACAAGCACTGAACAGCAGGGGGCAGACAGACTGCACTCACTCATATATACTGTATATATGGGCTGTGATTCAGAGGAACTGTGATAAATAAAAGCAGCCTGTGTGTAAGAGTGTGTGTGTATATGTGTGTGTGTGTGTGTGTATATGTGTGTGTGTGTGTGTGTGTGAGTGTGTGTGTTACCTTGTGCTACTCATCTCATTATCATAATGCTGAGGGTCTCTGAGTCTCCAGAGAGAGAGAGGGGAGTAAATGACTTTCCTCATGTATGAAGTGAAACTGATACAGTGGTGATAAGTAAGTTGTTGGTGATGGTGTGTATATGTGTGTGTGTGTGTGGGTGTGTGTGGTCTCTCGTGCTTGTGTATGCTGTTGGTGTGTGTTTCCCTGCAGCCGTGACCTCCTCTGTCTTTCCTTAGAGGCCAAGCTGACATGCTGCTGACCACGGCAACTATGAGAAACAACAGTGTGTGTGTGAGTGTGTGTGTGAGTGTGTGTTTATGTGTGTGTATGTTTGTGTGTGTGAGTGTGTGTGCGTGTGTTAATGTGTGTGAGTGTGTAAGTGAGTGTACAAATGGTCTATAAGACTAATGGCATGTGTGCCTTTTTAACCTTCCCCTGCATTAGTCATGTGATGGTTGATGTGTGTGTGTGTGTGTGTGTGTGTGCATATCATGGTGTGTGTGTGTGTGTGTGCATGTGTCATGATGTGTGTGTGCTTTAGGGATGTAAATGTATCACTTTAATGCAGTTCTTGTGCACCATCCATCCATCCATCCATCCATCCATCCATCCATCCATGTGTGTGTGTTAGTTTGAGTGTGTGTAATGTGTTAGTGTGTGTGTTAATGTGTGTGTGTGTGTGTAATGTGTTAGTGTGTGTAATGTGTTAGTGTGTGTGTTAATGTGTGTGTGTGTGTGTAATGTGTGTGTGTGTGTGTAATGTTTGTGTGTGTGTGTGTGTGTTAATGTGTTAGTGTGTGTGTAATGTGTGTGTGTGTGTAATGTGTTAGTGTGTGTAATGTGTTAGTGTGTGTGTTAATGTGTGTGTGTGTGTGTAATGTGTGTGTGTGTGTGTAATGTTAGTGTGTTAGTGTGTGTGTTAATGTGTTAGTGTGTGTGTAATGTGTGTGTGTGTGTAATGTTTGTGTGTGTGTGTGTGTGTGTGTGTGTGATTGCGTGTGCTCTCTGACCTCCTCTGGCATGACGGGCTCAGAGGATCTGCTGATGGCCGAGACTCTCTGGCGCTCGATTGGCTCGTCGAGCTCGTTATCGGTGTTGGTCCCGCCCTCGTCCGCCGTGTCGTCGTAGTCGCTGGTCACGCGGCTGTCCATGCTCAGATAGTCGGCGCTCATGGCCGACAGATAAGACATGCGATCATCGTGAAGATCAAGGTCCCTCTCTGTCCCGTCCAGCTAAAAGAGACACATGATGGATCTTGTGTACAGAGAGGAGCGAAAAGAAAAAAAGAACAAAAAGAACAAAAACAAAAAGAAAGCTGTAGAGCACCACCAAAGAAAGATGAACAGTAAAAACAGCACAGAAATAAAGAATGACTAGTGTGAGTCTCTAGTGTGAGAGAGGAAAAAGAAGGTGTGCATTAATGAGATAAATATAGTATAGAATTCACTGAAAAAAAATCATGAGTAAAATTTATGTAAAAGTTTCACAACTTTCTGCATTTATTTTTTTAAGTAAATTTAATTTCAGATAAATGTAAGTAACTTCAACTCGGTTTTAAGACTTAAATAGAGTTACACAGAGTAAATAAGTGAACTGAACTTCAGTCAATCCTTTCTTTTAGTAAACTTTTTTTTCGCAAAACTTTTTTTCCGTAAATTTTACTCATCATTTTTTTCAGTGTGGATCTGACTGCTAGAGAGAATGAGAGAGATAAAGTGAGGGAAGATGAATGGATGGAGAGAGTGCGAGTGGGTGGAGAGGTGATGCGCTGATTTATGGAGCGTGATGGAGAAGCGTCTGCTCTTTACCTTCCCCTCAGACACCCACACCGCCTGCGTCTGCTGCTGCCGAATACACTCCTTCACACTGCCGTACCACGCATCGTTGGCTGCGTTCAGGTCGATAACAGCTAGCACAACAAATAGCAGAGGAAACGGAGGCCAAGGAGAGAGAGAGAGAGAACAGAGAGAGAG
This sequence comes from Astyanax mexicanus, assembly GCF_023375975.1. Lineage (NCBI taxonomy): Eukaryota > Metazoa > Chordata > Actinopteri > Characiformes > Acestrorhamphidae > Astyanax > Astyanax mexicanus. The sequence continues at coordinate 1,169,014 of NC_064419.1, read as the reverse complement.
AGAGAGAGTAAATCAAGACATTTCGATCTGGCTCCTCTGTTCTCCAGCTTCACCTATTGATCTATTTATCTAACTGCGTCTCCATCGACTGCTAAAATCGCTCTGTAAATTCCTGCATCATATGGAATATGAATCACATTTACAGTCAAGCTCTTATTAGATGTGATAAATGTAAAATTATTAATGTATAAATTATAGGTGTCAATTAAAGAGGTATAAATACTAAGTTACCTTAGTAAAGTAGTAATTTTGCACTATAGTGGCACTCCCTAAGCTTTTGTCCTCTTACATTACTTTTACTTTTATACTTTAAGTAGTTTTAAAACCACTTAAAGAGTAAAAAGCTTGAGTTGATATTTCTTCAACTTCTACAGAAGTATTTTATTAAACACTATCTATACTTCTACCTACAGAGTAATGAATGGAGATACTTTTCACACCTTTGTTAAAATGCGGATGGTCTATTAAAAGCAATTTGGAGGATCCAAATCTATATACTCTGTATAGAAAGCTAAGTCAAGTAAACAAAACTGTAATTCTTAAAAAATCTAACATTTTCTTTTAAAGTCAACCGAATGCTGGATGTCTTAGATTTCCAGATTTACACTAAGGCTGGGCGCAGCAGCATTAGCATTAGCATTAGCAGCTAACTGCCGGCCGACAGCGCTACACTGAGGAACCCAGGCTACAGGCTACAAGCCGATAAAACACACCTCTGAACTGCTAAAGAGCTAGTGCTAGCATGTGGTTAGCAGGTATTGCTAATGCTAATACTGCTCCAGTCTCAGTGCTGGAGAACTTCACTGAAACTCCTGTATAACTCTGTACCTCAGTGGAGTGTCTTTACTGCTCCTTAATACATGACTGGTAGAATTCATACATAAGGAGCAGCGGATTATAAGGAGCTCTGATGATTTGGGAGAGGTGTGGTGTTGTGGGACTGACCGGTGAAGAGGTGTGAGCAGGATTTCCTGAGCTTGAGCGCCTGGTCGAAGAGCTTTCGGGCACTGCGGTTAGAATTAGGCATGATCCTCTGCCTCATGGCCTTCACTCCATGTTTACTGTCCGGGTTGAAGAAGATGACGATGGGGTACCACTGAGTGTAGTTCAGCGTGTCTACGGCTTTCGGCGTCACATCTAGCAGGGCGTGCTTATCCTGCACAGAGTTCATCATTTATTATTATTATTATTATTAATAATAGAGTATTTTAATTGGTTATTCAATAACACACAAATACATACAAAAACACCTGAACAAAGGACAGGTAAATAAATATAGTAACACTTTATAATAACTTTCATTAATATATATATTTTAACTAATGATCAGTAGATGTGAATAAAGCCGTGGTTCATCAGAATAAAATATTAACAAATGCTCACACATGACATGATATTTATTAGCATGGATATCCATATTAAAAATGTTAGTAAATCATTAATGAGCTCATCAGAATTTGAACATTAATAAATTGCTCATTTTAAACCGTGCAAATTATTGTCAATGCATTATGTTTATTATTATTTACAAATGTGATAGCAACTTTTTAGTTCCTTAAAATGTGAGATATAACAGTTATTAATCATTAGTTAATCGTATATAAAAGTGTTAAAAAATATTATATATAAAAAAATATATATATATAATACATCAATCAGAAAAATAAGAATGAATCACAAATGCCAAAAGGCAAATTAGATCAATATTGGTTTATAATCTTGCCAATTTATTTCTGGAAAGATGCAGTCTATGAAGCATCTTGAACTTTAGTATTACGACCGCACACCGAGCAGCTTGATTGATTTATGGCATTTCAGTGTGTCTTTGCTATCGTAACGACGGGAAAAGTACACCTTTAACAGCGCAAACAACAAGAATTCCCCAAAGATCACTGAGTTAAAACAGGAGTGAAGCTGGTAGGTTAATTCCACTCTAAATATGCAAACACTAAAAAAAAGTACAGTTTCGTATATGTGTGTGTGTGTGTGTGTGTTAGTGTGTGTGTTACCTGTTCGATAATCTGTCGGATGGTATTGAGACGCACCACCCCGGAAGACTTCTCTGATCCAGCATCTTTGGGTTCAGTTTCTGATGAAGCAAAACACAAAACATAGAACAGTAAACACTGTTCTTCCCAGGCTTATTATTCTACTTTACACACATCAGCCACAGCATGAACAGTAAAAAACTGTAGAAAACATGAAAAAACATGAAAAAAACTTGAAAAATTGATTTTTGTCTACAGTGGCATCTGTCTCAGTATTAATTTCATGTAGGAGAGATTGAGTGCAAGCTTTTGACTGGTATTTAGAAGACCTCTCTATGGAAAAACACTTAAAAAACCATTAAATCTGATAGAAACTCACTGATACTTAAGACAGTAGTGATACTCACTGGCAACAACAAACTCATCTGGGAGCTCAGTGGCCAGTTTCTCACTGGCAGCGTCGGCTATGGGTCCAAACAGCACCACGGGTCTCCTGAATCCAGCTACAGCAGAGAGGAAGAGAGATCAGAACCAGAACCAGGGTTCAGCAGCCAATCCTGCTCACAGGATCTGCAGTACAGTGAATTTACCCTCCCTGAGCACTGAACACGCTATTAGGAACAATTATCTAATCAGCCACTCATGTGTCAGAAGCTCAGTGCTGCAGAACATTATGCAGCTTCAGGTAATGTTCACATCAGCTGTCAGTGATACTGAGCAGAGCATGATGTTGGTGTTTGATATGATTATTTCTGCAGCTGCTGATCTCCTGTCATTTCCAGCGTAACGATATATAGAATTTATTTAGAATGGTGTAAAATATGCAGTTGAGTGGCAGTTCTGCAGATGGAAACATCCTGTTTGAGGAAACGCTGGACAGATTAAGTTGGAGCTGACAGAAAGGCTACAGTAACTCAGATAACCAGTGGTCTAAAGCGCTGCCCCTATGATCAGGAGATTGCTGGTTTGAATCCCGGTCATGCTGCTTGCCATCAGTAGTCGGAGGCCTGATGGCTCTCTCTGGGTGGTTACAGTAGATGGCGCTCTCTCTTATCATTTTTAAATAAACTTTATTAATACATTTTAGCACATTACAAAGTTATTACAATTTCATTACAATCGTCATATCATTACACAAAGTATACTCACCATCAAATATTTAATTTTACATTAAATCAATTATTTCCAATTAAAGAACATCAAGTTAAAAATTTAAAAGTGTCCAAAGATTTTTGTTTTTTATTTTAGATTCTATAGTCCTTAATCTTTTAAGCAAAAAAAAAATATTAGTTTAAAAATTATATTTGCCAGAATTTGTATTTGATTTATGGTCATCTTGCACCGAGTTTTCCACAACTTACTGACAGTGATGCATAAAATGTGCCAAAAGAAGTGTCTAGTGTTGGAATCAAGAGTACTGTTAAAAAATTAGAAGGTAGATTCCTATTTATTTTATACTTTGCACATGTTGGCAGCATTTTCTCAGTCAGCTTTATGAGGCACTTACACTGAGTGTTTCAGCGTGTTCTACAGTGCTTCCCCTATAATCAGGAGATTGCTGGAGTTTGAATCCCGGTCATGCTGATTGCCATCAGTAGCTGGAGCCCTGATGGCTCTCTCTGGGTGGGTACAGTACAGTAGATGGTGCTCTTTTGCTCTTTCCCCTCATCACTCCTCCTAGGGGTGATGTGGATCAGCACAAGGCTGCGTCTGTGAGCTGATGTATCAGAACCACCAGAGTCACTGCGCTTTCCTCCGAGCGTTAGTGATGTGATGCTACTCTGCAATGCTGCGTGTGCTAGTCTTTTTCCTTCTAGTGTTATGTGGGTCCAGCAGTGTGAATGTTTGTATAAGGCGTAATGTAACCTGGTTAAAGCAAAATTCTGTTTTTCTGTTGTTAAACTGTTTACCAAATCCACCGAATCTTACCTCTCCTGCTCCCTGCATTAGCAGTAATGGGGCGAGTGAAGCATGCTGAGTGTGTGTGTGTGTGTGTGTGTGAGTGTGTGTGTGTGAGTGCACGTATCCCTCAGGCTCTGGGGGTGAACAGTGTTGGGTCTGACGAGGCTGTTAAATGTTTAATCAGCCCCAGTTCCTCCACCAGCACGTTAAACTGATGCTCTCGTCGTCCGAATTGTCACCTCGCCGAGGCCCAGCACTGCGTCTCTCTCTCTGTCTGTCTCTCTCTGTCTGTCTCTCTCTCACGGTTAAATCTAATACAGCTTAATTATCCTCCACAGACCCGTTATCCCTTCATACGGCTCCTCTGAACATCCCCTGTTCTCTAAATCTGCTCCTTTTCTATATTTTATCTCATTCTGTTTTCTGAACTTTCAGTTTAAAGGAGAAATCTGGTGTGAAATGGACTTGGGTTGTAATATCATATCGTACGCATTAATACCTCCAACATTTTTAAATATGGTGAACGATGATATTATACCCTAAAATATGGTGCTATATCACACACCCCTTATTATTATTTTTAGCAAACTACTAGAGACAGATTAGATCTGTCCAGTATCATTTATTAATACTTTAATCCTGGATAAATAAAGATATTCAAAATACAAGAATAAAAAAATCTGATAAAATTAGGGACATGTCATATCATAATGTATGCAGTAATGCAATTTTATATTAATTTTGTTGCAGTAGTGTATTCTTGAAATATATATATATATTTTCATATGAAATATCGTGATATATTTTTAGGGCTTCATCGCCCACCCCTAATAACGATTATGAACTTTTGTCCAATAGCCCTCCTCCGTTCCCCCCAGCATTCAAAAATACAGAGCTTTTTAGGCTTAATTTGATAATAGAACATTAAAAGTATTTTATAATTTTACATTTTTTAATCCATTTTTTAGCCTGCTTTTGAAATTCTCCCACTCAGAATCAAAAATGAAAAAAATAAACCTTTTAAAGATTTTTTTTTATGTTACAAGATGCAAAAGTGAAAAATTAAATAGTATTGAGTAAATATTCCGTTTTTTATTTTCTCTGAAATTCTGATTGTGAGGGGCAGAAATTAAAAAAGAAAACACATATTTTCTTTACTATAATAAATAGAAATGTAAAAAAATACTATTTTTTTTTACTAATGTAAAAAATAAAACTACTTGACTTGACTTGAGAAAAAACTAAATATTAAAGTTTTACACACACTTTTCTATTTTTGGATGCTGGATCAAGGACTAAGGTGGATTTTCTGTTTTATGATGTGAGGAAAACCCATGATGCTTTTGAGAAGCACTTTTACAGCATTACTAATGGCATTTTACCATTTGCTGACCTTTTATAATAAAGAAATTGCAATTTATTGTATGTATTTGGTAAAAACTTTCTCTTTCTCTCTCTCTCTCTCAGTCTGAGGAAAAGCCTACCCTCTCGCAGCACCACCCGTTCGTAGGCGGGGAAGCGGGTGGAGGCCAGACCAGTGCTGAGATCCTCTCTGTTTTTGCGTAAATCCTTCTTCTTGGCCGCTCTTTGACCACGCATCCTCCAGAAATCAGCCCTGTCGCTGCCCGAGCCTTTATGAGTGTGCTGGACATTAGTCATCTGGTCCGCTCTGCATACAGAACACAGACAAGAGAGAGTGAGACACAGAGAGAGAGAGAGACAGGATAGACCAAGGAGAGAGAGAGAGACAGAGTTATTCATGTCTTATATAAAAGAGACAGGACAGCGTTATATATGATATGTGAGTATTAGTGCTGCATAACTCTATAAATTAACATATTCGATTTATCACCAGTGATGCTGACTGTAGAGAGAAACAGTGATGGTCATATTGTAATGGCAATGTGTAACGCAGGGGGTAGAGCTAAGTAAAATAATCAAGTAACAAAAATATATATATATTTATATATAAATATAAAATGTCTATTAAAAAAAAATGAACTGCTTGAATTTTTGCACCAGGTGTAAAGCAGCATAAAGTTATCCAAAAGCAGTGTGTAAGACTGGTGGAGGAGGAGAACATGATGCCAAGATGCATGACAAAAACTGTGATTAAAAACCACCAAGGTTATTCCACCAAATATTGATTTTTGAACTTTTAAACCTTAATAAATATGAACTTGCATCCATCCATTCATCCATCCAATTTTATTAGCTCCACTGAGCACTGAAGCATGATATTATTATTATTATTTGGCTCAGTTCTTCAGGCTCACCTGCTCTTGTTGGGGATGATCCCTTTCTCCAGCAGCTGGTTCTCTTTTCCCACTCGGACGGCCAGCCAGTTTCCGAGCTTTCCGTCGTACAGCGTGTCCACCACCTTAAAGATGTCTCCCCTGCAGAAGGCCAGGCACTGAGGAAGCTCCTTCTCATAGTCGAAGTGCGTCCGAATGAAGAAGGAGTCTCCCCGACCCGACACCAGGATATCTTCATACACTGAGGAGCAAACAGAGCAGAGCAGGGTTATGGAGAGCTAGGCCTTCAGAAGGTAATTCCTCAATAAGGCAATAAGAGCAGTAAAGTCACTCCACTGAAGCACAGCGTCCTAAAGCAGTTTTAGTTTAGTTCTCCAGCATCAAACCTGGAGCAGTATTACCATTAGCTGCTAATCACGCTAAGCATTAGCTCTGATGCTGTTCACAGGCAAGTATTTCAGAGTGTATCCTGTGCATTTACCCTGTTCAAACAAGCTACGTGGTGCCTCCGCCCTAGCCATGCCTGTCTCAATTGTAACCCCGCCCCCTCATTACTTCCCCAGGTGTCCCTTGTCTGTGCATGTGTATAAATACCCCATGTATTTCTTTGTTCACTGTTGAGCTTTTTGCAACAAGTTGGAGGCAGAATGCAAATGCAAGTCTAATTTAGTTTCCATATCTGAAAACATAAACAAAGAACAAATACTCGGGTAGTAATGCAAACACTAAAGCTACAGAGATAAAGACTATAAAACAAAGGATTAACAATAAGACTAATAAACAAACAGGCAGAATAGGCAAACAAAGAAACATAAAGTAAAGAAAACAAAACAGAAACTAAATCTAATAAACTAGAGTTCATATGATCAATATATTTAAACTAACTTAATTCAATTGATGCACAGAACCTGATTATATTTGTCACTTCATTTGGAATAATGATGATGATGATGATGATTCTGCTAATTACTGCTTGTGGCGGAGTGGAAAAACGAAAGCCATCAGTTTCCACAGCTGCAGGTGATGATGTGGAACAGAACAGCGGTTGCTCTGGTCCTGTCAGGCTCTTATTAGCCCCCGAGAGACCACTGCAGCCCCTCTGTCCCACCTCAACCCAAATGAGCTTCAACTCACAGCCCTGATCCAGCCCAGAGCTACCAAACACACATACAGAGAGAAAGAGAGAGAGAGACGTACAGAGAGAGAGAGAGAGAGAGAGAAAGACATACAGAGAGAGAGATGCAGAGAGAGAGACATACAGAGAGAGAGAGAGAGAGAGAGAAAGACATACAGAGAGAGAGATGCAGAGAGAGAGACGTACAGAGAGAGAGAGAGAAAGAGAGAGAGACGTACAGAGAGAGAGAGAGAGAGAGAGAGACGTACAGAGAGAGAGAGAGAGAGAGAGAGAGAAAGACATACAGAGAAAGAGAGAGAAAGAGAGAGAGAGAGAGACGTACAGAGAGAGAGAGAAAGAGAGAGAGACGTACAGAGAGAGAGAGAGAGAAAGACATACAGAGAAAGAGAGAGAAAGAGAGAGAGAGAGAGAGACGTACAGAGAGAGAGAGAAAGAGAGAGAGACGTACAGAGAGAGAGAGAGAGAAAGACATACAGAGAAAGAGAGAGAAAGAGAGAGAGAGACGTACAGAGAGAGAGAGAGAGAGAAAGAGAGGGCGACGTACAGAGAGAGAGACAGAGAGAGAGAGGGAGTGCTGACAGTAGAGGTCAGTGCTGCTCGTCCACTTGTCTCCATGGTGAGTGAGAGGGGGTGGGGTTTAGTGGGAGGGGCGGGGTTTATAGAGAGGGGGCGGGGTTTGGTCTGGTTGGTCTCCAAATCCCATAATTCACCATAAAGCACCAGACTGCTCAGTTTAAACAAGCATTAGACAGACCCGACTACACATCAGATTATCCATTAAACACACAACACAACCACCTCCTAAACTCCGCCCCTCTCTCTCTGTCTCACACACACACACACACACTCAGAGCAGTGAGGAAGTGCCTAAAGTTAGCCTGGAGTATTCTCTCTCTCTGGCGGGGTCAGTGTATGACCTCTATACACACAGAGAGATGTGGGAGGAAGTGTGTGTATGCACAAACATGCCCACATTTAAAAGGGCAACATCTTGGACGATCCGAGACCGGCTTGGACTGGTTTGTGCCAACGGGCTACAAGCTGGTGCCCCTGTCATCAGTCCTGCACACACTCTGAGCATGTGAGTAAATGTGTGTGTGTGTGAGAGAGAGAGAGTGTGTGTGTGTGTAGCAGTGAGAAACTGCAGTATTGGGAAAGAGAGAATCATTTAGACCACCAACAATGAATGTCTCCCTTTCTCCACCCACAAATATGTTCTTAAATATGCTCATATTTTCCATTAAAAACTGCTGTTATGTTTTGTTATGTAATACTGAGTTTCAGAATTGAGTTCAGGACGATGTCTTGTAGTTTCTGCTGTGATAAAATGAGAAGCAGCTGCTTTACGCTCCTCACAAAACAAGCAAAGCTTAGCTGAAACTCATTTAGCTTCTAAAACTACTGTAGGTTGAGTCTGATTTTAGCTATAAACTATTGTAGTAATTCAACAATTACTATTTTTTTAAATATTATCATTTACATAAAGACTTAACCCAAAACAGTTAAGTTAAGTGCGTCTTATAGTGTGAAAAATACGGTATATGAGCTGTGGATCTCTGCAGCTCCTTCAGAGTGACCATGGCCCTTCTTCCCTAATAAGTGCTATCCTTGCCTGGGCTGTCAGTTTAGGTGGATGGCCATGTCTTCTATCCATCCATCCAAGCCTCCATCCATCCATCCAATTAATTGATTAGCACTGGATCCATCCATCCATCCACCAATCCATCTAATTGTTTATTAATAAATCTATTCATCCACCTATCCACCCACCCACTCATCCAATTAACTGTTTATTACTTGATCCATCTGTCCATCCACCCACCCATCCAACTAACTGTTTATCACTGGATCTATCCATCCATCCAGTTAACTGTTTATTACTGGATCCATCCATCAATCCATCCATCCATCCATCATCCATCCATCCGTTCATCTGTTTATCAATAGATCCATCCATCCATCTATCCGTCCACTAACCCATTCAATTAACAGTTTATTACAGGATCCAACTGTCCATCCATCCATCCATCCATCCATCCATCCATCCAATTATCAATGGATCCACCGCATCTGCCTCTCATCTGTTTCCTTCTCTTATAAACCAGAACAGACCCTGTAAATGATCTGATCTAATCTCCAGTCTCTCTCCCAGCTCCATATTTCTCAGTAAATATTCTACTGCATATAACCCAACTATATAACTCAACTGCATATAACCCAACACACACACACACAGACTGATGGTAGTGTGAGAGAGCAGAAGCTGTTAAAAGGCAGCACAGTGTGAGCTGAGTTAAGAGTGTGTGTGTGTGTGTGTGTGTGTGTGTGTAGGTCAGGTATTTGAGCTATATCAGTCTGTGGAGGAAAGGTCTGTGTGTTAAGTCCGTGTGTGAGTGTGTGTGTGTGTGTGTTTGTGTGTGAGTGTGTGTGTGTGTGTGTGTGTGTGTGTGGTGGGCATTAATCTCACCGTCAGGTTTGCTCTGTGCCAGTATGGTGACGTTGTCTCCTCTGGGCAGCTCCAGCAGGAACAGCACCGCCTCTTCACGCACTATACCCCGGAAATCCACATTATTCACCTGCAGGAAACACACATCACCTGATTTACAGCGTAAACGTTTGTGTGTGTGTGTGTGTGTGTGTGTGCTGCAGGGCGGATTATACATAATCTCAGATTATAGATAAACACCTTATGAAAATGCCCAGACCTCTATGAGTTGTGAGGTTAAAAACTGGACAATATCCAATGGAAGATAATGTCTGTTATTTCTGTTCACACAGATAATTGTCTGATAAATGGGATATCCTATTTCTAAAGTTAAGAAATGCATCATAGAAAGCCACAGTTCCACCCACAGTGGGCAGCAGAGAGGGTAGTTTATTTATTGTGACTGGCATTATCTGGCTCTACATCTACAGGTCCTTATTTTGGCCACAATTCTTTCCTATTGCCATAAAAATATTTTCAAACTTCCAGAGATTTGTATATTAAAGCTTAAGTTTAATACACACTATATGGCCAAATGTTTGTGGAAATCATAATTGAGGTTAAAATGCGATAAGAACTTTTAGATCTTTCCTGGTGTTTTTTTTCCAAAAAGGTTTTTTTTATGTTCTTTTCTCTGTAGTAAGATTGTCTTATTTGGTTATATGCAGGACAGTCGATGAGGATGCTAATAGAATAGGACGTTTGATGCTGTGCATCAAATCCTCACAGCACTCTAAAAAACAGAGGTATGATATGAGTACTTTTTTGTACTCAAAGGTACTCTCTTCATAATTGTACCCTCAAAGGTACAATATTGGTCTTTACAGGGTCAGATTTGTTCCCTCTGAAGTACAAAGTCATTACTAACAGCAATAAGTACAAATTTGTACCATTTAACCAGCCAAAGGGTACATTCAGTATTCTCTATCACTGCACTAATAAACAATATATATTTTAATTGCACATTTTGTATTTGAAAGCCAGACAATTTTGGATCATCAAGTTTTTGAGCCATATTTAGTTGATGATAATGTTTATAGTCTTTATAATCTTTACTGGCACAAAAACCATGGGTACAAAAAAGGACTTTCAGTGAAAGGTACTTTTTTGTACCTCAATATAGGATACAGCCCCAGAGACAAGCTTTATACTCTTTTAGGTACAAATCTGTACTTATATTTCTTAGAGTGAGCAATGCATTCTCCAAAATCTAATAGAAATCTTTCCTTGGAAAGTAGAGACAGTTACTAACAAAGGAAGCAGGATAAACTCTAACTCTAAACTTTAATTCTCTTGATTTCAGAAAAGACAATGAGGAAGCAGGTGTTCCAACACTTTAGTCCATGTGGTGCGTTTATCTAAGACCCAGTGGGATTATTTTTTACTGAAGAAGAAAGCTGATTCTGTTCTGCAGATGTGAGGAATGTGTGAGGAGGAGCTCCATGTTTACAGTGTTCTTTTCTCTGGGTGTGGGAGGAGGAATGCTGGGAGGATAAAGCTCTGATTTAGACTCTGTTCAGAGGGAGGGTCCAACACTTTCCAAATCCTCTGACATTCTGCTGGCCTGAACATTCTGAGGTGTTCCTCCGCTGATTATTAACAAATGTTCTTTCAGTTCGTACCTTCATGATCTGATCTCCGACACGTAGGCCCTCCTCCTCCGCAGGGCTGCCCTCCTGAACGCCCGCCACAAAGATGCCCACGTCGTTCCCCCCGGCCAGCCTCAGGCCTACGCTCTCCCCCTTCTGGAAGCTCACCATCAGAGTGTTCGCCCTGAAAAACCAGAGTCAAGAAGGTACAGGAGGAATAGATTAGATCAATAAGTCAATCTTTCTTTTTTATCATACGTAGCATAAATGTCTTAAATATGCATCAGTATTAAAGGTAAAAATCACACAGAATCTAACACTTCCAATTCCAATTTGCCCACTTCACCTTATGTGGTTAAATAAGATCAATATGTGGTTTAATTAGATAAATTATGTGGAAAATTATGTGGTAAATTATGGTAATTGTGGTAAATTATGTGGTAAATTATGTGGTAAATTATGTGGTAAATTATGGTGATTGTGGTAAATTATGTGGTAAATTATGGTAATTGTGGTAAATTATGTGGTAAATTATGTGGTAAATTATGGTAATTGTGGTAAATTATGTTAATTGTGGTAAATTATGGTGATTGTGGTAAATTATGGTAATTGTGGTAAATTATGTGGTAAATTATGGTAATTGTGGTAAATTATGTGGTAAATTAGATCAATATGTGGTTTAATTAGATAAATTATGTGGTAAATTATGGTGATTGTGGTAAATTATGGTAATTGTGGTAAATTATGTGGTAAATTATGGTGATTGTGGTAAATTATGGTAATTGTGGTAAATTATGTGGTAAATTATGGTGATTGTGGTAAATTATGGTAATTGTGGTAAATTATGTGGTAAATTATGGTGATTGTGGTAAATTATGGTAATTGTGGTAAATTATGGTAATTGTGGTAAATTATGTGGTAAATTATGGTGATTGTGGTAAATTATGGTAATTGTGGTAAATTATGTGGTAAATTATGGTGATTGTGGTAAATTATGGTAATTGTGGTAAATTATGTGGTAAATTATGGTGATTGTGGTAAATTATGGTGATTGTGGTAAATTATGGTAATTGTGGTAAATTATGTGGTAAATTATGGTAATTGTGGTAAATTATGTGGTAAATTAGATCAATATGTGGTTTAATTAGATAAATTATGTGGTAAATTATGGTGATTGTGGTAAATTATGGTAATTGTGGTAAATTATGTGGTAAATTATGGTAATTGTGGTAAATTATGTGGTAAATTAGATCAATATGTGGTTTAATTAGATAAATTATGTGGTAAATTATGGTGATTGTGGTAAATTATGTGGTAAATTATGGTGATTGTGGTAAATTATGGTAATTGTGGTAAATTATGTGGTAAATTATGGTGATTGTGGTAAATTATGGTAATTGTGGTAAATTATGTGGTAAATTATGGTGATTGTGGTAAATTATGGTAATTGTGGTAAATTATGTGGTAAATTATGGTGATTGTGGTAAATTATGGTAATTGTGGTAAATTATGTGGTAAATTATGGTAATTGTGGTAAATTATGTGGTAAATTAGATCAATATGTGGTTTAATTAGATAAATTATGTGGTAAATTATGGTGATTGTGGTAAATTATGGTAATTGTGGTAAATTATGTGGTAAATTATGGTGATTGTGGTAAATTATGTGGTAAATTATGGTAATTGTGGTAAATTATGTGGTAAATTAGATCAATATGTGGTTTAATTAGATAAATTATGTGGTAAATTATGGTGATTGTGGTAAATTATGGTAATTGTGGTAAATTATGTGGTAAATTAGATACATTATGTGGTAAATTATGTGTTTAATTAGATAAAGTATGTATATTATATAATTAGTTTAATTATGTGGTCAAATTAGATCAAGTCAATCTTTCCCAAATCTAATCTTTTTTAAAATAAGTAGCATAAATATCTTATATATGCATCAGTATTAAAGGTAAAAATCACCCAGAATCTAACACTTCCAATTCCAATTTGTCCCACTTGGTATTAAATTCTGCTATTTTATTTTTTTACATAAAGAAGAAGGAAAAAAGTAAGTGTGGAGAGGAGAGGGGAAAGTGGATAACAACATGATCTGGTGTGAAATACTCACCCGTACATCTCCTCATCCTCTGTACTCGGTCTCAGCAGGATTTTGGGAGTAGTCTTTACCGCTGCTGGAAAGCAGATACAGTGATGAGATTAATTCCACATAAATCTCACATTTACTCACACTTACTGTCCCCCTGCATCAACTGGCACCTTATTCTAACAGCAAGCGAAGCTCAATTTTGCAATGAGTTTTATACTTTTCCTCTGATTTGTTGTTGGATCATTGCATGTTATAATTATAAAAATGTTTGGATTTATTCTAAACCCACATTATCACTAAACTAAGAGTGGTAGACGCTCTGCACTGTCAGAATAAATTAATTGCAATACTTAAGTACAAATAATGTTAAATACTTTAGTAACTTTCAAATTATGAGTGGAGATTAAATACTCTTCAGCTTCTAAGTTTTACTCTAATTACTTTTTACTCTAATTACTGGATCTCTAATCATTTATACATGTCTGTTGGCTGGGTTTTACCTGGTGGTTCCTCTGGTTTGGGCTCTTCCTGCACCGCAGCCGATTCCTCCACCCCCCTGTAGGGAGAAGAAGGAGCAGCCAGCTTGGGGAGTCTGATCTGTGGGTCTTCCCTAAAAAAACATGAAAATACACAAATTTTACACAAACAAATTTATTTTTGAAAAGTAGCCTCAAACACTTCCATTCTGGTAAAAAAAGCCTTCAAAAACCTATTTGCATATGCATGCAAAGTGAATTTAAGAAACCAATATAAAAAAAATACAAAATCAGTTAAAAAACATATTTATTTGCCACAAGACCCACCAGTTAAGAAATGTTGCTCTAGATATCATCATATCTATAATAACTTACTCTGAATACTAAGAGTTCTGCGTTTATGTATATTATTATTATACGTATTGTTAAATTGCAGTGGTTTTAAAAGCAACAGCCCACTTACTGCTAAAATAAACCACTTTATTTATACAGATAAAAGTGTAAATGAGCTCTGCTCTGAATGACTGTCCTATATTGTGCCTGGTTAAAAAATAGTCCAGGCTGAAATCCTCAGAGACGCGGGGAATAAATAACGCGTCTGCGACTCCCTCTGGATTCCTGCGTTCTCGGGAAGCTGCAGTGATTCATTCGCTCTCTAATTATTTGTGTTTGTCTAATTTTTCTTTTGAATGTAATCACTGCCTGTTCCTGTTCATACTTAAGTACTAATTCTACTCACAACTTCATTTACTCAATACTAGCAACTCTCAGAAAGTGACGTTTAGTATGTGCTTCCTCCACCTCTGAATCCATTGCAACTGCTGCCAACCCAAGATATATGTAGAGAGCTAAACACGCTTGGAGGAGACTATTAATCTTCCAATTCTATGGCAGCCAACAGATGCCTGTGCAGGCTAGCATTGCAAGTGATTAGGGATTGGACAATGTTTCATTATTGCGATAATTCGTATCGTTTAGATCATAATGTATTGTATTGGTTCCAGCATGTATATCAATATGTGGCATTAAGTATCACTACAGTAAACTGAAGCAGAGGGACTAGTTAGATCATACAGAGCCCACTTAAAAATGGACTTTCTTTGATTTTATCAAATTGAAAACCTCTAAAATATAATCAAGAGGAAGATGGATGATCACAATCCATTAAAACTTAAAGGCTGAACTGCTTAAATTTTTGCACCAGGAGTAAAGCAGCATAAAGTTACCCAAAAGCAGTGTGTAAGACTGGTGGAGGAGAACATGATGCCAAGATGCATAAAAAAAAACTGTGATTAAAATCCAACCAGGGTTATTCCACCAAATATTGATTATTTCTGAACTCTTAAAACTTTATGAATATGAACTTGTTTTCTATGCACTAGTCTGAAAACTAAATAAATGCTCTAAATTACAATATTTTTATTTCAAATTCGGAAGAAATGTTGTTCATAGTTTATAGAATATAACGACAATGTTCGATTTACTATTTTTTTTATAAGATTTGTATAAAGAGAGCTCAACACGCTTGGAGGAGATTACTAATCTTCCTAATCTTTACTAATTCTATGGCAGATAAAAGGTGTCTGTGCTGTCTAGCATTGCATTGAGTGATTAGGGGTGGGACAATATATCAATATTTTGATATATATATATATGTAGTATCGTTTCTGTAATATTGTATTTTATTGTATTGGTTGCAGTATGTATATCGATATGTGGCGTCAAGTATCACTGCAGTAATTCGAGGCAGTGGGAACAGTTAAATTGGGTACAATTCGAAAGACATCATTTGTAAAGCAAAATAGAAAGTTCAGGTATTTTCTGAACACTGTAAACAAACAAACAAAAGTCATGTGAGCTCGAGGAGTCTCTGAGGACAGCTGAGTGCAGCCGCAGACGGTCTGCTGAAAGTGAGGAGAGTGTTTTTAGCTCAGGCATGCAGTGAATGTGGAGAACACCGCGCAGACGCCGGCGCCGGCACATTACCCACAGTGCAGCTGGCATACCTGGCGTTCTCCCGCGGCACCTCGGTGGAGGAGTGTGAGGAGAGGTCAGACTGCCGTGACCTCTGGTCCTCCTGCGGCGAGTACGAGTGATACGACTCCATCTCTGAGATATCTGAAACCAGAGGCAGACAGGAGGGAGTCAGAGCACAGCTGAGGGTCCAGCGCCTCGAACCCACCACCCAACACCACCCAGCATGAGCCAACACCACCCAGCATGACCCAGGAGACCCAGGGTTTAACACCGCACACAGCGCTCAGGGTTACTGCTGACGTCGTGTTAATGTGCTGGGATCTGCCTCGTCGTAACACACTCACTACTGTGATATTCACTGATCAGGGGTTAATCTGAACCTCACAGTGATCTGATAGTGATTCAGGAGAATATTCAGTACATCCAGGAGTCTTACATCTCATTCACATCACACTATTAATCTGTACAATATATAATAATTATTTTAAATAGAATTATTTAGAAATATCTCTCATTTGACTGGAGAAACTGTATACGCAGTATAACACAATAATAATACAATGTTTTACAATGTTTGTGTACAATTAAGCAGAAAAATATAAATACATGAGCAAAAACACCATTCACTATTAAAATTCACTATAAACATGTTGTTACTGTTACATTATACATTTATAAATAGTGGTTTAGCTTGTTGACAAATGCTAATTTAAATAAATTAATAAAGTGTAAAATCAATATAGTGCTTTCTATTACTTTCTGACCATTTATGGATTTTAATGAATTATAACATAAAAAATGTGGCAGATATACTGTATGAAAGTATTTTTTATAGATTATTGATCAAAATTAACAAGAACTTTCTCAATTTTAACTTAATAAAAATCCCAAATATATACTATATATTACTTTATTATTTAATATTAGATTAGACACACAAATAATGTATAGTAATACCTTATAAAATAATAATTTTAAATTTTAAAATGAGCAAATGTTTATTATATTGTTATAAGATATTAATTATAATAAATTCAAATGCTGCTAAATTGATGCAGCTTTATAGATAGAGGTGATGTATATAGACTTCCCAGTAGTACTGAATGGTAAATACTGTATTTACAACTGTTACAAAGAGGCAGAATATCTGTGAAAAAAGAGAGATAGAGAGCTAGAGAGATAGATAGAGAGAGAGAGACATTTCTGCTGAAATGGATCCTCTTTAAATCACTGAGGAGGAGTGTGAGATACATGTAAAGTGAACTGTATTGGACAGCAGAGCCGTTATTGATAGACAGATTCGTTATTGATAGACAGATTCGTTATTGATAGACAGATTCGTTATTGATAGACAGATTCGTTATTGATAGACAGATTCGTTATTGATAGACAGATTCATTATTGATAGACAGATTCGTTATTGATAGACAGATTCGTTATTGATAGACATATTCATTATTGATAGACAGATTCGTTATTGATAGACAGATTCGTTATTGATAGACAGATTCCTGCTTCACCAGACAAACATCAAACAGTCTAGAACAGTAAGATCAGTAACGTCTGCAGCTTCAGCAGCTCAACCTTCTTCTGCAGAGCTTCAGAAACCTCCCGTTAATCTCAGCAGGGTTAATAAGACCAGCCATAAGAAGCAGCTACTCAGAGCAGGAGGGTTAAATACAGAGATAAACAGCAGGAAAGGGGGGTGATCAGTTGGGACGGTGACTGTGAGAAAGAAAAGAAAGGAAAGAAGGAGGGAAAGAGGCTGGCTAAAGAGGTAGAGGCGAATGAGAGAGAGAGACAGAGAGAGAGAGTTACTGTGTGGTTTGGTGCTGCTGGTGAACCTAAGAGCATCTCCTCTGCTTTAACACTTTAGCTCCTCAGATCCTCACAGTGCCAGCGGTGGCCAGTGCAGCATGCCTAAAACACACTCTGTTAACTTAGCAAAGGACACACACACACACACACACACACACAGCACATACTAACACACACACCAGCCGGGTGCAGCAGCGCAGGCTTAAGAGATACACTGAATAAGAATTCACTTGGAAATGAGAAAGTGCTCGATATATAGCCCATGAAATAATTTAACACCATAAAATAAGTCACTGCATATTATGACAATCATTACTAAGAACATTCACACATAATGACATAATAAATATCCCAAAATCCCCCAAAAAACATCAATTAAACAAAACTACTCATTTTAAACAGTCGACAAAGCTGACATGCAGTACCAAAATTGTACAATAAGTCGAAATATCAATAAGCCAATAATGCATAATTATCACAACAGACACAGTGTAAACACACATATAAACGAATAATGAATATCATCACTTTTCTTGCATTTGGATACAATATTTTTGTTCCCATTGTTTGTGTGACTTTATGTTCCAAAAATGTCAGTGTAACTAATATCAGTTTAAATTTCAGACCCTTTTTAGATCATTTGGCCTCTTCTGGATATACTGCCCATACCATCTAGTGGTCACATGACAATGTTACATGGCAGGCATCCCAATCAAAAGTTTTTACAGCCAGCCCATACAAAAACACGAGCCAGGTAAAAATTCTCACCAAGTTTTATGAAGCAAAAAAAAATGCGTCCTTCTGATACCCAACAGCAAGAATATATATATTTTTAAGTTAATATAAACTACTGTCCCCATATGAGGACATTGTTATGATTTTTAGGCCTAATCCTAAATAGCAAGTAGAAAGAAAAAGTCCAGGCAAAATTCAAAGATAGAAATTAAATGTAAAACTTTATTTTGTTCACTTTTCCATGTGGTGTAGTAAAGAGGAAATTCGTTCATTTTTAAATTTTCTAATTTTTAATTTTTCCTAATTTCCTAATTAAAATCTGAATTCAGATTCAGGGAAAGTTAATTCCCATTTTGACCCCCCTAAAAATAATAAACTCAAAACATAAAAAAGCAGAATATGGAACATGAACAGAATGATAAGGCAAGTTATTGTACTGTATTAAATCACATTATTGCATAACTACACTATACATACAGCAATGACTACTGAAGAACTACTGAAGTACAACATCAGGATTGAAGGGGTTAAATGTTTGTGTGTGTGTGTGTGTGATGAATGAGAGAGTGTGTGTGTGTGTGTGTGTGTGTGTGTGTGTATCAGAGAGTGAATGAAGGCCTCGCTGGAGTTTTTCCTTTTTTGTTTCTGGCGCTCTGTAGGAACGAGCGCTCCCATCTGTTGGGTGGAGATGTAATTACAGCCTGTCGGACACTCGAGAGAGGACAAAACCACAGAGAGAGAGAGAGAGAGAGAGAGAGAGAGAGAGAGAGAGAGAGAGAGAGATGGGACAGCTGCAGAGACACTCGCTCACTCAGCTCAGCCACAAACAGGACACAGGAAAGCCGGCCACTCCACAACCAGCGGCTATTTACATCACACTGCTACTGTACAACAAACACACACACACACTTATACACACACACGGTTCACATTCACAAAATGCTATGTTCACATTACCAGGCTGAATTGACTTGAATCAGATTTTTTGCTCAATGTGGCTTAGATCTTAGATTCTTCAAATCAGATTTGAGCCACTTTCATATGTGTTGAGCAACGTGATTTGTAATGTGAACGTAGCCTATGATTGCACTGGAGACTTAAATTAAGAAATATGAACAAAATCGGTATGTTATACTGTATTTTCCCAATTTTAAAAAACATCTTTACTTGGTTTGGTAATTCATTTGGTCACAATTATTTGTATTTTCTCCCTTGTGTTATATAATGTCCAAAGGTATTGACGAATTAAACAATAGAAAAGTTCCTTGGAAAAAAAATATTATGGTTTTCCTATACTGTGCAGATGTCATTTTAAAGATACCAGGTTTTTGCATGACAGTGAAGATTCTGCACATCCCATCTATCTACTAAGGTTCTACATTTATTATTTTGTTAGTTATCATCATGCAGTAACTACTATAAATTATTTATTTGTTAACCATTAGGTTTTACATAATTTTTAATGGAGTTCCACAGGGTTCTATCTTAGGGTCTATAAAACTGATAATAATAATAACAGTACTGCAGTTATGAGGGTAAAGAACTGAAGTGTGATTCTATGTCAGCCCTATCACTGTCTGCCCGCCTGCTATAGAAAGACTCCATTTCCCAGCATGCACCTGCGCTCAATTCTCCCGACATGCCGGATCACATGACACAGCGATGTTCCGGCTCACCATGCTTCTAATCATTGCTCAAACCTGGACGCTTTAGTATATATATCCCCTGTTTTCCTTTACTCTTCAGCCGTTTTTACATCTAGTGATAATAATAATTTATGACAACTTTTATGGAAATGTGGATTTCATTTTCCAGCAGGACTTGGCACACTATTCTAATTTTCTGAGACACTGATTTTTGGGTTTTCATTGGCTGTAAGCCATAATCAATAATCAACTATGAAATAAATAAACGCTTAAAATAGATGTTTATATCTTTGTAATATATGATTTTTTTCACATTTTAAACTGAATTATTGAAATAAAGTAACCTTTCAATGATATTATAATTGCTTGAGATTGAGTATCACAGAATTACAATTTCTTGATAATATTGCAGCGTGAAATTCCCTGTGATTCCTGTAACTACAGTACCTACAGGACTTTATGGTAGAAACAGACATGAAATCAACTGTACAGCTTTTGATCGAGGCCTAAATATTTAGGATATACTGAAAACTTTGCACAGTTGAAGCCCATAGCCAGTGTTTTAGCACTGATGTCTCATATGGTGCAACTTAAACCCAGTATAAACTTATATATAAACTTATAAACTGATACAAAAATAATCTGAATAATAAAATATTGCATGAATAAAAATGACATTAACTTTATTCTCTTCCCCAATTTAACAGAAAACAGCTGATATTTATCAGCAAATTAAAAAGATAATAAATCACCACACAGACTTGAATAAAATGAACAAAATAGTTTATTGATTAGGAAGAGTATTAAAATTGAAGTTAGCAAAAAAATATATATTTTTATAAATGTACTGTGGGCACAGATGTGAGAGGCTCACAGGTATTAAGTGCACGGTGTGAAAGCTTGTGGCACAGTCAAAAATAAGGATTAATGGCAACCAGACAGTATGTACTGCAGTGTCTCTGACGTCCTTCAGCTAAAAGTATGACATATTATCTGTGAAAAAAAGAACAGAAATAGAATCGCTCTTGTAGAACAGACGGCTTTGTTTTCTCAGTGCATCAATGAATCTCTCTGGCATCAAACTCCGCAACGAGTCCGAGCCAAATCTGGCTGCAGCAAAGCAAAGGCTTTAAAAATAACTAAAGAAACCTTGTGGAGAAAAAAATCACTAACATTATTTATTAATATCAACCTGCTAAAACATGTTTAACATATATATAACATGTTTTCTTTAGTTTGCAAAAGGATTATAGGCTAATATTGTTAGCAAATACTGGATTCAGACTGTTATCAAGGACTTATACTAGGTAGGTGTATGTTTAAACTAGTTAAAAGTTTACACTAAAAAAAGTAAAAGTAAAAATCCAGTTTGTTCCAACTACCTGGGTTGAATTTTACTTCTGGACCTGGACTATACTCACCTCTGTGTGTAAGAAACTATAGGTTTAAATAGGATCTCCGGTGGATTTAGCATTTTTTTACAGAGACTATAAGAGACTCTAGGTCAGTATCGGCTGAACTGCACTTAGCGCAGGGCATTATTACACATGTTATAATATAAGTAATATATGACATTGCAAAGACTGTTATTAGTGTAAAAAATGTCTTTCTGTCGCAGTGCTGATAGCCAATCAGAGGCGACATGTTTGCATGTATAAATATTCATGAGCAAGAGCTGAAATCCTATCGTTTCTCCATACTCAACCCACTCCTCCACCGGATTAAAGCAGAGTTATACTGGATCACCGGAGCACTTTTTTTTTTTTTGTACAAAAAATCAGCTCACATAACATTCATTTATTCATACTAGATACATACTAAACTAGACATATTAAAATTAATAAAAACCCAAAGTGGTTTTAATGAAGATTTTGTAGATTTTGAGTTTGATTACAGTCTAAGCCCAGTGTTTATTAACAACATTTTCCTACTATATCCTGCAACTGTAAATTACTAATTCTCATATACCACATACTGTATGGTCACTGTCCAATGAAAAACACTTTTATCTAAAACAGAAACTTTACAGGAGAGACAAAAAAACCTTGTTAAATTTTAATAGAAGTCAAAGGAAGTAAAAAGAGTTTATTTCAGGTCATTTTGAAGAAGAGTTTCTATTGGCCCGTTCATCAAGAAATTGTAAGGTAAGTTACATTTTGTCTGTTTAAATTATGTAGTAAACTAAAAATCGGAAAAAATGGAGATAAGTGTTTTTCTACAGGACAGTGACGATATCTGAGCTTTGATTGGTTGACTTCTTACATAATCTGCCGTAAGTGATAAATAAGATTAGATCAGATTTATTTTTTACCAGTAATCAACAAGATATGATGTAAAAATGTCTTAAAACTAAACTAAAGGCGAAATAATGCCACTGAAACAGAGTACAGACCCACAGTAAGACAGTAAGACAGAAGAGTCGGCCGTTTGAAGATTAGCCGTTCTCATTCTGAACCCATTAAATCCTCGACTTATAAGCGACTTATTTCAGGCCATGTGGCTGGCGAATGTGCGTATGATACTACTAATCTGATTTATCTGATCCAATTAATGTTATCTGCTTTTAATTAAAGCATGATGCAGTGGAGCAGGCAGGCGCAGCAAACGGCTTCATTACTCCTGATGAAGAGCTGGAATTGGGTCAGGGCCCTCATGGATCAGCATCTCAGCATCTCAGCATCTCAGTATCTCAGGCTCACAGTGCTCCAGGTCCAGGATCAGCTTCGTAAATGCATGATGTTCATACGGCTATTTAAAGCACTGATCACTGCTGATCCTGCACCGCACTGGAGCCGTCAGACGAGACGTGAAGCTGCAGGAGCTAAAACTCACCGTCGGGCTCCGAGTCGCTGTCGGCGAGGGCCGGGATTCGCACCAGGATCTGCCGGTGGTCCCTCTGCACCACCAGCTGCAGCTTTCCCCGAGACTTCTCGATCAGCTTCCCCGCATCGCTCAGAGACAGGTTCTCCGTCACCGTTCCGTTAATCTAGAACACAAACAAACGAAAAAGATCCTTTAATTCTCCCAAAAACCATCAGTGCATCAGTCAGGTATTAAGGAGCAGTAAAGATACTCTACTGAAGTACAGAGTTATACAGGAGTTTCAGTAAAGTTTCTCCAGCACTAAGCCTGGAGCATTATTAACACTACCCGCACACCATGCAAAGCGCTAGCTCTTTCACCCTTTTAGATGCGAGTATAATCAGCTTTTAGCCTCTTGCTAACCCTGCCAAGCTCTGCTGGAACATAATTAGCACTAACCACTAACCGTGCTAAGTGCTAGCTCTTTCACCATTCAGAAACGAGTATATCAGACTGTAGTCTGCGAGTTTACCGTGTTAAAACAAACTACGTGGGAGGAATCGCTAGCTGATATCAAGGTTTCTTAATGTAGTACTGTCAGGTAGCATTTACCAGCGCTAAGCACTGCTAGTGCTAGCATTTAACTGCTAATGCTAATGCTGCTGGACCTAGCCTTAGTGGAAATCTGGAAATTTCCTAAGCTTACTGTAAATAAACAGAGAAATCTGTGTAGATTTGTTTGATTCAAAAAAAATAAATAAGAATACAATTAAATGACAGTTTTGTTTACTTAGCTTAGTTTTACTTAGTTACTCTCCAACACCACTCAGTGGTGATATTAGCTGAATATATATAAACTTGTCTTAAGAAGATCAAGTGTGATTAATCGCAGTTAATCAGAATATTGTCGTGATGAATATGATTCAAGTTTTCATTCCTCTAAAAAATAAAAACAGGTATAAAAATCGAACTAAAACTAGAATATGCTTAGTTGAAACTTAAAATCTGACCAGAAAACATTCATGTGCTGTACATAGGAGTGAATCGCACTGAATCAGATCAAACAGTCTGATTTCGCAAGGATGATATTAACTTGTTGATTAACAATGTACGACTTTAACTACATAAAAATGACATTAATCAGTTTTAATAACTAAAATCTCTTAAAAAGAAGAAGAAGGCAGGTGTGTTTTTTTATCTGTGGCTTTAAGAAAGCAGGATCTGTCCTGTGGTGAATGAAATTATCTTGTGAAGATGAGTCATTATACACTGAGAATGAGATCATCATGCGGCAGGTCTGACAGCCACCTTGAGAATGATGTCTCCCTCCTGCAGGCTTCCGTCTCTGGCAGCTAGTCCAGTGCTGGTCATCTCTTTGATGAAGATCTGGCTGCCCAATCGGAGACCGTACTCTAAAAAAAAAAAAAATACAGATACAGACTTAACGTTACTTACTGATCATATCATATAAACCTGATCTGAACCATAGAGACCTCACACTCAACCGTAACGACCTGACCTGACCACAGCCTGCCCTGCCCTCAGGCCAGCGAATCACAGCCCAGTAAACAGCTGCCGATTCAAAACCCATCAAATTGATCCAACAGCAGCAATAGAAACTTTCCATGGCCTAAAAAATCATTCAGCTTCTACCAGAGTCTCAAATAAAAACCTACTGCTAAATTTACAATCACTGATCTACCCCTATCACTAGTGATGCTCCAACACCAGGAGGGTTAAGAAGACCAGCACACGCCTCCTCCGATACATGTGAAGTCAGACTCCGCCTCTTTTTGAACTTTTGCTGAGTAGCATCACACAGGAAAGCGCAGCGACTCGGTTCTGATACACCAGCTCACAGACGCAGCCTTGTGCTGATCCACATCACCTTAGGAGTGATGAATAGGGGAAAGAGAGAGCGCCATCTACTGTAGCTAATAAAGGCAAGCTGCATGACTGGGAGTCGAACCAGAGCCCCGATCTACTTGTTTCTACACATACTGTCCATTTTATCCTATTTATTTAAATGGACAAAGGGAACAGTCACCTTTTAAACACAGAAGAGAAGCGAGAGAAGCTGAAAATAGCAGAATGTGGATTTATAGAACTAAAGATTACATTTAGGCTGAATAAAAACCTAAAAGTCCTAAAACTGCCCAGAAATAAACGCAGAGCTATAAACGTTGGACAGTTGCATAGGGCGCTCGCACAGGCTACGCCGTGAACCAGCAATTCTCGACTGGTGAGTGAGGACTCAAAAGTGGAAAAATAGATGGATAGATGGCTGGATAGATAGATAGATAACATAAATACAAACAAAATATATACAAACAATACAAAACTATATTAAGTATTAAAGTAACCTAACTGTAATACAGAATAAATACATAAAAAGGAAAAGGTATCCGAAGATACAATACTGAATATAAATGTGTGCTAGTTTTGTATTAAAGTAAAGTAAAATTAATGACCCACCACACAAATAATAATGAGTATTAAAGAACAGGGTGAAACAAGGATAATATGAAAAAGTATCCAGAGAAACTAAATTTAGATGTGGACTACAGTCTACAGTATTTATAATAGCTATAAAGTGCTCATGCTCAGACTAAATGTTGTTTAAATACTTAGTTAAATACTATGTCTATTGTTTAGGACAATCAGATCTTTCCCCAGTAAAGCGTTTCCCCCCCTGAACGAGGCAGTAATGAAGGTGAAGGTGGCAGGGAGTGTGTGTCCAGCGGTTCACCAGGCCGAGCCGTGCGCTGGTGAGGCGCTGGTGAAAAGATGAGAGGAGACGAGGCGTTATATGTGAAATCACGAGACACGCTCTCGCTGCTTGGCACTCGCTCGGCTGGATCGCCATAAATAAATCAGATTAAAATATCAGCATGACTAGCTGGCAGAAAATAACAACCCATATACGAGAGCGAGAGAGAGAGAGAAAGAGAGAGAGAGCGAGAGAAAGAGAGAGAGAGCGAGAGAGAGAGAAAGAGAGAGAGAGAGAGAGAGAGCTGACCTCATTATAAGACACACTACACATTTTTATTCCGGACCTGCAGAGGAAACAGGCATTACCTGCACAACATCATCTGCCCATAATGCAGTTCGGTAGGTAAATTTACCCCACAGTTAACTCAACTCATTCAATCAGTCTCAGTTCAGATCTGCTAGTAAACAGGAATGTTGTATCAGGACAGGCAAAATTTAAATTTAAATTCTATGACGATTAATTCAGTAAAGTACAAAAACCCTGCTATCAGAACAGCTCCCCTCCCACTTACTGTTACTGACAGTGGAATATAACCAGACTGGAACATGTTCAGCAGTATCCATTGTTAGTAAAAGTTAGATGCACTAAGCTAGACATTACACTTCCACAATACACACAATACACACTCCAGCCACTGGGGGAGGTCTCTCTCTTATTGAGGTCTTTAAGGGGAGTCTTTAAAGGAAGGCCTCAGGTATGGGATTGCGGCCTAGTGAAGGAGTGAAGCCTGGATGTTTTGACTCTGGAGACTGATGCACCCTTTTTTGTTTGCTTTCTACCTCTCTGAACATTATTTGTGTGTGCTTGGGGCTGGCCAGCTATCGGGTCAAAGCTTGGGTTCTTCCAGGACCAGGTAAGAAGAGTGAACCTCCCCCAGTTCTCATTCTCTCACTTTAGCCTATTGGTTTGTAGCATCATGCACAGCAGCATGGGAATACAACCAAAATTGTATTTGCTGTCTGTGGCATTTTTGAGACATTTTTCCTTTTTCAACTGGCACTGATGTAGTATCGTTTGGTAGCCAGTGCACTCGAAAGAAAACATGACAAACATTTTAACCAACCAAAGAGAGAAAAGCCAATTTTTCTTGCTTGGAAACTGGTGATCCTCAGATCATAATAGTAATAGCACCCTTAGTCCACTGGACCCCCCAGAGCCCTTGATTTAAGACTTATTTAACATTTTAAGACTTTTTTTAAGGATCTGCTGATACCCTTAAAGAAAGATGTCCTGCTCTCACACAGTACCATTAAATCACAAAGGGCTTAATAATTAGCTTGATAAATATCAGGTGTTTAGGACCATGACTACCAGTACCACTGATCCGAATATAAAATAAAACTGAACATAAATTTGTTTCTTCACCTTCGTTGGGCCGGTTCTTCACCAGCAGCACGTTGATGGGCGTGTCCAACGGCTCCAGTTGTCCCCAGTCTTTCCCGCGGCCCCTGCTGGGCGAGGGCGAGTGGTCCTGCAGTCGGTCTCGGCTGTGGCTCCTGATCATCCTGTCGTCTGAACGCGGTGGTTCGTATCTCCTGGAGTCGTATCCTGGTCCCGGGTCTCTCCCGTAGCTTCCCGCAGGACTCCCCCCGTCCCCGCGGCTGTGCTGCCGGTGGTAGCGGCTGTCGGGGCTGCCGCCGCGCTCCAGGGTGCGTCCCCGGCTCCCGTCCCGTCGGTGCCCCCGGTCCGGGCTGGGGGATCTCTCCAGGCTGCGTCCGCGGCTGCGCTCCCGACGCCCGGCGTCGTAACCCGGGTCCAGGTAGCTCATGTTGGCCTTGTCTAGGCTGCGGTTGCGCTCTCGGGGGTAGCCCAGGCCCCCATTCCCTCGGGGGTAGTCCGAGTCCGGGTCGCTGTGCGTGCTGCGGTTGTCCTCGGGGTAGTAACTGGACAGGTTGTAGTCCCGACTGTCCCTGTCTGGGGACGGAGGACGCTTGAGGACAGCAACCTTACGAGGCCTCTTCACTGTCTGCAGGAGAACATTTAGGAGTTTAATAGCATGTTAACTACGTTTAAATTAGGGGTGGGCGATATGGCACTAAAATAATACTATTGGCAATACGATAATTTATGAGTAAAATAATACATTTGTTTATTGTTGAGATTTTTAACATTTTAAAGCTTAAAAAAAGCCTATACTCACTATTTTGGCCACTTTCCCACATTTTCGGAGCTGCTGCACAGCGAAGGAATGAGGCACATTGTCCATAGGGATGGAATTGACCTGCATAACCCGGTCGTTCTCACTGTTAAACAGGACAAAACACAGAACAGATTTTAGTTACTGCAATCAGAACTTGTGTTCTATACAGTTAAAAATTCAACACAGTAAACACAGTAATGCACTTATTCTAGCCAATCAATTATTATATGAAGAAAACCTAGAGAGCAAAACGACAAATTAATTTTATTACAAATATAAAATATTATTTTTTGGATGATTTTAGTATTAATCTACAATTCAGAACATTTTAGAAAACAAAGAAACACTGAATTTAAGTTGTGTCCAATTTTTAACAGGTACTTTAAGTTTCTACAGTTGTCATACAGCTTTATTAATACTGATCTACAGTGATGTGTTACTAAAGTAACTAAAGTAATGATTTCTAATGTTAAAGTGATAAATATGAACAGAGTGAGAGAAAGAAACGTACTAGAGTAATCCATCAGCCGGACCACCCTGCAGAACATCAGACACGATGATGGAGGTCTCACCGCTGTCAATGTTGGGGTTGTCCCGACCCCCAGATACTGCTATCCCAAAACCCATCTTAGCATCCTAAAAGAGAGAGAGAGAGATAGAGAGAGACAGAGGACAGAGAGAGAGAGAAACTTTTTTTTACTTTTAACATCCTTTATTACAACCCAGCCTAAACCAGGCAAACTGCCTCCCCAAAGCACCATATTAGCATAAAAGCATCCGGATCATTCCTAAAATCAAGACTCAAGTTTTATCCTAGCCCTAACCATTCTCAGAAAGAGTGTCAGCATCACAGTCTGCATCCTCTACTTTATTCTTTCTGCTCATTTAAAAACGCCATCTTCACTTGGCCAAAGAAACAAGATTATCATCTGAACCATTGGCTCCTGGTTTAAAATCAAAAATCAAAGATACAAATCTGTGGTGTAAAAGTGACAGAAATTCATAAGAACAGTTTGTAAAAGTGTGAAAGGAGGATCTAAAAATCTAAAACTGTGCAAATAAAGCATGGAACACTGTCTCTATTCAAAAGATAGAGAAAGTTAACATGGAGAAGAGAAAACTGCCTGCATGTAATCTCTCTCTCTCTCTCTCTCTCTCTCTCTATCTTTTCTTGATAAAGTAATAGATCACCAGCAGCAGGGGAAGACAGTACAGCAATGACATGACAAGATAAAGAAGAAGCAGGAATGATGAGGCAGTTAGACAGTGATGCAGCGCCCGTGCTCCAGATCTCAACTGCTTTATTCTCTTATCTGAACACCACAACTCACACTTCTCAGGCAGCAGCAGCCTGTCACTCATTTAGACACAGAGACAGCGCTGTGTATCTACTTCTTGTGTCAGAATCGAAACATTGCAGCATGACGATCTATATCGTTGATCGTTATCGTACATGAGGTGGCGCAAAACTGTAATTTCGCAGTCTAGTTTCACATAAAAAGAGCAGTAAATAAAATAGAATTGTGTCAGAAAACGTTTGCTATGCTCCAACTGGTCTGAAATGACTGCCCTTACACACTACACAGTTCTTTCTCTCCAGCCTGGAGCTAGCTAGCACAGACTCAGCTAGACTGAGAATCAGAAAAAGCCTACTGGTTTGAGCTCCAGCTTTGCACCATGAATCTCTGCCTGGTTGTAAAGTTCCCGCCTCCTCCGACCCCATTAAGCGTTGCCCCCTTCATGCCCTTGAGCGAGACACTTTACCCCACGCTGTGGAAAGAGGACACCGTGTTCACTCACAATATTTTCACTGGTCAATAAAAAACAGAGCTGCTGTAAAACTGGTTTTGGAGAAAGCAAAGCCAGACGGCCTACAGACACTGTGAGAAGAGCGGGATATTAATCACACAGATAATCAGGAGTTAAAAACCTGCGCTGGGAAAGCTGTGTGGACTCTACCAGCATCCTGTGTTCCTCCCTGTGTTCCTCACTGTGTTTTCCTCACTGTGTTCCTCACTGTGTTTTCCTCACTGTGTTCCTAACTGTGTTTTCCTCACTGCGTTCCTCACTGTGTTCCTCACTGCGTTCCTCACTGTGTTCCACACTGTGCTCCTCACTGTGTTTTCCTCACTGTGTTTCTCCCTGTGTTCCTCACTGTGTTCCTCACTGTGTTCCTCACTGTGCTCCTCACTGTGTTTCTCACTGCATTCCTCACTGTGCTCTTCACTGTGTTCCTCACTGTGTTCCTCCCTGCGTTCCTCACTGCGTTCCTCACTGTGTTCCTCACTGTGTTCCTCACTGTGTTCCTCACTGCGTTCCTCACTGCGTTCCTCACTGTGTTCCTCACTGTGCTCCTCCCTGTGCTCCTCACTGTGCTCCTCACTGTGCTCCTCACTGTGTTTTCCTCACTGCGTTCCTCACTGTGCTCCTCACTGTGCTCCTCACTGTGTTCCTCACTGTGTTCCTCACTGTGCCCTCGCTCTACCCTGTGCCTTCATCTTTATCTGAGATACAGTAAAGTCCTCCTTTATCTGACATGCCCACTGCACATGTCAACACACCAGGCCATTTCCTGGACATGTTAGACATCAAGATGGCAGCAGATAGGTGGTGTGTGTGTGTGTGTGTGTGTGTGGGTGTGTGTGTGTGTGTGTGTGTGTTTATACGGGAGTGTAAACAGCTCTGGCTCACTGTGAATTCTCAAGCTGAAGATGAGAGACACTTTTCCCGTGCGGGGACGTGAGGGGACACATGAAAGTGTTTCTGTTTCACAGAGAAACGCTGGCAGACTGATAAACCAGAAGCTCCTGGGAAAACAGACTCAAAACGAGACAAGTCTCAGAAATGATCTGATCAGATACAATATATTGACCGTATTCGCCAAAAGTATTCGTATCCAAACGTTTAATTAATAGCTGCTTTATCCCATAAATGCTCCATACACACGCAGTACAAGAGTGCTGGCTAGCATGCGGGGTGTTTTGAGTAGTAGCTGGTTTATCCAGCAGCTCCTCCGTACACACTCACAGTACTGGAGCTTAGAGAGCTTTGAGAGACAGCTGGTGTGTGAAACGTAATGTTGGGCTCCCCATTCATTCCTATGGGGAAACATTTGTATGATAATTGTATGAAAACTGTACGTTGCATCGATTTGTGCAGCATAAGTTACTGTCAAAGTCAAGTAAAGGCACATTACTCTCACTGTAGTAAATTGTTTGCAAAGAACTGTGAACAATACAGGACTAATCTGATTTATCTGATCCAATTATTACAATACAGGACTGCTAATTAACACTTTAAATGTCTTTTTTTATTTTGTAGTCGAAAATGTATAAGAAATTGTTTAGAAACATGTAAACTTTAGGAAAAATCATAGAATCAATATCAAAACAACTTTAAAAAACATATTATTAGTACTTTTTTGTACTCAAAGGTTCCTTCTTTATAATTGTTCCCTCAAAGGTATAATATTGGTCTTTAAAAGGTCAGATTTGATTCCTTCTGAAGTAAAAAGTCATTCCTAACAGCAATAAGTACAGATTTGTACCATTTAACCTGCAGCCAAAAGTTACATTCAGTATTTTTTGCATCACTGTACTAATAAGCTATATATATTTTAATTGCACATTTTTTTATTTGAAAGCCAGACAATTTTGGATCATCAAGTTCTTGACACATATTCAGTTGAAGATAATATTTATTATGTGTATTATTTTTACTGACACAAAAACATGGGTACAAAAAAGGACTTTCACTGAAAGGTACCTTTTTGTAACTCAATATAAAGAACAGCCCCAGAGACAAGCTTTATACTCTTTTAAATACAAATCTGTACTTTATCTTATCTTATATTTCTTAGTGTGTATAAAGTGAATTATTTCCAAACTTCCGTGAACATATAATAACACGAACTGATTTTTTCTGGTTCTGTTTACACACTGGGTCTAAAGGCAGGGTGGTAGATCCGGATCAGGCAGTAGTTTTGTTTGTAAGGCAGTCAGTCTGTGTTGTGTTTGTTCAGCAGGACAGAGTCTCTCCTCGTCTATAAACACCAGAGCTTCTCCGTACAGCAACTGTCACAATATTACACTAACAGCTAACAGTGCTCTACTGCCCTCGTCCCCTCGGCAAAACACACCAATCCTCATGAAGAGAGAAAACACACACTGACCTATAATACCCCTATAATACCATTATTAATGATCACATTACGAACAGGACCTTATCTACGCCAGATTTTATAAGCAGATACAGTCAGAAACCAGCTTAGTTAAGATGCCAAAGCTGAGGGTGGCTAGAATTTCATAAAAATAATAAAACACTGCACTTAAAATATGTACGATATTCTCTAAACTAACTCGAACAATACTGAAACAATCAGGATGTATGATCTGATATTAAGGAAACATGAAATTTAAGCACTGGCATTTATTTACAGCAATGTTTTCAATAGTATGTTCAACAGTAATCTTTGAATTGTAATACTGCAACACAGCGGAAATCTATGCATCTATCCATTCCCCAGTCCTATTTCCATTTCCACACCCTGGGTTGCCAGGAATAGAACAAAACAGCAGGCAAATACAGCATGTTGTAGAATCAGCATCCTTCTAAAAAGCTCCATAACAGGAGGCAAAAAGTAAAATGCCAAATTTAGCAATTTTACCAATGCTTTTGAAAGATAGCGACGGAAAGACGAACCCAGAAGGACTACAAGACAGAGTCTGAGCTGGTGAACAGGAAAGCAATGAGCTTCAGTTTAGGTAGGTAATTCAACACAACCACTAGTAGATATGAGTATTTTCTTTTATTTGTTTTAACATTCGAGTCTCTAGTGGTCTTATATTTATAAGGAAAAGTATTTTAAAAGTATATTCCAACATCCACATGTCTTATCCACAAGTCAACAGAACTCTCCGGAAATCACAGTTTAAGATTATATCTTACTGACTTGCTGTGAAATGACCTCTTTTTAAGGAATAGGTTGGAGTCCTCAAAAACGAGGTGTGCTCAGTTTTCCTGCTTCAGTAATAATTCTGTACTGTACATTTGATTATATATTATATTATATTATATATTAACGTATCCAGGTAGATGATGATAATGATGATGTAATCAGAGAAGTAAGTTAGAAAGAAAGGGAAGTGGTTACGTACTCGCTGTAGCGTCACAGTGTACTGCTCCCACACAGTCTCCTCCATTCCTGAGGTCTGCAGAGAGAAAGAAAAACACATTTCTATTAATAAACTGTTAATAAAACACATATATAACGCATCAGTTACTGGAACAGTACATGGTTGTATGGGTAATGGCTTATGGGGTGATTTGCATATGGCTGGACCAGTAGTCAGGGTCTCATTAAAGCGTTTGTTTGATTTTAATTGTTCATTTTTTCGAGAAAAAGCAACAGAAGTAAATAAGTGTAAGTCTGTAAGTAATTGGACAGATCTACCATTGTTTATAGTTCTGTATTCTAGAACTCTGGATCTTTAAGTGCAGATCTTCACCATTATTTCTGAAGTGAATGGAACATAATTCTGATTAGTTAAGGCAGTTCACCACTAGACTGAAAGAATTTTTGGTTTGGTTGGATGGATGTAGGGGTAGCTGGGCGGGTTAATTGGATGGCTGGTTGGTTGGTTGATTGAGTGGATTATTGATGGTTGTGTGGGTGGGATTGTGGATGATTGAGTTTTTTGTTTCTTGGTTGGTTGTTTGGTTGTATGGAGAGATGGTTGGGGGTTTGGTTGGGTGGTTAGACTGGATGGTTGCTTGGTTGTACAAGTGATTGGGTGGGTGATTTGGATGGCTGGTTGGTTGGTTGGTTAGACTGGGTGGATTTATTGATGGTTGGGTAGGCAGGTTTGTGTATGGTTAAGTTTTTGGTTGATTGGTTGAATGAATTAAGGGGTAATTGGGTGAGTGAATTGGGTGGCTGGTTGGTAGGTCAGACTGGATAGTTTGTTTATGGGTGGGATTGTGGATGGTTGAGATTTTTTGTTTCTTGGTTGGTTGGTTGTATGGAGAGATGGTTGAGGGATGGTTGGGGGTTTGTTTGGTTGGTTTATCTCTAGATGGTTGCTTGGTTGTATAAGTGGATTTTTGATGGTTGTGTGGGTGGGACTGTGGATAGTTAAGTTTTTGTTGGGTTTGAAATGTTGGTTGGTTGTATGGAGAGAGGGTTCAGGGATGCTTGATTGGTGTGGTTGGTTGGTTTAGTTGGTTTAGCTCTGTATGAATCAAATGGATGGATTGATGGTGCATGGGTGAGTGGACAGATAGATCGGTTGATGGGTGGATGGTTGAATAGATGGTTGACTGTGTATGCAGATGTGAATGTGGGTGTGTGGATGGAGGTATGGATCAACAAATGCATTAATGCATAAATGGATGAATGGATAAATGGTTTATGGATTGTTGTTATTGGTCGGTGGCTATGTGAATGGATTAAAGGACAGATCAACATCGAGACATATAACAAATGTATGAATGAGTAAATGAATAAATTCTTTCTTAACATCAGTCCAGTTCAAAGTTTGTACAATTGCTTATAGACTGTAATACTACTAATATTACTGACCACTGGTCCGACTTTTCTTTGCAGTGAGTAAGGGAATGGACAGATGATAAGGAAAGGGTAGAAGTACTGGTGGAAGTAAAATCTGACCCAACTGTCCTTCTGTCTCTTTGGCTTTTTCTCATGAATTTTAGGGATTCCAGTGCATTTCTACAGCTTTTCTCTTTAATAAGTTCACCGTAACGATGGAGAGACAGAGAGAGCTGGAACACTGCGGCCTGAGATTTGGCAATATGACAAAAACAGAACTCAACCACATTTCCCCGAGACGTGCTGAGAATCGAGATCTTTATTTTTGATTTGTGAACAAGATAGAATGGATAAGATGCACCAGCAGAACCAGCAGTCACTCCACATTTAAACAGCTCTACATTTACTTCACATTTATACTAAACTAAGATAAGAAGAAGAAGAAACAGATAATTGATTAGGCCTGTCTGTCTGATTAGGTTATAACCTTTCATTATAAACATACAGTAGAGTGTAATACTGAGTGAGTCCCATTGTTATAATGTTATTATAAGTTACTAATAAGTTGAGACTATGCAGAATGATATATAACAGAGAATATATAACAATATATGGAGTATTCTCACAATTCTCACACAACTCTCTGTTCAAACCAAATTAACAAATGAAAACTCATCCTTTTTTTCCCTTTCCTCTGTATTCTGATTGGTTGTATGAACAGACCTGTGAATATTGTGGAGCTTTACACTTTCATTCTGCTCAATTATTATTATATCCATTAAAATGACAATTATTTAGTTTATCACGATTATTTATGGGACAATATATCGTGACAGACATCCAATCAGCTGCTTGCTACTTGATCAGGAATCATCATTAAACTATGAAGTGCAGTAAACACACGAGACTGTACTTTTTTTCCTCTATGAGAAAGATTTAAATGTCTCTCAGACCAAAAAATACACAACTAACACACACACACACACACACACACTCCCAACACATACACAGCTTGAGGGTATCGTTGTTCCCTGATAAACAGACAGGCATCCGGGTCGATAGTGCTGATCACAGACCCGGCACAACCCACAAACTCTACAGTCTGATCCAGAGCACAGAGATCCACAGAAATACACAGAGATCCACATAGAAACACAGAGAAACACAGAGATCCACAGAAATACACAGAGATCCACATAGAAACACAGAGAAACACAGAGATCCACAGAAATACACAGAGATACACAGAGATACACAGAGATCCACAGAAATACACAGAGATCCACATAGAAACACAGAGAAACACAGAGATACACAGAGATACACAGAGATCCACAGAAATACACAGAGATCCACATAGAAACACAGAGAAACACAGAGATACACAGAGATACACAGAGATCCACAGAAATACACAGAGATCCACAGAAATACACAGAGATCCACATAGAAACACAGAGAAACACAGAGATCCACAGAGATCCACACAGAGATACACGGCGCTGGACTCTCACACACACTATCACAGCCCTTTACCCCAAATCAGACCTTTATTTAAGGAAACATGTTTATTTAACGTGGCCACAGCTGTCAGACTGACAGAATATTCTAAATTATTACCCAGAATTCCTCTCTAATCACCACACACACACACACACACACTGTTATATCATCACCAGGCCCTTACAGTGTGTGTATTACAACTAAACACAGCATTTCTGTAATACTCTCTAAAGAAAAACAATTTATTTTTCTTTTTTATGTGTTTTTTTAAAAAGCAGATTATTATATTATTTCAATTAATTAATTAATTAATGCTTTATTAACACTTGAACTAATACTGTAATTTACTATGATCATACCAATAAAGCTTCTTTGAACTGAATTTAATTCAATTGAGAATTACAGACAAATAGAGAGAGAGAGAAATATAGAGGGATAAATAGAGAGAGAGACAGAGAGAGAGAGAGAGAGAGAGAGAGAGAGAGAGATAGAGGGATAAATAGAGAGAGAGACAGAGAGAGAGAGAGAGAGAGAGAGAGAGGGAAATATAGAGGGATAAATAGAGAGAGAGACAGAGAGAGAGAGAGAGAGAGAGAGAGAGATAGAGGGATAAATAGAGAGAGAGACAGAGAGAGAGACAGAGAGAGAGAGAGAGAGAGAGAGAGAGAGAGATAGAGGGATAAATAGAGAGAGAGACAGAGAGAGAGAGAGAGAGAGAGAGAGAGAGAGGGAAATATAGAGGGATAAATAGAGAGAGAGACAGAGAGAGAGAGAGAGAGAGAGAGAGAGATAGAGGGATAAATAGAGAGAGAGACAGAGAGAGAGAGAGAGAGAGAGAGAGAGAGAGGGAAATATAGAGGGATAAATATAGAGAGAGACAGAGAGAGAGAGAGAGAGAGAGAGAGAGAGAGAGAGATATAGAGGGATAAATATAGAGAGAGACAGAGAGAGAGAGAGAGAGAGAGAGAGGGAATTATAGAGGGATAAATAGAGAGAGAGAGAGAGAGAGAGAGAGAGAAATATAGAGGGATAAATAGAGAGAGAGACAGAGACAGAGAGAGAGAGAAATATAGAGGGATAAATAGAGAGAGAGACAGAGAGAGAGAGAGGGAAATATAGAGGGATAAATAGAGAGAGAGACAGAGAGAGAGAGAGAGAGAGAGAGAGAGAGAGAGAGAAATATAGAGGGATAAATAGAGAGAGAGAGAGAGAGAGAGAGAGAGAGAGAGAAATATAGAGGGATAAATAGAGAGAGAGAGAGAGAGAGAGAGAGAAATATAGAGGGATAAATAGAGAGAGAGAGAGAGAGAGAGAGAGAGAGAGAGAGAGGGAATCTGTCAGTTTTCACAGCAGGACTCCAGACTTCAGACCAATAAAACCCGTTGTTTCTGCAGAACAGCGGCGTGTTCATAATAAACAACAACATTCTGCTTACTTTACACACACACACACACACACACACACCCACACACACCCACATACACACCCACACCCACACACACACACACACACACACACACACACACACACACACACACACAATTTAATTGGAGGATTCTGCCTTAAGATATTTGCTCTCTGAATTCTGTGAAAACACACCATTAGTGTAGACGTGTGTGTGTGTGTGTGGGGGGGGGGGGGTGGGTGTGTTACGTTTCCTAGAGCAGTCCAAAGAGTGCTACCAACAGCACATCACACTAACCCACAGAGACAGGCTGAACACAGAGCTGCACACACACACACACACACACACACAAACACACACACCCACACACACACATAAAACTTCCCTTCCTCAAAAACTGTAAATGAAATGATGGAGTGACAGAGAAGTCAGAATATATAACTGCATTACTGACGCTGTTATATGTTATTACATTGTTATTGCCACTGTAATAATGTTAACATGTTATTACTGTTATTATTAATACTGTTCTATTATACTACTATAACTGTACTATTATTACCAAACATAACTACTGTTACATGGCATTATTACCACATTACAATGTGATTACGACTATTACCACACTGTAAATCCTGTAAACTGTATTTCTTACTGAACTAATTAAGTTAACATAACTCAAATATTTCAGAAACTTGGCATCACTTATGCTGAGAAGATCAAACTAACTCAAGAATAATTTGTTGCCTTTTTGCATTTATATCGACTCTTTAAAAAAGTGTTTTTTTTAAGTGTTGGATTTGAGTTTGTGTAACTTAAATAATTTAATGCAATCTGTTTCCTTATATTGTTTTATCTGTGAATCTCCTAATCTGTAAAGGTTCTTCACGTGAGATCAGGTCTCTCTGCAGGAGCATCTGAACTACTTCAGTCTCCCAGTTTCCTCCTAAACTCAGATTCAGTAGTTCAGATCTCTCTGCAGGTAAATAGCTCCGCCCCCTACCCCGAGTCCCTCCTGAGCAGAATCCCATAGGTCAAGCTCACGGCTCTGCAGATCTCAGCTCTTACTTAAAGAAAAGCGATCAGAATAAGGTCAGGCCTGATAAAGACCTACATTCACTGCATGATTTAATAAAACTCTAAAATATGACTTTGCAAGGTGACATTTACATGTTTATAGTGAGAAAAAATATTGCGATATGTCATATATTTTTAATTGAGATACATTATAATGCATCAAATATAGATATTTTCTTAAAATAAGCGCTCTTGTGCTCCGAGTGATCCAGTGAAGCCACTATGATCAAGGGATCGCTGGTTCGAATCCCAGTTATGCAGCTTGCCATCAGCTGTTTGAGAGACTAACCCGAGAGACTAAAATTGTGACTCTCTTCATTCACCTGCATGCAGAAGGAGCCCACCAGCCAATCCCCTTGATAGCATACAACTCTACAGTCTACACACACACACACACACACACACACACACAAACACACACACATATACACACACACACTACACATCAGAGACCATGCGTGATAGAGAAGAGATGGAGCAATTACTTTTTTGAGCGAACTGCAGATACATCACACACACACACACACACACACACTCACACACATACACACACACTGCAGACAAGAGATGCATCAAACACAGAGGCACGTACATACCAAGCAACCTAAATGAAGGCCTTAGCAACCCTAAACAAGTACACACACACATTTACACACACACAAACACATCCAGGCCGGGTGTTTATTCCCGTGGCACCAGCCCCAACCCAGCACACACTCGAACACACACACACACACCTGAGCTAAAACAAAGCCTGGCTGCAGCAGCAGAGCAGCTGAAGCGGGAGCAGAGCGGGGGATCCAGCTGATGCTGATGTAGCTGATCTGGAGCAGCTGTTAGCATGAAGCTACACAGCAAACATCCCACACAACATGACAAATCCACACCACAGCAGACCAGACCTCACCATAAACCTCATTAACCCCTAACCTTAAAGCCACAGCGCTCTAAAATTACTGATTTACTAAATCTGTACTGATTTAAACTGATTTAAACTGATTTGACTGCTGGAAAACCAACTAAATGACCTTAGTTTGTATTAAAATATGAACCCTCCTGTTTTGTTCTGGGTCAAATTGACTCTTCTTAAAGTTTACAGATCTACACTGTAAAAATTATGTGTATTATTCACTTAAAAAGTTTTACAACTTTCTGCATTTGCTTTTTTAAGTAAATTTAATTTTATGTAAATGTAAGTAACTTCAACTTGATTTCAAGACTCAATTGTTACACGGAGTAAATAAGAGAACTGAACTTCTTTTAGTAAACTTGAAGTACATTTCTGCATACAGTATTACCTAATTACAATTTCTTTTATACAATATTACTCAAATCATTTATGATAAATAATATATTATAATTCCTGAAATTTAAATATTTTTAGTTAAAACACACATAATACACTGTAGTATACTAAAAATAATGTATTAAATGCCATCTATGTGTTGAGACAGTGAGACTTGGTCTGTTTACACAGTACATCTTTAAGATTATGTAAATATTTGAATTTGTGTTTTAACTCAAATTATATATAATAATATTGTATAAATGAAGTAATTGTAATTAGGTAATACTCCAAACTCAATCATTGATTATGAAACTACTTACTATAATACTAACCGTGTACTGCAGTAGTGTATTCTTGATATTATTTAAGGGCCATTTCGTCCACCCCTGTATCTGGCCCTACCAAAATGCTAAAAACAAACAGGCTCACGCAGCTGACCATGATATAAATACACCTTCCACCTGAGGGACTCGCAGACCCAAACACCTGCTTCCTCCTGACACTCCTGAACACGAGCAGAGCCCCGAATCACTTCTGAACTGTGAAAAAGCAGATCTGAAAAGCAGAGCGGGAGCAGATGCCTCAGCAAAAACAGAGCAGAACTCTTCCTCTCTCAACTACATAATCACTGCAGATACTCATAACCTCACAACATCACAACATAACAACAACACATCCTCACAAACTCATAACCTCACAACATCACAATTTAACAATATAACATCCTCACAACATAACAACACATCCTCACAAACTCATAACCTCATATTAAAGAACCCATACATTGGATTTCTAACCCATATACAGAACCAGTCAACATTTTAGACACACCTTTTCTCATTCAGTGTTTTCTTTTTTTGTTATGATGTTTAACATTGTAACATTAAAGTGTCAGTCTGTATTATTTAGTTTCTGAACTGAAAGCAGAATCATTTCTGAGTGGAGAAGAATATGGATAAAATATTGTGTTTAATGGTACCAGTGTGCTGGAACCACCATCCCTGCTAATCCTAATATTAATATATTCATTCTAAAAACTGGGGTGTCGGGTCTTCTGCTTTTCGCAGGAGTTCTTCTCCTTCTGGTCACGTCACGCATCGTCTTTACGTACTTACGGCACACGTACAGCCTCTAAAAGAGGATCCGGCTCAGTTTTACTGAATGCAAGCGGCTGGTGGAGCAGCGGGGACTTCAGAAGAGGAAACTCAGAGCTCAGTAGCTCCTCCATTCACTCATAGTAAAACCAAAGAAACGAAGGAGTGACATTTCTGACTGAGCGCTCTCTCTCTCTCACTCTCTCTCTGACTGACATTAACACATTAAGTTAAATTAAGTAAACAAAACTGTAATTCTTAAAAACATTTTCTTTTAAAGTCAAACTTAGTCAAAGACTTACGGTAATTTATGAATTACACCTTTTCAAAGTGTATCAAATTGAGATTTGCTGCAAATTGAGTTATGCTGCATCTGTAACTCTACTGTCTACACTAACATTGTAGCCTTTATTTAGACTTATTTACACGCTATATGTCCAAATTTGTTGTTTTTTAACACCCCCTCTAGTAAATATGCAGCAGAGTATATAGTAAATTCATAGAGTAACAAATAACGTTACTTCTTTTCTATCCTGTCTGCTTGTTATTGATGCCCTAACGTGCATTTTTAAATGTGCTGAGAGAGAAGGAAACCAGCAGGTATTGACTGTGGATACTCTTTGAGACTAAGATATGCAAATGAGTTCTATCCTGATTAGTCGCCCTGTTTTATGCTGCATTTAAAAAGCAGTCCTGTCTTAAACACTCATATTTACTCCCACATATACAGCTCTTTCTTTAATTTTACCAAAATAAAAAAACCTCTGGAATATAATCAAGAGGAAGATGGATGATCACAAACCATCAAACCACCAAACTGAACTGCTTGAATTTTTGCAACAGGAGTAAAGCAGCATAAAGTTATCCAAAAGCAGTGTGTAAGACTGGTGGAGGAGGAGAACATGCAGGTATATCTTGATGCATCATCATCAAAAAAAAGAAAAAGATAACCATCCCATCTTCAGCCCTACTACAGATGCAGAGTGTGAGCAGTGCAGAGCCTACACAGTCTGCAAGATAGAGATACACACACACACACACACACACACACACACACACACAAACACACACACTCCCTCAGACGCAATAGCAAAACACTGCACACACACACACAAACATACTGTACTGAATTTTAGCATAGAATTTCAGTGCAAACCTAAAGATGAGCATCACACCAGAGTCATAGTTCAAATCCTGTACACATACACACACACTAACACACACACACTTATACAGTCCCAGAGCCTCCCAGAGCCACACACCTCTATAGCAGTGTATAATATATACGCTATGCGACACAGGGCTAGTAATAAAGTCTACAAACATGCTCATGTTCCCGCCACACACACACACACACACAGCAGACACACACACACACACACACACACCTGCATCAGCATGCATCATGCTAAAGACATCCTCTCTGTATTCCAGCAGCACTATCACTTTACTATTTACTGCTTTACTCATGCATACTCATGCATCCGCCCCGTCTACCCCATGCACACACACACATAAACAGACATAATACACACATATACACACTTATATACATATATAAATAAAACACACACAAGCACAGGCCATCTCCAGTTGCAGTTCTGCATCACCTGCTCTATTAATTTCACCTACCTACCGCACTATATACACACTATATACACTTAAGCGAAGAACACTAACAACAACCACTAACTAACCAACTAACTTTCTAACTTGACTCCAACCCCAAGTAACTAACGAGCCTACGACACCCTATAAACCACCTCTGACAGCAGAACACCCAACACATAAACCCTTCAACGCTTCAGACGCCACGAACAAAACAGAGCAAACAATCATCCAGAGCTGAGCGGGGAGGGGAGCATCCAGAGGAAATGCGATCCCGCATCTAGAGAGGAGACACCAGGCCCTCTCTCTCTCTCTCTTTTTTCTATCTATTTTCTCTATCTATCTTCTCTATCATCTCTTTAGTCCCCCCCTCCCAAACACAGCTCACTCCCTCTCTACCTCACTCCTTCTACAACACTCCCTCTATTCCCTCTCTCAACGCCTCACACCAGTTGGATCAAGCATGCGGACCTGAGATGCATGATCCCAAGCCAGGATCTTGCACCAGGAGTAAAGCAGCATAAAGTTATCCAAAAGCAGTGTGTAAGACTGGTGGAGAAGGAGAACATGCCGGTATATGTTGATGCATCATCATCATCAAAAAAAAAAAAAAAACTCAATATATACACTATAAACTCTTAAGCGAAGAACACCAAGAACAGCCAACTAACTAACTTTCTAACTTTCCAACACAAACTAACTTGATTCCGACCCCAAGTAACTAACGAGCCTACGACACCCTATAAACCCCCTCCGACAGCAGCAGCAGCAGACCCAACACCCAACACACTCCTAAACATCAACATATCAACCCTTCAATGCCTCAGAGGCTTCAGACGCCACACAAAACAGAGCAAACAATCATCCAGCTCTGAGCGGGGAGGGGAGGATCCAGAGGAAATGCGATCCCGCGACCAGGCTGAAGGAGGGTTTATCTCTCTCCCTCTCTTTCTCTCTCTCTTTCCATCTTCTCTATCATCTCTTTAGCCCCCCCCCCTCTCTCCCCACAACTCACTCCTTCTACAACACTCCCTCTACTCCCCCTCTCTACGCCTCCCACCAGTTGGAGCAGGCATGCGGACGCCGGGCTCTGGGTGTACAGGATGATGATGCTGCCGTTCCGGAGCGGCCGGCTCTCCCCCCGCACCTCGCCACGCGCCGCAGCTCCACGCCGCCTCCATGGCTGCGATCTCCGCAAGCGAACGCAGCAGCAGCTAAAGGGGAGCCAGTCCACACTCATCTCTCCCCATGGCCGCCGCGGCTCCAATCTAATTAAGAGCTGTGCCCGAGAAGATTAGGAGAGAGAGAGGAGGAAAGAGAGGGGGAGAGAGAGAGAGAGTGAGGGAGTGAGGAAGAGAGAGAGAGAGGGAGGGAGGGAGTGTGTGAGAGGGTAAGACAGAGAGAGAGAGATAAAGAGAGAGCGAGAAATAGAGAGAGAGAGATAAAGAGAGAGAGAGAGAGAGAGAAGGATGCTAAAAATAAAGCTTACACAGCCTTGGCGATTCCTGAGCGATCGGACGGCGCGCGCCCACTTTCGGCGCAGCACCGTTTTCATGGCAGCAGCCGGGGCAGAGGGGTCCGCCAGACGAGCCCAGCAGCCGTCTGCCCGCTACACACACACACACACACACATACAGAGAGAGAGAGAGAGAGAGAGAGAAAGAGAGAGAGAGCAACCTGCGCTCATCTGCATCTCTACTGCATCTCTCTAGCTCTATCTCTCTTTCACATACACACTATCTTCCCTGTTATCTCTCTATCTCTCTCTCACCCTTTTATCTCTCTCTCTTTCTCCCCCTCCATTCTTTACTCTCTCTCTCTCTCTCTATCTCACTCTCTGAATCGGACTCTTTCCCATGTTATGTAATGCGACTAATACAATACTGGCCTACATTCTTTCACACACACACACACACACACATGCAAAGAC
Organism: Astyanax mexicanus; assembly: GCF_023375975.1. Lineage (NCBI taxonomy): Eukaryota > Metazoa > Chordata > Actinopteri > Characiformes > Acestrorhamphidae > Astyanax > Astyanax mexicanus. Next base: position 1,124,744 of record NC_064419.1, on the reverse strand, counting down.
AAAGTTGTGGAGGTATGCTATATGCTCACTCAAGCTCTCAAGTGCACACACACACACACACACATGCACCACGTACACACACACACACACACACACACACACACACACACACACATAAAGGCAGTGTGTGAGCGAGCTGCAGAGGATGCAGTCTCTGCAGGACAGCGGCGTGGCCTTTAATATTTCAGCATCGTTCTCTGCTCAGGAAAAACTGTCCCTCAGCTTTAAAAGCTTTCAAACGCTCAGGAGCTCCAGAGCAAACAGCCCCAACATCCCCCCTTACACTGCCCAACATCCCGCTCTGCACCAGCCCGAAGGATGTGCTCCAGGTTTGTATTCATTACTGAAGTGCATGGACTAAATGCAATAATTCTTAATCAGAGTGCAATAATACTGTGCAATACCTCCTCTGCTGGACTCTTCGGATACTTGTATATTGTATTTTATTTATTACTTTCCCTCTTTTACTTGTGTGTACCCTGTGCCCTGTTATGATGCTGCTGGAATCCTAATTTCCCTGGGGTTGGACAATGAATCTGAAACACCTGTCATCATTTTAGTGTGGGATTTTAGGTTTCATGGTTAAATTGGAGCAGCCTGGTGTTCAGTCTTCATTAATTGCACATTGCACCAGTAAGAACAGAGTGTGAAGGTTCAATTAGCAGGGTAAGAGCACAGTTCTGCTCTAAATATTACAATTCACACAACATTATGGGAGACATACCAGAGTTCAAAAGAGGACAAATTGTTGGTGCACGTCTTGCTGGAGCATCTGTGACCAAGACAGCAAGTCTTTGTGATGCATCAAGAGCCACGGTATCCAGGGTAATGTCAGCATACCACCAAGAAGGACCAACCACATCCAACAGGATTAACTGTGGACGCTGTAAGAGGAAGCTGTCTGAAAGGGATGTTCGGGTGCTAACCCGGATTGTATCCAAAAAAATAAATAAAACCACGGCTGATCAAATCACGCAGAATTCAACGTGCACCTCAACTCTCCTGTTTCCACCAGAACTGTCCGTCACCACAATCAGTTACTGTGCTCTAAAACCAGGTGTTTCACTTTTACTCTCCAACTTCTGTATCTATCTACCTAGCTATCTAACTATCTATGTAAGATTCAGCAAAAACAAGAAATTATTTTTTTGAAAATTAAAGGATTTGAAGTGCACAGTTGTAGAAATTAATAATATTGTGTTTGTAAATACAGGACAGAACTATTGACGTGGCTGATAAATGTCTGATGACTTCCTGCGTGGGAGGCGGAGTCAGAGACGCTGCAGGGCTCGAACTGTGGAGGGAATTAATCAGAAAAACAAACTTCCTGCCTCCAATCTGCTGTAATCTTTTCTACAGCATCCTTTAATTAGAGAGCTATAACTCCACGCTGCACGGAGCGAATGTCAATCAAACCCTGAAGAGGAAGGAGACTGAAGCACAGAGTTCCTGTAGCCTCCAGCCGCGAGGTGCTGGGGGCGGGGCTTAACACAATGCCTGAGTATTAGTCCTGCTCTCCAGGAACGTCTCGCAGCGGGACACACTCGGAGAGAGTCAGCGTCTGAAAGCAGATTACCAGGACTTACGCACTGACATTCCACAGTGTTTAAAGTGATCAGAGCCCACACACACACACACACACACACACACACACACACACACACACACACACACACACACATACACACACATCACAGACCCTCCTTCTGCTAATCTCTAAACACACACACGCACTCAAGTTTCGTCCAATCTGGAAATAGCAAGCAAAAAAAACGGCTCGTTCTGAAAGGGATTGAAACTGGTAAGAATAGAGCTGTGATCTATTTATCTTTATGTAAAAGTAATTGTGTGCAAAGGACTAAAAGCCCATTTACCTATTCTAACTTCTGTAAAAAGAGATATGTGTCTAGCAATGATTTGAACAAAGAAATTCTGCATAAAGAAGTACAGTATTACGATTAAGAGAAAATAACCAAACAATACAAACAACATACTACAATGGACAATGGATAATAAAGAATCACACTCTGGCTGAAGATAAAAAACTTCCTAAATATTATTACAAAGCATGAATTAAACATGCATTGTTCTATTTAATCTGAGTCTCTCTTAGTTGTTTTAAATGACATAACACAATACACAATTGCACTGCATGACTATTTAACATTTAAACATAACACTTTTATACTGTATTTACAGAATGATCTATTATTATTATCCCCTCAGTCTCAGAGCATGAATGAGGAGCTCTTATCTAATGTTCTGGTGGATATAAGAGGAATAATGGGTGGTACGGACCTCATGTAGTGAGCTCACTCTCTCTGCACGCTCTATTGAGAGGCCTATAAATAGAGGACGCTTTTCACACTGACAGAAAAACTGAAGCTGGGACTAAAGAGCCGGTCCAGCCGAGCTCGGCCTCTGTTTGTCCACTCCACAGCGTCGCCTCATAATAAAGGCTCACTGTTATACAGAATAAAGCCGTGTACTGTAAAATACTCAGTAATAAACTGAGCAGAAAGACTGACGGCCTTCAGCAGATCTACTGCAGAACCTGAGACTCAAACTGACTTAATGGAAGAGCAGCAGAAACATCAGCTGCGCTTTAATGGTGATTAATGTAGTGATTAATGTGATGTAATGCAGTTTGAAAGAGATATTAATAATCGTTCTCTTATTCACAGACTGCATCTGTGTTGTATTAAGTAGAGGTTGGCAATACGGCCCTAAAATAATATCATGATATTTTTATGGTATTTCCACGATAATGTTATTTAAAAAAAAATAATAATAATAATATATATATATATATATATATATATATATATATATATATATATATATATCAGAAAAACACTACTGCAACAACATGAAAATTACATTTCATTATTGCGTAAAATATGATATGATATATGATATGATATGGTATGATATGGCACAACCCTAACTGAGATATATAAAAAAACACTAATTTTATCAGATTTATAACAGAAGTCAATGATCCAGAATGATCAGTTATTATTAATACTACTAATAATGCACTCCAAATATGTCCATATATTCAGGATTAAAGTAAAATAAATGATACTGAACAATATATATAATCTGTCTCTAATAGATATATAATGGGAAATGATAAGAACAGTGTGAATTTTTATTTTGCGATAGCAAAGACACACTGACACGCCCTAAATCAAGCTGCACTGAGCGCGGTTAAAGACTCGCCTATAAATCGCAAAAATAGGTCCTACTTCTTTGTTTTATAAATATAATCAGATTATTTTCTGATTTTTACACCAGGAATATTAAAACTAATTATACTGATATACAGTTTTGTGCTGCTTCCTGTAGTTTTGGAGATTTCCCGGCTCCAGCTGGCTTTGAGGATATGATGAAACTGTGAATATATTCTTTTAATAGAATCTTTTCCCACTTCCTCCTCTGTTCACTATCCGACAGAAAAGGTGCTGCATGGGCTGCTTTAAGCAACGCCAGTTACCTAAAAAACTACATCTTAAAAAATGTGGTGTTTGAGTGTGAAGAACCCAAGAGCAGTTCAAACTAAGAACCTTTATATATATGGATAATACATTTTATTTCACTCAAGGACACCGTAGTGCTAAATAGTCAAAAAAATAAAATGATAAAAAACAAGAAACAAAGATGGTGATAGTTTATCCTTATTTATTTTCCTGTGCCCTGTTTTGTTTAAGTTTGTTGTTTTTAAGTTTGTTTTTAGTTTGTTTTTTTGCCCTTTGCTTGTTTATTTGTTTATTGTTTAATAAACTCATTTTACCTGCTTTTGGTTAATAATTAGGTTGTAAATACTTTATAAACCATTAATAAGTTATTAATTCTGTTTTTTTTTATATAAAGTCAGGTTAGTAATTTAATGTTATTTTATATTTTATGTTAATATACACTCCATTATTATGATTTTTATTGGATATATGATTAATCTGGGTAGATTATTAAGTTATTATATGTATATGATAGAACAGACCAAGTAAGATAAGCATCCAGAAAGATCTGAGGTTTAACAGTATGGGTTGTAACTGCTTATTTATGGTTTATAAAGTATTTACAACTTAATTAATAACATTAATAGACTATATATAAACCCTCTATAAAGGACCCTTATTTTAAAGTGGTGCTAAATGTAATATTAAAATAGTTTAGCTTTATTCTAATGAATAAATCAGTTCCAGTTTGACTCTGAACTGTTTTTTTATTATTGGAGGTTTGGTGCTGCTGATTCTGCGCTGCTTCATTAAAAGACTGATTTATTCTTCAAAGAGGAATAAATTGCGTCGCGTCGCCGCAGAGGAGCAGCTCCAGCCTTATCACTAAATACTAACACTGCTCATACTGAGCTGCAGCTCAGCGCTAAGAGACCGACTTTCTTTTCATTTTTAATAAGAACGTACAAAAAATATATAGATGAATAATAAAATAATAATAAGAAGAATTATTTTTGTAGGTTTTTATTCATTTTGACACTTTTACCAATTAATAAAGTTAATAGACTAACCTTTTAATATCCCAGCAGACTCACCGACAAGGCACAATACATTTACCTCAGCAGTGCAATTCTGATCATGAGTTTATTTCAGCAGTGATATAAATAAACGTACCTCAGTAGTGCTGCACATCCTATCTGAGTGAAATAAATCCCACAGAGAAAGGAAGTCAGTATTTTGGTAAAGAAGAAAAAATGCTAAGGCTACGTTAGCTTAGCTAATATTACTACCCTAGCCCTGTACATCTTTCAGCCTGTTTGTAAGAGTCTGTTGCAGAGTTAGAAAAACTGACACTTCAATAAGATTAACACTAATACTAATACTAATACTAATACTACCACTAATAATAGTAATAATATCCATTAAAAGGGTTGCCAGGTTTGTAGTTTTTCTTCCAAACTGGTCTTTTTCACAAATACAGTTTTGAATAATAATATTATCTTTAAGAATATTTTTATACACTTAAATATCCTGGTACTAAATATCTGGCAACCCCAGCACAAAAAGGGGTGGCAGAACAGTGTTTTCCCAAAAAATCTTATAGCACTTCATGCTTCCTTCTGCTGACAACTTTTATGGAGATGGGGATTTCATTTTTCAGCAGGACTTGGCACACTGCCCACACTAAGAAAAAAGTACCAATTGTAATTATCATATTAGGGTACTGTTTTTTACACTTTTTTGTTCAAACTGTTCTCATTTCCCATTTTATATCTACTAGAGACAGATTATATCTGTCCAGTATCATTTATTTTACTTTAATCCTGGATATATGGAGATATTTGGAGTGCATTATTATTAGTAGTATCATGACTGATCATTCTGGATCATTGACTTCTGTTAAAATCTGATAAAATATTGTATTTTTTGATATCTTAGTGCCATTTCATATTGTGTGCAATAATAAAATGTAATTTTAATTTTTTGCAGTAATGTGTTCTTGAATTTTTTTTTTAATTCTGTGTTTTTTTTTTTTCATATCGGCAAGAGTATCGTTATCGCGAGAATATCGTGACATTATTTTAGGGCTATATCGCCCACCTCAAAGTTTGAGTTTTGATTTTACTCTAAGCCACTACAAGCCAAATAAGAAACTTTTTATTTTATTTTATTGTATTAAACACATTTTAATCAGCTATCTGTTCCAAAATCAGACAGAATTACAGGAGATCAGACACAGATCTGGTCAGACTCGAGTCTCTGAGACAGACGGACGGGATATCCGGCTCCTTTAATCCACTGAGCAGCAGGAATCTTTATTTGGAGGTGCTGATTGGACGCCGTCAGCTGGATTTCTGGATAAATAACTCCGGATTGATTCAGGCCGTGCTGACCCTCGCTCTGCTGATCATCCGAGAGAGAGAGAGAGGGGTTCACTCTGAGCTCCGGTGTAGATTTCACTCACTACATTAATAAAGCTCATATAAACACCCCCCCCCCCCCCCCCCCCCCCCCCTAAACACAGCGCTAATAATACAGCCTGAGACGACACACGGCTTAACCAGCCTGTCAGAGCAGCACTTCAGCTGTGGGAATTTACGCTAGCGCTAACAGGTTCCGGTAATGTAGACAGCTGTTAATGATACACTCACACACACACACACATATATATATAAATATATAAATATATAAATATATATACCCCCGTCTCTTAAAATAGTAGAGCCACTACATCCCATAATTGCTCTCTATCTCTGGTTTAAGACAGGGTAATGGGAGGAAGTCAGTGGAATGAAACTGAAAAATGTGAAGAAGGTAAACGATAAACTCAGATTAGGGTTGGGTATCATTGTTGATTCACTAAATAAAATAAAAAAATCGATTTGATATCGGTCGATTTAACAATATTTCAGAACAGCATAATTAAACATATTATATTAGTGAATATTATTATATTAAAATAATTAACCCAAGACAATCACAATCATATTTTTAGATCATTATTATTTAACATTTTCATAACAAAAAACAATAATTTGTTATACTTTACGTCATCTGTGTTACTGCAGAGAATAAAATACTGCAGAGAAAGTAAATACCAGGAACTGTTGATAATTGTTAATAATATGATTTAACACTTCATATAAATGATTTATTAATAAAATAGACTATTTTTAAATTGGTTTATGGTCCAGTAAAAAAAACTGAAATGCTACAAAATCCAGTGAACTTAAATGAACTTAAATGTATAGTGTGTAAAAAGTAAAAAAAACTTTTTAGGAAATGGATGCAAAAATCTTTGTCTGTAGTAAAGCAGGGCTGAACCTGTTACTACTGCAGTAGCATTTCCACACTTCCACACTTACATCATCATAATCACTAGAAAAAGACACAAAGACACAAAAACACAACGTTATTTTCTTTAGAGGAATTACAGATGAAGTCAGAGAGCGGTGAGTACTGTTTCCTACACCTTCAAATAAAGACTCTTAGAAACTGGAGAAAAAAGCTGCAACAGGAAGACGTCTGGCTGACCCACATGGAAACAGCAGCTTTAGCCTTTAGCTCAGATTTAGTTCAGATTAGTCTCAGTTTCAGCAGAGAAGAGAGTTAGAATGAGTTAGTCAGTCCAACAGGTGAAGAATATATGTGCAGTGTTTTCAGGTAAGCATATCATGATGTCACTCAAAGCACATCAAATATATCGTCATATTTCCCACCAATACAAACAGCCTCACACTGAATCCTGACACCGGAGTTTAAACCCGCTAAACCGACCCGACAGCTCCTCTCAAATTCTACTATAAACAGCTCAGATTTCCACCACAAACAAACAAAATGACTCAGGTAAAAACCATCAGCAGCTTCCCGCCCCAACACACTCAGTCCAGCTGTGCAGAGACCACGGCCTGCGAGTGTGTGTGTGTGTGTGTGTGAGCAGCAGTAACTGTGATGAAAGTGGAGAAACACTGGGGAGTGGTGGAGGAGTGGTGGAGGAGTGGAGGAGTGGTGGAGGAGCGGTAGAGGAGCGGTGGAGGAGCGGTGGAGGAGCGGTGGAGGGGCGGAGGAGTGGTGGAGGAGTGGTGGAGGAGTGGTGGAGGAGTGGTGGAGGAGCGGTGGAGGGGTGGAGGAGTGGTGGAGGAGCGGTGGAGGAGCGGTGGAGGAGTGGAGGAGTGGTGGAGGAGTGGAGGAGGAGCGGTGGAGGAGCGGTGGAGGAGTAGAGGAGTGGTGGAGGAGTGGAGGAGGAGTGGTGGAGGAGTGGTAGAGGAGTGGAGGAGTGGTGGAGGAGCGGTGGAGGGGTGGAGGAGTGGTGGAGGAGCGGTAGAGGAGTGGAGGAGTGGTGGAGGAGCGGTGGAGGAGTGGTGGAGGAGTGGTGGAGGAGTGGTGGAGGAGTGGAGGAGTGGTGGAGGAGCGGTGGAGGAGTGGAGGAGTGGTGGAGGAGTGGTGGAGGAGCGGTGGAGGAGTGGTGGAGGAGCGGTGGAGGAGCGGTAGAGGGGTGGAGGAGTGGTGGAGGAGTGGAGGAGGAGTGGTGGAGGAGTGGTGGAGGAGCGGTGGAGGAGTGGAGGAGTGGTGTAGGAGCGGTGGAGGAGTGGAGGAGTGGTGGAGGAGTGGTGGAGGGGTTGAGGAGTGGTGGAGGAGCGGTGGAGGAGTGGAGGAGTGGTGGAGGAGTGGTGGAGGAGTGGTGGAGGAGCGGTGGAGGGGTGGAGGAGTGGTGGAGGAGCGGTGGAGGAGTGGAGGAGTGGTGGAGGAGCGGTGGAGGAGTGGAGGAGTGGTGGAGGAGCGGTGGAGGAGCGGTGGAGGGGTGGAGGAGCGGTGGAGGAGCGGTGGAGGAGTGGAGGAGTGGTGGAGGAGCGGTGGAGGAGTGGAGGAGTGGTGGAGGAGCGGTGGAGGAGTGGAGGAGTGGTGGAGGAGTGGTGGAGGAGTGGAGGAGTGGTGGAGGAGTGGTGGAGGAGTGGTGGAGGGGTGGAGGAGCGGTGGAGGGGTGGTGGAGTGGTGGAGGAGCGGTGGAGGAGCGGTGGAGGAGCGGTGGAGGAGTGGAGGAGTGGTGGAGGAGCGGTGGAGGGGTGGAGGAGTGGTGGAGGAGCGGTGGAGGGGTGGAGGAGTGGTGGAGGAGTGGTGGAGGAGTGGAGGAGTGGTGGAGGAGTGGTGGAGGAGCGGTGGAGGAGTGGAGGAGTGGTGGAGGAGCGGTGGAGGAGTGGAGGAGTGGAGGAGTGGTGGAGGAGTGGTGGAGGAGCGGTGGAGGAGTGGTGGAGGAGTGGTGGAGGAGTGGTGGAGGAGCGGTGGAGGAGTGGAGGAGTGGTGGAGGAGCGGTGGAGGAGTGGAGGAGTGGTGGAGGAGTGGAGGAGTGGTGGAGGAGTGGTGGAGTGGTGGAGGAGTGGAGGAGTGGAGGAGGAGTGGTGGAGGGGTGGAGGAGTGGTGGAGGAGCGGTGGAGGAGTGGTGGTATTTTTAGGGCATTCCTGGCTGGTTCACGGTTGTGGTGAAGGCTGCAGTAACTGTTGTGCGAGAGCTGGGAGTGGTCCCGTCTCACGCTCTCGCAGATTCCCCCCTCACCCGCCAGACGTGACAGACATACGCGTGTATCCATTACATTCAGACAGACAGATATACGGCCTACACGAGGTCCTGAAACTGAAGAGCCCATTCTCTAATACTGAGGCTCCAGTACTAGGAGCGTACAATAATATATATATATATATATATTTTTACTGGAAAATTGAATATCAGAAAATATAATATATATATATATATATATATATATATATATATATATATATAATGCATTATAAACATGATAATAAACATGTCTATGATGTGCATTATATATTTTTAAATATGTAAAGCCATGTTTGTAATGCTTTATTATAATGTGTTATGTGTGTGTATATATTTATATTTATGAGTTTTAAGTTCAGAAAAAGCACATCTAAGGAGAATTTTTTTAATGGCACTTTTGTAAATCTAACCCCAGATTTGAAGACCATTGAAAATTTGTGGGACTGTGGTTGGTGTGGTGCAGTGGATAACACCACCACTTGCCAGAGACCTCCAATGTGGGAGACTAGGGTTCAATTCCCAGTCTGGAAATTCTAGAGTCTGTAGATTATAATAAAAACTGTAAAAACAACAACGTGCAACAAAAAAAGCCAATTATTGTAGGAATTTGACAGAATCTGCTCCAGGCTAAATTGTGAAAGTTAAAGTTATGGAGAATAATTTAAACTGAACACAAACACACTGTTTTCCACTCGCATTCTCGCCCAGAGCCTAGGGCCCAGACAGACAGACAGACAGATAGACGGGCCAGTGGTCACGTGACCTGTCGCACTGTCGTCTAATTATGCTGATCCGAGAGCTGCCACATCAATACATCATTAGTCCTGCCTTCACTAAAATAACCCGGCACTGAGAAACGGGTCAGGCCACGCACTCAACATCCAAACAATGACCTTCAGACAATAGCAGCTCCGCTCTCGCGCACAGATAACAGCACTCAGAGATGCTCCACATACAAACATTAGTGCCATCAGGAGGCCATGCGCGACAGCGAGACAGACACGCATTCACACACCAACACACAATCACACAATCACATTCCCACAGCTCACACTACATCACTATACCTACTTTACATACATCACACCCCTCTGTTCCCACCAATCACTTTACACTGAGCTAAACCAGCTCACAACCTCTATAAACCTCTCTAAACATCACTACTCTATACACTATTTCACTACTGCTGTTAAAGAGTTGACGTACATGAGTGATCAGGGAACTGTTAAACTGTTAAAAAGTTCATTTTATTAAACATAAACTTAAATTACTAAGTTCCCAGAGCCTAGCGACCTACTAGGAGTGAATAATGTAGCTAGATGACATTTTATTTAAGCCTAAAATATGGATTTAATCTCACTCTCTCTCTCTTTCTCTCTCTGTCTCTTATTCTCTCTCTCCCTATTTTTCTCTGTCTGTGTCTCTGTCTCTCTCTCTTCTCTTATTCTCTCTCTCCCTCTTTCTTTCTCTTTCTCTGCGTCGTTTTCATCACAAAGGCATCAAAACTATATTATCATATAATATCTTATATAATATATAGGATATTATAATAAAGTAAAAATGATGAATGCTTCTCTCCTAAAATACAGTTAAAATCCAGCTTTTTAACTTGTATAATGATTAATCACATAACTTTGCTGTGATTAATACAATAAAAACAATGAAGCCACTAGTATAAGAAAAAAAAAATCAATTTTCAAATCTTACATTTATCATTTTATTTACATTTAAATATCCATTACTAAATCTTAAATCTTAGATAGAAAAAGAAACGTGATTAATCTTGATTAATCACATAAAATAGTTATAGTTAATTAATCTGATCAATTATTTTTAATACACAGACAAAATGTATCACTTCTAGACCTTTAATCTTAAAATTACTCTGATTTTTAAGAACTGATATACTCAACACTCTATACTTCTTATCTTTTAATTAAAGTCAGTGTAAAAATATATTTTTTCCTATTATGTTGTAACCTTTTCAATGGTCTATTCACTATGAATTCATTAGAAGTAACAAATAGCAATGTTTGTGTATATTGTGTATATTTAGACCCACTTTATTGCATGTGTGTGTAAACGTGTCTTGCAGTGCTGCTGTAACGAGACAATGTCCCTCTGGGACTGATATAATGGCCTGTCTGTCTTGGTTTCTATACGTTCTACATGTGACATGGTTGCGTAATTCAGCTGTACTATTCATTCTGCACCAGTAACAGCTCACTACAGCACTTTAATACAAAGAGCTTCTTAACACGGACTCGTCTGCACTGTTTTCTGCATTTAGTCTTTAGTTTTTAAAGTAAGAGTTTGTTTCAGGGAATCTGAAGGTATAGGGAATTATATATAATCATTTAAATGTAAAGACACTATTGTAGGAGTCTTTAGGCGAGCCATCAACCATACACCACGCAGCTTGATTTAGGGTGATTTAATCGATTAAAACAACTTATTTTAAGGCTTTTTAAGCCCTCTCTGTACAGGATTAGTTACTCAGGAGATTCTGGGTTTAATTTTCTGGATGTTTTTTATCCTCTGTGATTTTATTCCCGTCCAGAACGATCATGTACGTGTTTTTCTCTGAACTCCACGCTCCTCCGGTCATTTTAGTCCCGTCTGGATGGGACTATTTTTCAGAGGGACATCTGTAAAACAAATTTCACACTTCTTCTACTCGTTAGTGATAAAACTCCTGCATCCGGACTGCGACTGAAAAAACAGGAGGACCAGTAAGTTTTTAGCCTTTTTTCTCAGTCACATGACACCACATAACACTGTTCAGTAGCTCCTCCATTTCCACTCGCTGTTGTGTTTACACGTGGATCTCCATGGAAACCCCAAAGTGCGTGGCGCGCCCAAAGTGTAATTACGGTGTGCGGCAGGTGACAAATAAAATAAAATAAAATAAATAAAATACAATCTTTTATAAAAGGCGAGGAGACGAAACTCAGAGATGTGTGTCCGGACAGGACTAAAATAACCGGAGGACCACGATCACATGAGCTAATGTTAAAGCATTCCCTTCTTAAACACCAGAATAACTTTCAGATTACTCACATTGCAATGAAATCAATACTGATGGCTCCACATCTGCTTAAACATGAAAAAATCCAGAATAAATCCTGAAAAGTGTCAGAAAGAACCCAAAGAAACTCCAGTCAGCCGCACTCGTACTCGTACGTCTGTTTACATAACCCTGTTTTTATCCCAATACTTCAGTAACCTGATCCACACACCTCGCCCAGTTCCAGCGCCAGAGTGCCCAGGTGCAGAAACCATTCCAGGATTAAAGTCCAGCTATGAAAAGCCCATTAGCTCCACATATCTCTCCCCCAAACACAGAGAGAGAGAGGTAAAGAGAGAGAGAAACAGAGAGAGAGGTAAAGAGTGGTAGAGCGTACGCTGTGCTCAGGTGGCGTGGTGTGTTTTTTCCTCAGGTATCAGGTGCAGGTTAATGATCTCTCGGCGGGTCCTGTTGATCTTACCTGCAGCAGAAAGCTAACCGCCATCATCTCTTCAGCGTCTCATCCCGCTGCTTCACAAGCTGCCAGAAATCCACCTCTCTTATCCCTCCGTGATAAACGGCCATTCATCAACACAAAGACAGACGACAGATCTGAGCTTCACCTGCATTTCTCCCACAGTGCACTGCACACTGTCTGAACACGGCAGCCGCAAGGACGAATAGGTGTTTAGTTTCTGCCCAATCTGCTGCCCATCAGCCAATTAGGTGATGGCTGTCCGCTGTGTACTGTAAGGTAATATGCTGGACACTGGGCCCTGTGAGGAGACTGACAGTTTCCTCTGGACTATAAAACCACTAGCCTCATGCTAAAAACAATAAAACCAAAAAATCTGACAAACAGGTGAGACTTTCAAATTAATAATTTGGAATTAAAATGCATTTCATCAGTCAGGACATGCCTTGTGTTTTAAAGGACTATTAAGGACTATATTTTTTCTCCAACTCCAAACATAATCAGGATGTGTGATCAGACATGCAGAGTTTAAGCAAAGGCAGCAAGAAACAGCAAAGCTTCAGCCAATATTTTCTTATTAGAACTGTGCAGTATGTTAGGTATCGTAACATTAACATGCTGCAAGACCCTAAAGTGAACCAACTATTGTTGGTCAGCACATGCATCTGTAATCATGATTTTCTCTCATATTATTAATTAACAGTATTTAGTGCTCTAGTTTTAGTTTTTACATAAATTAAAGTTCTCCTCATAATCAGCTTCATGCAACATCAGAGGGATTTCTGCTTTGTTCCTTTTATGCGACTAATAAATTATATAAAAAAATATTATTCAATATTTTTTCGAGCTTACCCGTGTTTTTTTTTTGTCTGTAATTCTCTTAGCAGTATGTAGCCACTGCTCCTGACTCCCAGTCCCGGACTGGGTCAAATATCTAGCATGCTGAATATTTGCCGGGTGTCTGTCACTCATTGGCTAATATTAAGTCGGTGATGGCCAGGCGAGTGTCAAGCCATCAAGCCTATGACCAGTAATAGGTGGAGGCCTATTGAGTATGGATGGAGTAAGGTAAGTGGAATTCCAAATTGGGAAGAAAATGGGATAAAATTATAAAATAATTAAAATAAAATCTATAAAAAGTGGTTTTATCTCTATATTTATAGGCTATGGTATGTCATGTATGCAGAGCATTAAATTACATAAGCGAGTCTAAAAACTTCGTCTCGGTGTTCGTCTCAGACAGACATTCCTCAGAAGGGCTGGGTGGAGTGTTAGTAAATACAGCAGTGATCTGAACCGGATCTCAGCCCGAGGCACGGCCCGGAGGAGGTGATGAGGGGGTGATGGAGGTGATGGGGGTGATGGGGGGGGTACTGTCAGTTTAAAGAGAGCACAGAGGAACTGCATCTTGGTGCAGTTTTGAAGCTCAGAGCTTTATAGTGGTGAGAAAGCAGAGAGCTGAAAGTGCTGAAAGTGCTGAGGGAGAATGCAGCTCTAGCTTTTCCCAAACCTCAACGCCTGGTGACCCGAAAACTTAAAAGATGACCTGAGCAGAGCAGAACACAGCGTGATTTAGAACAATAACTCAATACTGTCACAGACGAAGGTGTGGAGATATATTCTCATTCATTTATTATTTCCTACATTATAAATTAATATTAAAGAGATCCAGATTATGAAGAAACACATAATGAATCATGTAGTAACTTAAAACAGTGTTAAACAAACCAAAATACCTAAATGTGAATAAGCATTTAGATGCTCTTATCTGGGGAACTTATCCTGTACAACAGTCCTGATGAGTGCCAGTTTCATCATTATAATGTTTTCATTGGTCTTTGCGACTGCACTTGAGGACACTTTCAAAGTTTTTTTTATTTTTTTTTTTGTTTGTTTTGACTGACCCTAATATTTAAAAGCAATTTTTTTCTTTACAAATCTTTTTCTTCATGAGTTCTAAGCTCTAAAACTACTTCCTAGTAGGAAATGAGTTCTACGCTCTAAATCCACTGTCTTTACAGTAAAAATGGGTTCTATACTCTAAAACTACTTTCTTCTATGTAGAGAACATGTTCTATACTCTAAAACTACTTTCTTCAGCGTAGGAAATCAGTTCTACGCTCTAAAACAGCAGGACAGCAGGACAGCAGTCATATGCTTTGAAACTACTTTCTTTCCAGTAGGGAATGGGTTCTAGACTCTAGACTATATTTTACTGTTACAAATCAGATAAAATTCTTGTATTCTTTTTTAAATATCTCAGTTAGGGCTGTGCCATTTCATTAGCGTATTCAATAATAAAATTTTATTTTAATTTAGTGTTTTGAGTATCGTTATCATTATCCACTGTGATGAAGTTTAGAGGTTTCTGAGGAGGAGCACAGCTCCACATTCACTTTTAAAATCTCTGGAGTTGAGTTTTCTGTAAGGTGTTGGTGTGATTTATGGTGTTGCAGCTCTTATTAGACTCTCGTGAAACGTGAAAAGTGAGTGAGTGCATTAAACGGATGATGAAATTTGCACGGCGGAGCTTCATAATTCTGCAGTGCTCTCTCTCTCTCTCTCTCCTCTCACAGCTCAATATTCCAGCTCTGGATTAAACAATGAGCAGCACTGAACAGCAGTGACTCAAACTGTGGGCATAAACAGCCCTGTATTCATTTCACCATCCCTCACTTTCCAGTGACTCGCTTCTATCTCTCCTCCTCTTCCTCTTTCTCCTCCTCTCAGCTGCCAGCCGGAGATCTCACTCCGTAATTGAGAAATAATGGGATTTGTCTGCATGTTTGGAATTCCTCACGCATTGTTTTAGGAGTGAATAATGGCAGGGTCACGCTTCTGAACTAAATAAACAAACAATAAACGTCTGAATGTGGGAAGAGGAGATATGTGGAATAAAAGTTAAATTAAATTAATTTCTAAGGAGGACTTAAACTTCAGCACACTCAAAAAATGTACTTCTTTTCACAGTAGGGAATGAATTCTATGTCTAAAACAAATTCTTTCACAATGAGAAAAGATTTCTATATTAATCTATATTAATATCTATATTATTAGTCTATATTAATTTCAGTAACTTTTCTATGACTTTTCTAAAACTATGCTCTAAAATTAATTTCTTCACAGTAAGGAATGGGTTCTATACTCGAAAAAATACTTTTTTACAGTAGGAAGTGGCTCTTAATGTATTTACCTTACAGTAGGAAATAAGTCATAAGCTCTAAAACTACTGTGGCTTTCTTCACAATAGAAAATTAAATTTTTTTTATATAGCACAAAATCAGTTCTATGCTCTAAAACTACTTGATTCTCAACAGGAATTCAGTTCCATGTTCTGAATCTTCTGGATTCTTGTCTATAAAAGTATTTTCTTCACAGTAAAAAACTCACTTCCGTCTATTCTTAATACTGACTTTCTTCACAATAAATAATAAGTTATGTTATCTAAAGACAAAGCAGTTAATTACAACTGTTTCAAAAACCTTTTTCATTATTCTATGATACATTTTCCTGTTTTCTTCAAATGATTCGAATGATTCGTATGTTTTAGAGTCTTCCCTCCACTATAAACAGTAAAAACTAAGTTAGAACTATGTTTTAAATTAACTGCAGTTAGAGAAATGGCTGGGAATCTTTTCTACAGCTCTGCTTCTAAAATCAGATTTCAGTCAGATTGAGGGACACTCCCCCACGGTCAGGCCGGGTTCCTCCACTATCTGCTCTGTTATCAAGCGTTTGGGATCCGTCTATTGTTTCTAAGACTCTCGGCAGGAAGTTAAACTCGTACAGTGTTCCTACATACAGATCTCAGAGCTGAGATCTCAGAGTTCAGCCTTACGCCCTGCCATAGTGAAAAATCACTGCACTGAAACACACAGTCATTATACACCACATAAAGACTGTGATTCAGCCAATAATAACAGTTATACTGTTCACCATAGAAAAACATCAGCACGCGACATCGCACCCTCCTGTCAGAGAGCTCAGCGCCGCCAAAATCCTCCACCTAAAAAGAGGAAAAGCGCCTGTAATTAAAGAGCTTCCCGAGGGAAATCAGAATTTTACAAAGACGTTTCCACTGTCCTTAAAACCATCGCCTGCAGGCTCCACCAAACTTCCTGTTATTGTGCGCTAACTGGACTGTGAATATAAATTGCTTTCATTTAACTCAAATTAGCGAAGCCGTAAATTAAAAGAAGCCCGAACCCCGCCCTGACGAAACCAGTCACCGACTAACAATGACCTCTACAAAGTTCCCAGAATTCCTGCCTGTTCCTCACATGAAACAAGAGCCTGAGGAGAAGCGCAGAAGATTATCTCTCATTATCTCTCAGATAAAGTTCTCTCAGAAGTTCTCTCCTCCTGAACTCATCTGAAGGGGCGTGGCTGAGATCAGAGAGTCTGCTCTCTGTAAACTCCTCTCTTCCTGTCGGCACCAAGATTAAACTAATCAGATTCATCATGTTCACTCAGGAAATAACAACTCTTATGTCTCTCAACTCTAACCAAACAATCTGCTGGACTGATCTGGAATCTTCTGGACAAAAAAACAAGATTTTCTTCAACAAGTATAGGGGGGACATTTACTGTAGAGTAACAAAAAACTAGTGCTGGGAATCGCAAAGAATCTCACAATACATTATAAATCAGATTTTATTCCCGTCCAGAACGACCATGTACGTATGAGGATGTCTGAGAAAATTACAGGCTGAATTATCTACTGTTTTTCTGTGAACTCCGTGCTCCTCCGGTAATTTTACTCCCGTCCGGACGCACATCTCTGAGTTTCATCTCCTCGTCTTTAATAAAATAGCTCTTCGTCCACTGCCGCGCACAGTAATTACACTTTTGGCGCGCCACGGTTTCCACGGAGATCCACGTTACAAAAACACAACAGCGAGTGGAAATGGAGGAGCTACTGAACGCTGTGATGTCATATGATCGAGAAAAAAGCCTAAAAACTCACTGGTCCTGCTGTTTCTTTGTTCAATTGCAGTCCGGACGCAGGAGTTTTATCACTAAAGAGTAGAAGTTGGAAATATTTTTTACAGACGTCCCCCTGAGAAACTAATCCCGTCTGGATAGGGCTTAAGTATCCCTTTTAAAGAGTTTATTTTAATGACAGAACAGAAGCACCCAAAATTAAACAAAATAAAATATATAGAATATATACACTACTATATATGCAATCATGATTTTTTATAAGAAAGCTAAGTTAAGTAAATAAAAGTGTAATTCTGTTTATTTACAGTAAGCTTAGATTTCCAGATTTCTCCACATCTGGAGAATTGTGGATATTTTCTCCATAAATGCTACAATTTCAGATTTATTCTCAGTGAAGATTATCCATAAGGAATTCCCACTCTTACATTGTACCGGACAGGACAGAAATGCTAAAGGACAGAAATAGCCTCGGTGTTTTTATCACCCGAGTGAGAAAAAGACAAACAGTCTGAGATAATTACCAACTGCAGAGATCAGCATTATCCTCCCACCGGCCCCTCCGTCCAATCACAAACCAGCTTTCACACACAGCATCACTTTAACACCCATTTACCTGGATTTGAATATAAATTTGCCAGAGGAAAAACTGAAACAGACGTCTGATTGAGAGTCATCACGTTTTTTTTTTATGACGTGTTTTGGACAAGCCAAAATACTCTGTGAAACATCGGTTTAATGTTAATTTGCAGTTTCTGAGGCTGGAAACTCTTGCTCTTCCTTTCTTGGGGGCGGTCCTGATGAGAGCCAGTTTCAGCATATTTTTTTATGGTCTTTGTGATACTTTCAAAATACTTGAAAAAACTTTATAAACAGTTTTATAAAGAAGTATATTAACAGTTATTAATTAGGTTATAAAGCGTTAATAAGCACTTAACACATAAATAGAAAATGCATCAGTGGCCTGTCGTGAAGCAAATAGTGATTCTACATTTGAGTCTTTTCCATCAGTCATCATTAGCATATCAGTTAATAACTTTACTCTTTTGGCTATAATAGATAAAAGCAGTGTGGAAGACTGGTGGAGGAGAACATGAGAACATGAGAAAAACTGTGATTAAAAACCACCAGGATTATTCCACCAAATATAGATTTCTGAACTTTTAAAACTTTATGAATATGAACTTGTTTTCTTTGCATTATTTGAGGTCTGAAAGCTCTGCATGTTTATTTTTGTTATTTCAGTCATATTTTCTGTAAATAAATGCTCTAAATGAGAATATTTTTATTTGAAATTTGGGAGAAATGTTGTCTGTAGTTTATAGAATAAAACAACACTAACAAAATCAACTAACAAATTCCTCTGACCTCAACATCAATCTGATTGGCTGATGGATATATAGGTTAGGTCCTAATCTGCTCTCATGCTGTTTAACCCGTTCAGCTCTGCTGAAATGACCTGTTTTTAATGTTAATGTTTAGGTGGGTTTTGGCCTGGTTGTTCTGCATGGCTGCTGGAGCAGTTCACTGTGTGCAGTGTGTGTGTGTGTGTGTGTGTGAGGAATGCAGCCGGGCTGTTCCTGTCTCTGACGCGTGCTGTTCACAATAAACCCACTGTGATAAGATACTCCAAGACTGACCCACACAATCCCAACATCTCCTACTACTCCTCCACCACCTCCTCCACCTCTCCACACACAGCCACACTACACCCACTCTCACTCCAGGCTAATCTCTAAACCTCCTGCTGTAGTAAACGTCTAATATTGTTAACGTTCTGCATGTTGCAATGTTTTATGTTTTGATTCTTACCACAGTAAGTAGATACACAGCGCTGTCTCTGTGTCTGTGTGAGTGACAGGCTGCTGCTGCCTGAGAATCATGAGGGGGAGGGGGAGCACAAGGAGGGGGGGCAGGAGTAAACACGAGGTAATCGCATGGCCTCCATTCACATGGTTGGGCCGTGCTTGTAAACCCTCGTGTTGAAAGCTGTGCACCTCAGGCTGGTGAAGTCATGGGCCATGCATTGCACTACTAACTGCAAAAATTTTATAACTGCACTACTGAACATTTTGCACTTTTTCATATTCCACTGCTGTAGATGTAACATGTACTGCCATGTAATATTATCTATGCAATCCTTAAAATAAATATTAAAACACTGACGTACAGGGGTTCAACAATGAAACTGAAACCCCAGTCATCATTTTAGTGTGGGATTTTAGGTTTCATGGCTAAATTGGAGCAGCCTGGTGTCCAATCTTCATTAGTTGCACATTGCACCAGTAAGAGCAGAGTGTGAAGGTTCAATTATCAGGGTAAGAGCACAGTTCTGCTCTAAATATTGCAATGCACACAACATTATGGGTGACAAAAGAGTTCAAAAGAGGACAAATTGTTGGTGCACGTCTTGCTGGAGCATCTGTGACCAAGACAGCAAGTCTTTGTGATGCATCAAGAGCCACGGTATCCAGGGTAATGTCAGCACACCACCAAGAAGAACCAACCACATCCAACAGGATTAACTGTGGACGCTGTAAGAGGAAGCTGTCTGAAAGGGATGTTCGGGTGCTAACCTGGATTGTATCCAAAAAACATAAAACCACAGCTGATCAAATCACGCAGAATTCAATGTGCACCTCAACTCTCCTGTTTCCACCAGAACTGTCCGTCACCACAATACATTATTGTGCTCTAAAACCAGCTGTTTCAGTTTCATTCTCCAACACCTGTACCTCAAATCACACTTTCTGAATGCTGTAAATCTAGCTCTGTATAAAAGTGCTATCTCACAGTTACAGAACAGCTTCGTCTCATTAAATAAAAGCGTGATCAGTGCAGGAGAGACGGTCTGAAGCACAGCTGTGGGAGTGGAGGAAACTGGAAGGCTGTTCCAGACATTTGCTGGGTCTAATTAGAGCTTCAGTCTGCAGGTTCCTCCCGTCGGGGGTCTGAGGGGTTAAACCTGGCCAGCTGCTCAATACCCATACCTCCCATACCACTGAGTCAGAGTACTGGTCTAAGATCTCACCAGTTGTCTGTGTAATCAGAAGCACTGGGACACGGGATCTGAAGATATAAACTGATGGAAGAGGAGAAGTGTGATTTACTGAACACGCCCAAACATCTGAGATTCAGGAACAGCTGTCCTAGATATAATATAAATATAAAATCTGATAAATCAAACTGTGGGTTTGTTATATTAAGATATATAACTTAATTGTAAAGTGGGGTGAGCGATATGGCCCTAAAATAATACAAATGATCACAATATTTCATGGTATTTTCGCGATAAAGATACTCTTGGCGATATGACAAAAAATGTAATAAATTTTTTCAAGATTATGCTTCTGCAAAAAATATTTAAAAATACAAGAATTTGTGAATTTTTCAGCATATAATATCGTGCACTAATTAAAAAATGTTGGGGATATTGTTGTGTACGATACGATATGGCACAAACGGATGGAACAAATGGAACAAACTACCTTCTACTACCAGATCAGGAGAGTCTCTCACTATCTTTAATAAACTCCTGAAGACAGAGCTCTTCAAAGAGCTCTTACTCTCCTAACACCTCTAACTAACTACCTTCCACTACCAGATCAGGAGAATCTCTCGCTATCTTTAAGAAACTCCTGAAGACTGAGCTCTTCAAAGAGCACTTACTCTCCTAACACCTCTAACTAACTACCTTCTACTACCAGATCAGGAGAATCTCTCACTATCTTTAATAAACTCCTGAAGACAGAGCTCTTCAAAGAGCTCTTACTCTCCTAACACCTCTAACTAACTACCTTCTACTACCAGATCAGGAGAATCTCTCACTATCTTTAATAAACTCCTGAAGACAGAGCTCTTCAAAGAGCTCTTACTCTCCTAACACCTCTAACTAACTAACCTCTGCTTCTAACCTCATTTCCTTCTTCCCCTCCTTCACTCCTCTATCCTATTATTCCCCTTTGACCTCCTTTTATCCCTATCCAAAGATGTTTTACCTTTAAACTTATTTTACATTGTACTTGACTATTGTAGGTCGCTTTGGACAAAAGCGTCTGCCAAATGTAATGTAATGTAATGATATGGCACACCTCTAATTTGCACTGTGATTAATACCAAAAAAAATGCAATACTTTTTCCAAACTGAAATATAAGGAGGTTATTTTTGCGCTGGATTTAATATAAAAGCTGCATGTGAGGTTGAATAGGGCTGCTTATTATTTGTAAAGTAGAAACAAACAAAAATAATTTAAACGCAATGTTAAGGAACATTCGCTTCTGCATCACGTTTAATTAATTGATTGACAGTTCTAAAATGAATGAAATAAAATATTTCTACACTAATGTCCAGTAAAAGTTAAGAAACTGTTTTTTGGGGGGGTAAAGTTGCTATTTTGGGAACAGTATTTTGCGGTACAGTGATAAAATGCTTTCTATGACCTTTGACACAAATCTGAAAAGCAATATTCCTGCAGAATACCAGACCCTGACCCCACCGATAACACACTGCATAACTCCTCTTTACAGGCCCCAAACACCACTCTAACACCTAAACCTGGTCCGGTTCAGTTCTGGGGGATGTGTGTGAACACAGCTGATTAAACCCAGTCCGGTTCGGTTCTGAGCCGCGGTTCTGGGTCTGATTACTTGTCCTGTTTCACCCAGAGATCCAGACCCGGCTCTCGCGGGAGCCCTATAATCCACCACATAAACCGCTCCCCGTCGAGCCAGACGGACAATACTCAACCCAACCAGAGTCCACTGGGGTATACACACACACACACACAACCTCCCCACACACACACACAACCTCCCCACACACACACACACTCCCCACACGCTCTGATGCAATAACAGCACCTCCCACACAAGATCAGCAGACCATTAGAATGAGGCAACTTCAGCCAAACTCGGCCTCATTCAGGTCAAACCAAGGTGCCCTCAGATCACCACGCTCATAAACACACACACAGCGCTGCGGAGAAACACTAAATAAACATCAGAATCAATCAGAATTACTAGTCATTAGCCAATAATCTTAATTAGCAAACGCTATTAATTACTGTAACAACAACAAGAAGGTGAAGCCTTTTTGTAAGGAAATATCTGGATTGTTTTATATGGTATTGTAAAATTTAGTTTGAAATGATGTATTCATTTGCAAAAACACAGTATCAGTAACATTAAACACAGTATGTGATTATTAATAATTACTTTACATGTAAAGATTGGTGAACTTAAAGATTGGTGACCGTAGATATTAGTGAATGTAAAAATTGTAAAACGTAAAGATTGGTGAATGTAAAGAAACTGTCAATCGCTAGCACCTGTAGCACCACCAACACCGCCAACATTGCCAACACCTCCAACACCGCCAACACTGCCAAAACCATCAACACAGCCAACACTGCCAAAACCACCAACACAGCCAACACTGCCAAAACCATCAACACAGCCAACACTGCCAACACCTCCAACACAGCCAAAACAGCCAACACTGCCAAAACCACCAACACAGCCAACACTGCCAACACCTCCAACACAGCCAAAACAGCCAACACTGCCAAAACCACCAACACAGCCAACACTGCCAACACCTCCAACACAGCCAAAACAGCCAACACTGCCAAAACCACCAACACAGCCAACACTGCCAACACCTCCAACACAGCCAAAACAGCCAACACTGCCAAAACCACCAACACAGCCAACACTGCCAAAACCATCAACACAGCCAACACTGCCAACACCTCCAACACAGCCAACACTGCCAAAACCACCAACACAGCCAACAATGCCAACACCTCCAACACAGCCAAAACAGCCAACACTGCCAAAACCACCAACATCGCCAACACCGCCAACACCTCCAACACAGCCAAAACAGCCAACACTGCCAAAACCACCAACACAGCCAACACTGCCAACACCTCCAACACAGCCAAAACAGCCAACACTGCCAAAACCACCAACATCGCCAACACCGCCAACCTTATCAACATCGCCAACACTGCCAACCTCATCAACATCGCCAACACTGCCAACCTCATCAACATCGCCAACACTGCCAACATTGCCTACATCTCCAACATCGCCAACACTGCCAACATTGCCTACATCTCCAACATCGCCAACAAACCCCACCCCCAAACCCCATTATCAAACAAGGAATGGTAAATTGCCAGAACCACCAAAACCAACACCACCAACATCGCCATGATGATCCGATGATCAAACTTGCAATGACACTAAATAATGTACTCTGTGTATCCAAAAATAAAGTCTAATACGTTCATTTTATACAAATGATCTTGATTTGCTTTAGTTTTATTCTAAACTGCCACCATCAGAATGAGCTCAGGTACACGTCTAACCCAAACACATCAATTAAAGAAAGACCAGCACTCTTACAAGTAAGACCTGAGTTTAGGACTGTGATTATACTACCCAGTCCTAAGGGTCCCCCCCAGAGGCCCCACATTACTCTCTAAGGCAGGTTGAAGTACCAGCATAAACCATCTGTAGGGCATGAAGGACTGTTTTTAAGCACTTTAAGAGTTAAGAGTTAAAATTGACCCACATTTCAGTAATCTGTCTGTTACACTATAACACAAACATACTCACACACTCACACTCTGTTTAGCCAAGTTTAACAAATCAGTCCTATAAATAATATATATACACTGCATTTTACCCGGACTATAATCTCCTAAAACCCTCCCTCCCACTTACACACCTTCCTCTTCTGTAATCAGTCTCACTGTATCTCTGATATCTCTGTTTTTAGTTTGAACTAAAATGCTGTACAATTACTTAGCATAAACTCTAGTAGCTAATTTTACACTGATCTCCTTTGTTTTTGCCTTTACCTGTAAAAGCATCATTTTAGAGATACATGTTTCTCATATATTTCACAATATAATTCTTAATTTTAGTCAATACACTTCTAATATCGACATGAATAAGAATAAACCCAGATAAAAACTCACAATGGATAAAAGCACCTACAAGTGAATCTGTTCTCAGTGTCACTCTGAAATTATACAGTTAACTGAAACTTTGTACACAGAACATACAGTAGTCCACAGAGTTACACAGTTACACAATGTAACACAGAGTTACACAGTTACACAATGTAACACAGAGTTACACAGTTATGCAGTGTAACACAGAGTTACATAGTTACACAGTGTAAAACAGGGTTACAGAAGTAAACAGTGTAACAGTTACACAATGTAAATGAGTTACATAATGTAACAGAATTACAAAATGTAACACAGAGTTAGAGCTACACAGTGTAACAAAGTTACACAGTTACACAGTAGGTTTACAGAGATAATCAGTGAAACAGTTACACAATGTAAATGATTTACAAAATGTAACAGAGTTAGGCAATGTAACACAGAGTTAGAGTTACACAGTGTAACATACTGTTAGAGAGATAAACAGTGTAAGTTACACAATGTAAATAAATTACACAATGTAACACAGAGTTAGAGTTACACAGTGTAACATACTGTTAGAGAGATAAACAGTGTAAGTTACACAATGTAAATAAATTACACAATGTAACACAGAGTTAGAGTTACACACAGAGTTGCACACTGTAACACATTGTGACACAATGTTACAGAGTAAAACAGTGTAACAGAGTTATAGTTACACATTGTAACACAGAATCCCAAAGCTAAACAGTGTAACACAGTGTAACACAGAGTTACAGTAAGACAGAGGCAGTATGTAGATTGTGAGGGAAAGCTCTACAGGTGAGCGTGTGAATGAGTTTAGTAAACACTTCACACTGACCGCTGTAAAAACAGCCCGTTCACACACCGCTCACTCATTTAGTTCAGTTCAGACTCTCCCTGTGTAAACACGCGTTTGTATATACTAAATAACTGAAACTGCGGGTTAAAGCGTTTAGATCGGGTTTAATCCGGTTACTCACTCCGGCGCTGCCGCTCCTGCTCGCGTGCGCGGCTCTTCCTCCGCCTCTGACGGGCATCTCGCGCTCCTCAGATAAACCGGTTCAGTCTGAATTAAGTCGAGTGTGAACGCTTTCCTACAGTCCGCTTCTGCCCGGATTAAGCATGGCGAGCTGTCACACTGTTCTACTGAGAAAACCAGTCTCTCCTCCTCCTCTTCTCTCTCTCTCTACTCTTCTCTCTCTCTCCTCTGTTCTCTCTCTCTCTCCTCTGTTCTCTCTCTCTCTCTCTCTCTCTCTCTCTCTCTCTCTCTCTCTCTCTCTACTGTTCTCTCTCTCTCTCTTCTGTTCTCTCTCTCTCTCTCCTCTGTTCTCTCTCTCTCTCTCTCTCTACTGTTCTCTCTCTCTACTGTTCTCTCTCTCTCTCTTCTGTTCTCTCTCTCTCTCTACTGTTCTCTCTCTCTCCTGTTCTCTCTCTCTCTATTGTTCTCTCTCTCTCACCCCTGCTCTCTCTCTCTCTCTCTTTCTCTCTCTCTACTGTTCTCTCTCTCTCTCTCTCTCTCTCTCTCTCTCTCTCTCTCTCTCTCTCTCTCTCTCTCTGTAACTATCCTTCTTCTACAGAAACATTTCTACAGAGAGCCACTTTCAACCAAGCCAAACCCACATCAGGACCATACCAACTCCAGCTCTGAGAGGGGTGCTCTCTCTGCTGTGTTTAATCAGGTTAAATAAGGGAACTGACTGTATAATACAATATCAAGATGATGTTCTGCTTAAAAATCTTTTAAAAATTCTGTCTGTGTGATTTTATAGCTTTTAAAGCTTTAAAATGTAAACAAATAGAAGACTAGCTCTGACATAATTCACCCTCCTCCACTGTTCACCCCTTTACGATGGATTCGTCCAGCTGGCAAACATTGATTTAGCTGTTCTCCCAAAGTTACTGGATAACAAACAAGAGAGAACTCTTTCTTGTCTGCTGTCAGAAGACTATAGACCTGCTGGACTGATTGACTGACTCACTGACTAAAAATATTTATAAATAGTTAGAGAAACTTACTGAAAGCTCAGTTAAAGAAAGTAAAAAACATTGATTGGAAGGAACAGATTGGAAGGGGCGAAAACATCAAAATAAAAATGTGTTGCACTGACTTTAGACTTGATAATAAAACACAGTGGATCAACACCAGCAGATGACAGACATGACTCTCCATTAAACCATCACTGATCATCAGTAAATTTTACATTTCATTTAAAGGAAATCAAGGGGGCAGAGTCTGGAGGAAGAGTGGAGAGTGAAGAAAATCTTACAGCACTTTATTCTTCCCTCTGCTGACAACTTTTACGGAGATATGGAGATTTCATTTTCCAGCAGGATTTGGCACACTGCCCACACTGCTCTAAAAGTACCAATTGGTCTTATATAATATTCTTATTTTCTGAGACACTGATATTTGTTTTCTCACTGGCTGTAAGCCATAATAATAATCAACAATAAAATAAATTATGGCTTAAACTAGATCCCTCTGTGTATCTAATACATCTATATAATATATGAGTTTCATATTGTGACTGAATTACTAAAATAAAGTAACTTTTCAATGATATTCAATTTTTTTTGGGATATATACAGCTCTGGAAAAAAATGAAGAGACCACTTCAGTTTCTGAATCTGATTTTCTCTGATTTTGCTATTTATATTTTATTATGCTTGAGTAAAATGAAAATTGTTGTTTTATTCTATAAACTACGGACAACATTTCAACAAATAATGCAAATTAAACAAGTTCATATTCATAAAGTTTTAAGAGTTCAGAAATCAATATTTGGTGAAATAACCCTTGTTGGTTTTTAATCACAGTTTTTTTTTCATGCATCTTGGCATCATGTTCTCCTCCACCAGTCTTACACACTGCTTTTGGATAACTCCAAGCAGTTCAGTTTGGTGGTTTGATGGCTTGTGATCATCCATCTTCCTCTTGATTTTATTCCAGAGATTTTTAATTGGGTAAAATCAAAGAAACTCATCATTTTTAAGTGCTCTCTTATTTTTTTATTATTTTTTCCAGAGCTGTATGTATATGTATATAAAGAGAGAGACAGTATTTGTAATATGTGCGTGTTGCTGAGTTAGTCCACGTGCCTGTGCACTTAAAATAAATGAGATGTTTCTTTTTTTAAACATTACAGTAAATGAGCAATACACTGACCACAGGGCACGACTGACCTCATTACTCACAATCAGGGTTTATCTCATCATCAGAGGACGAGTTACACCCAGTCAGGCCATGATAACATGATAACATCTCCCAGCCTCCATCAGCTCAGCCCTGCTGACAGTGATCAACATCCGAACACACAAGACCTTCAGCTGCCTCTGTTAATGGTAAAGGGGTGGTGCCTCTGTGTGGCTTTCTGGAGGAACAGCACCACAGTGCAGCGTGTACGTGTGTGTGTGTGTGTGTGTTTGTGTGTGTCCATGCATGCAAATAGGTTGCTTTTTTATGCCCACGTTGTTTTCCTCTTCTGCTTTTCCTCCTACAGTATTCATTCCTACCTGTATATCATTTTTTTAAATATAAAACAATGCATTTGTATTTACAGTGGTATAAACAAGTTTGGGCACCCCTGATCATTTTCGTAATTTCTTTTTATAAATGATTGCAAGGTCAGATTATCAATTTCACCTAAATATATCATATAGCAGAGGAACACAGACCTACAGATATGTAGGTCAAAGGTCAATGAGCTTCCCAAACTAATTTTGTGTTCCAATTTGTGTTCAAATCAATTAAATTTTGTAGAAATAATTATTTTTTAAATTATACTTTCTTTAAATCCTATAAACTTCTTACATTTCACTTCTCAAATATCACTGTGTTCATCTGCTGTATATGATATATTTAACTGAAATTGCTGATCCCAATAACCACTGATTTATAAAGGAAAATCATGAAAATAATTAGAGGCGCCTAAACTTTTTTGATACCACTGTAAATACATCCTGTACATTAATTATTCTAATATAATGAAATGCCTAGATTAATGTTCACCTTTGTAAGCAGGTCTTCATATTAGGGGGGGGGGGGGGCAGTATATCCTATTACATTATTTCATACATCAATAAGTGGATGCATCAAATATGGATATTTTACTAAAACAAAGATTAGTATTCTAAACTCTATAAGACTTGCCCAACATCCCTCCCTTCAAAGGGGGATTTTATTGATTAAATTACTGCTTCATTACTTTACGTGATGGCGCTATAATTAATCAAATAAATAGGGTTAATAAAACCTGCGGTGAAGAGTATTGGTTGTTAAATTGTGTTAAAAAACCTGAATAAATAACCCTGAATAAAGCAGGGGATTCAAACCAGTGATCTCTCCATCATAGTGGCAGCGCTATGGTATATTACCACCCACAGTGGACAGCAGTGCAGTTGGTGGTAATGATCGAGACCAGCGGCATCTGGCTGGAACTGTCCATGTGTACAGGCAGACTACTCTGGCCCATGTATTTTGGCATTCCAGTATAGTACACTTAAATCAAAATACACTATATTATAGCAGACGTTATAGCAGACGTATAGCACTGTTTCCCCCCACCCCCCTTTCCTGGATGGGTTGCGTTCAAGAGCATCATGGCTCCCATCAAAACTAATTTCTCCTCTGACTACTTTAAAGTATATCCATGTCTGGTAAAAGTAAAAAACCTGCTGTACAGTTTGTAATAGGATTTTAGCATTGCGCACAGGGGACTAAATGACTGTATATATGTATATATAGAATATATGTATGTTGTATGTAGTATATATATATTTTTTTGGGCAGAAGATTGAGGAGTGTCCAAATCTAGGTCTGGGGGTACCTCCCTAAAATACATTTTTGTGAATGTGTATGTGTGTGAATACAGAAGTGCTATTGTTGTAGGATGTTTTCTGTTGGCTGACCTTGTTCCTCTCTAAAAGCTGTCAAACCAGCCCGTTTCTCACTGCGTCGCCCTGATCAGCTTCACAAGCTGTATCTGTCTCACAGCGCTAACAGGCCAACAGAGGCCTCTAAAATCCATCGCCTACCGCCTGTCTTACTCTCAGAGCTACAGCTCAGACATCTAACAGAGAGAACAGTACTGATCACAATCAGAAATATCACAATCACCCCCCCTCCTTATAAAACACTCACTGAAGCCTCTTTCACTCTGTTTATCTGAGTTTCAGCTATTTTTAATCCTCTCTTTGCTGAAACTAAATATAGCATCATGTGAACTCCGCCTCCAGTCACACTTCAGGAGGAGGTGAGAAAAAAATGGAGTTTTAAATAGAATTCAGCATATGGATCCAATTAACACCTACAAAAATATATACAGCGAGAGCCATCTTCATCATAACACCATAAAAACACAGTATCCCATATAGCATTATGCTGACGTCTGGGGTTAAGGGGTTCATAAGACAAAAAAAGTAAGAGATCACTTCAGTTTCTGAATCAGTTTCTCTGATTTTGCTATTTATAGGTTTATGTTTGAGTAAAATGAACATTGTTGTTTTATTCTATAAACTACAGACAACATTTCTCCCAAATTACAAATAAAAATATTCTCATTTAGAGCATTTATTTACAGAAAATGAGAAATGGCTGAAATAACAAAAACAAGTTCATATTCATAAAGTTTTAAGAATTCAGAAATCAATATTTGGTGAAATAACCCTGGTTGATTTTTAATCACAGTTTTTTTTCATGCATCTTGGCATCATGTTCTCCTCCACCAGTCTTACACACTGCTTTTGGATAACTTTATGCTGCTTTACTCCTGGTTTTGTTTGATGGTTTGTGATCATCCATCTTCTTCTTAATTATATTCCAGAGGTTTTTAATTTGGTAAAATCAAAGAAACTCATCGTTTTTAAGTTTTTCAACAAGATTTCCAACATCTGTGTCTGACCTCAGAAAGAACCGGAGTCACTTACATTTACAGTGAATGTGAAAAAATCAGATTTGATTAATGTGGCTTGTAGTGTGAACGCAGCCTTAATGACCGTGAGAAAATGTGGGTCCTGGGCTGAGACCAGTGCTCTGAACAGGGGTGACCTGTTAGTGAATCAGGATCAGGAGGAGATGAAATAGTAACTAACAAATCTCCTCAGAGATCCTCAGAGTGTCCGTTCATCATTACAGACTCTGGGCAGATTTTCCAATAACCTGCTCTTCTGAGCTGACTGTGTGTATGTGTGTGTGTGTGTGTGTGTGTGTGTGTGTGTGGTATTGCTGCTGAAATATGCATTGGCCCGGGCTGAAGAGGGAGTGTCCTCCACGTTCTGCAGCCTGAAGCTATAAGAATAAATAAATCATCTGCTTCACTGAGATATAAAAAAACACCCTGAATGGAATAAATAATTAATTAAATAAATAAAAGTAAATAAATAAATAAACCCGGGCCTGTCCATTTGAGCTGCGTCCGTCCACAGTTCGCTCACGTCCCCTTTTTGTTTTGTCTGGGGACATCAGTCTGCAGCATGACTTTGATGTCTGATGACCGTCAGCGTTTTGCAGGAGACAAGCTGTACTTTTATTTTTTACAGACTTTTTTAAAAATGAGTTTAAATGGCACGTTTTTAAAAGTTAAACTTTAAAAGTTAAGACAGCTGAGACAGCTGTCCTTCAGTGTGTGTGTGTGTGTGTGTGTGTGTGTGTGCACACTGGTGAAAAAAAAGCACACTTGTGCTAAATGATGCTAAAATAGGTCTCCCTTTAAGTTACGTTATTCTGGAAGCACTAATTTGTACTATATTACTACTATATTGCACTAATCATATACTGAGAGTACTAGTCGTATGCTATTTTTACCACTTTTTTAATACCCTTTAAGTATTTTTGTGTGAGCAGTGTGTAAGACTGGTGGAGGAGAACATGATGCCAAGATGCATGAAAAAACAAAAACTGTGATTATAAACCAACCAGGGTTATTCCACCAAATACTGATTTCTGAACTCTTAAAACTTGAATATGAATATGAATGAGAATATTTTTATTTGTAATTTGGGAGAAATGTTGTCTGTAGTTTATAGAATAAAACAACAATGTTCATTTTATCTAACATATCAAGCATATACCTATAAATAGCAAAATCAGAGAAACTGATTCAGCTTTTTCTCACGGGCAGTGCCGCCTCTGAACACTAGAGGGTCTGTTTTCATACTTTTGGCTGCCTCAGTTCATTTGATCAGAGCACCTATGTGTAAATACTCCATATAAATAATACATACTGGCTCCCCGATGACCTCTCCCGCTCCTGTAAGGCCGTGCATGTCAAGTAAATTATAAAGTTCTCAATGCCTCACTGTGATTAGCAGCCATTTTCACGGGGAAAAAGAACCCCATCTGCTGTTTGACACGTCCTAATGGGGTCTGGGCGCGGCGGGGGGACATTAGGCCTGACAAATGTGTGGATTAAGCCATTTACCTTCGAATCAGGTGTGTTTTTATGAGATTCTGAATACATACTGGAGTTATTAACCTACAGAATCAGACGCGCAGCCTTTCTGCCTGATATCTCCCCCCAGAGATCAGCTCAGAGCCTTTTTCTCAGATCAGTTATGATGCTCGACTGTGAAATCTGAACTCTGAACACTGTGATAAACACACTTATGGGTTTGTTTAAGGTGTTTTTCACTAAAAACGAGTCACACTGTAATAACAGTCAGCTGTAAACACAGCGCAGGAGTCAAAGGCACCGTCTGCGTCCAAACAGGGAGGAAGAGGAGATGGATGAAGGTCACCCTGATGATGGCGCTCCTGCTGCTCCCTTCGGGCTCACGCATAAATCAGAGCTATGGATCGCCTGAGTCTTTCAGCGGCAGCTTCCCAACAAAAAGTCCAAATCAGCAGCCGAGCCAGAACCTGAACCAGGTACAGTTATGAAGTCCAGAAATGATGCAGAGGTCAGATACTGTGTGTAGGAATGTATAAAAATCTATATACAGTGTGTTCACTGTGAATCCATAAGGTGTTTTAACTCAAATGATTTACCGTATTTATTTATTTATCGCACTATAAGGTCCACTTAAAATACAATCCTTTTTCCCAAAAATCAACATTGCACCTTATAACCTGCTGCTCCTTATGTATAAATTCTACCCGTCAGGTATTAAGGAGCAGTAAAGACACTCCACTGAAGTACAGAGTTATACAGGAGTTTCAGTGAAGTTTCTCCAGCACTAAGACTGGAGCAGCATTGGCATTACCTGCTAGGCGCTAACTTATATCGCTCTGGCTTACCGAAACACTCAGGGTTCCTCAGTGTAGCGCTGTCAGGCGGCAGTTAGGAGGCATTAGCGGTTAGTCGCTAATCGAACCGCTAATGCTAATCTGGAAATCGAAGCTTACTGTAAATAAGATAAAGTGCTTCACTCCCCGAAATGAACTGTTTTCAGGAGAGAAATCTGTGTAGATTAACATCCAGCGCTTGTTTGACTTGTTTTTTTATATAAATTACAGTTTTGTTTACTTAGCTTGGCTTAGCTTTATAGGACTCTCCACCCAGTGGTGAGACCTGTTAAATTAGAACTAAACATGGCGACACCCCTGTTCCTTACTAGTGACACTTCAAATGCACCTTATAATCCGATGTATCTCTATTTATTACTCTGTAGGTAAAAGTATAGATACTAGTGTTTAATAAAATACTTCTATAGAAGTTGAAGCATCAACTCAAGATTTTACTCTTTAAGTAAAAGTGTTGTTTTGAAAAGTACTGATTTCAAAACTACTTAAGTTATAAAAGTAAAAGTAATGCAAGAAGAAAAAATAAAGCCATTAAGAACAAAAGCTTAGGCCACGCCCACAGAGTCCTATAGTGCACATCACTAGAAGAGCCATGCACTTCACTCTCCTGCTCCAGAAAGTAAACCTGCTTTAAGTTAAAAGCACAAAATCTCTACAGTGTGAATGAAGTACAGGCAGCAGTCGCTCCAGTCATTTACAGACACTGAGACTAATTTTCCATCAACTCTGACACGTCCTAAAGTGGTTAGCAGCAGCTAAGCCGATAAAAACAGGCAGTGATTGGTGCAGAACGATTAGCAGGGCTGGTCATTATGCACTGGATCTTATTGATTTTCCTGCAGAAGCTGGAATAAGAAGCTTTAAGCCACTAATTAAAGGCTGTTTAAAACCGGCCCTAAAACCTCCTCGCGAGATATTAATGCTCATAAAGAGAACATGAAATGTGATGATGCAAAAAAATAAAGAAGTTTCCACCCTTTCTTAAACAATGTTTGGGAAAATCAAAATTCATGTGTAAAATAAAAACTCCAGTAAAGTATAGTCAATCAAACATTTATTGTAAGTAAGGTAAAGAAGTATTTGTATACCTCGCCCTCTATGATGTAGATTTTAATGAATTAAATTTTTTTGAAAAACTTTTGAAAAAAATTTCAAGATGTCCTTTTTTTTGTAAGCTCTTACTGGCTGTAATCCTATTTTTTTTTTTTTTTTTCATTTTAGGACAAAATTTTATTTCTCCAAGTCACAGTTACACTAAAATTCACAACAAAGAGTCCATTTCCCTGCATGCTTTGACGTTCACACTCGCCGAGCTTCTGATTGCTCCTACCTGGACTACCTTGTATATATACCCCCCCCCCCCTGTTTCCTTTGTTTCCTGCTTGCTAGCTCTATTACTAATGGTTTCTTTTCATTGTTCTTCCTTGTTACTGACTTTACTTTTTGTGTTTTTACCGTTCTTTTGCCTCTGCCCTTTTTGCTGTTTTTACTACTCTTTTGGTTTGGCCCATGTAAAACAATTGAAAAAATGAGGACTCACCTGTTTAAGCAACGTGCCTGAAGCCTAACATGCTTTAAATTCAATCTCTACCTGTTACATCTCCTTCCTGACTTGAGTGATCAGAGAGGGGGACGCTTTAAAGACGCTCAGGGATTGTGAAATGGAGGGAATGAAGGAACTGGAGAAAAGAAAACACCCCGCAGGCGTGAGATGAATGAGAGCAGTAAAGTAAAAGGAGATGGAAAATACCTGGCAGGGCGGAGTAACGTGGTACAGGTGGGCGTGGCGTAAGTCGAGCGGGTAGAGGCAGTGAGGCCGGCTGCTCCAGTAGCTGCTCTCTCTGGAGAAGCCTGTACGGAAGAGCTCCGAGCCGTACTGGTCCCTACAATAAAACATGCACATTAGCACACGGATACCTGGCAACCCATTAACCTGAGTGACCCCAGCCTGTTCAGGGTCAGAACTGGGGCTGTAGTTATTTGCTTTTCTTCTACTTCATGGAAATACTGGTTTATTTCATGGATAAAATGAGATAAAACTGATTCGCTTGACTAGGAGAACTGGAATTTAAAATTCCTGTAAATTCAAATGTCAATAGTCAATTCCTGGTCATATTACATGTATTTTACATATTGTCATTGTCACGCCTACTGGTCATTCATCCATTCAGAGATCAGCTGGTGTAATAAAACTCTCTGCATTTTCATCTTTAATCCTTTAATGTAATTGTGTTACAGTCATTTTACCATTTAAAGGACAATCTGTCATTCAAACACAATGCCTCCCACCACCTTACTTATTATTAAACCAAAAAAACTCACATTTTCAACTCTAACAAGACTTAACAATTAAATAAATAAATATAATCTCTAACTTGTGTACACAGGCCAGATAAACGACAGACACATGTGGATATCAAACACAGAATTTATTAATAAAAGGACTAGGCCTATTAACAATTAACAAAGCAAAGGAAACACGTTGTAGAAGAGCTAGAAAACTAGATTCAATACTCAGCGATGGACAGAGAAAACAGAGGGGTATCTATACAAGACAGACCAGGTGCAAACCATTAGTAACTGGGGGAGCGGGAGATCAATGCCAACCTCTTCTTTTGGACTATGTTACCTGCCAGTTGAAAGAACATTTAAGGGGGAACTGTAGCACTGGATCAAAGAGTCCCAAAGAAGACTTTTTAAAACATGCTATCTTCAAAAGTATATAGCCTATATCGGACTTAAAATAAGACAAGCGTTTTAGAAAAATTTAATGTATAGCTGTATACTGTCGCTTTCTTGCCAGTTGACCCCTTAAGTAGATCCCAACACCCCGGATGCACCGACACGGTGCGAGATGTTCCAGTATGGCAGTATCTCCAGTCTGTGGAGGACCGGTGGGGGGTGACATGAGTAATGGAGGCTGGGGGAACAGTCACTCAGCTCCACAGGCTCCTTACTCAAACCACACAGTCCTCCATCAATCTACCTCCTAACGAGCAGCTCTCCTCAGGGACCGCCCTGACCACTCACCCACACAGCAACGCACAGCTACACACAATTACACAGCAACACACAGTTACACAAAGATACACATGCAATGTTAGAGCTCGGGAACATACAGCTAATATACACAGCTGTGAGCTGATGTATCGGAACCGAAGCGTTAGCACTGTGATGCTACTCGCCAATGCTACAGCATCAGCAGCAGTTCAAAAAAAATTATCGGAGGAGGCGTGTGCTGGTCTTCTTAACCCTCCTGGTGTCGGAGCATCACTAGTGATAGAGGGAGTCCTAATGAGTGAGTTGGGTAATCGGCCATGTAAATTGGAGAGAAAATGGGATTCAAATACAATTAAAATAAAATCATTTTATCATTTCTTTCATATCTTCAAGCTGAAGTCCCCACAAAGCCCACACAGTCCCACCCCCACCCAGCGAGTGGAGCTCAGCGAGGCTCTCCAGGAGCTGAGGAGGATGGGGAGAGGTTAGAAGAAGGCCACAGGGCTGTAAATCTCAGCAGACAGTGCCGGGTCTGGAGGCGGCGGTGGCAGGTCTGAGGCGCAGACGGCCATTAGCCCAAGCTGTGCGGATGCGTGGAGAAATGGGAGGGTGGTAATGTGATGTGACAGGCAGGAGGCGGGATACAGGCTCGACCGGCTCGGGGGCGGGGGCGGGTATCGGGACAGAAGCTGTGGTAACACGATCTGTTTCTGATAACTGGTTGTGAAAAACAGGTCAGACACGGCTGATAACAACAAAAACAGAGGAGGAGGAGGAGGAGGAGGAACGGCGGGGGGAGGGGGGGGGGTGCTAACATCTCACTCTGGATTGTGTGTAAATATAAATATGACTAAAAAATATCAGCAGGTTACAGCTGCTCCCTGATTGGAGCTAAATTATTTGTTATTTACAATTTCCATATTGTAAATGAACTGAAAATGAAATACTCATTAATAAAATTCACCCCTTACTAGAGCCCCACCCACTAGCTCAGTTGTAGATACTCAATCTCATTACAGTACACAGCATTAGGATCAGCCAGCAGACTTCTTCTGACAGAGGGATCTGTATCTACTGTCTGTAGCAAGCCAGCAGATGAGGGGAGACGTAAATACTTTCAAATAATAGATCATACAATAGATCACAGTTAAGCAAAAGTTTAAATACTCCTTCTTATCTAATTTTTCTCATTTGATTCTCATTGCTATCTTTCAGGTGGGCGTGGTGCATACTCAAGCCGAGAAAGGTGTACTTTTCCCGACGTTATGATAGCAAAGGCACATGGACAAGCTCTGAATCAAGCTGCACAGTACGTGGTTCATGGCTTCCCTTTAGATCACTTAAATAGGGCCTGTGTTCTTCCTTTCCTTTGGTGGTCCTGATGAGAGCCAGTTTCATCATAACAGTTGTTTAACACTTCTTTGCTTATTAAATAATTACATATCCCTACAGTACCCTACAAATACTATATATACATATAAGTAACTGTATGTATATTTGCATGTGTGTGTGTGTGTTTGTGTAATTTTGAGAAGGCAATGTCATGGGCAGCTGTCACGGGATGCTGACACACACAGAGTGAGCCTGATGTGACTCTTTTGATTGCAGCTGAGCCGCAGGACACACACACACACACACACACACACAGGGAGAGACAGCATCTGTACACAGACATGTGAAACAGCCAAAAAAACACATGAACACAAAATACACACAAATATTTCTATAGGGGCCACAAACACACACTTTCATATGAACAAACCCTCACACGCAAACACACACACACACACACACACACACACACACACACACACACACACACACTGATGGTGATTGTGTGAGACTGAAGTTGTGTGTGGAGCAGATGGATACACACTGACAGAGAGAAGCAGAAAAGCTTGCAGGCTCTGATTCACTCCTGCTGAAGCTCAATACTGAACCCTGTTCACCATTACACCAACAAAGGACTGTTACTGAGCTAACACACACACACACATTAATTACACATTACTAACTAACACTAACTCATACTAGTGCATCTCAAAAATTAGCGTTTATTTATTTTATTGTTGATGATTATAGCGTACAGCCAATGAATCAACCCAAAAATCAGTGTCTCAGAAAATTTGAATATAATATAAAACCAATTCGTGCTTTTAGCAGTGTGGGCAGTGTGCCAAGTCCTGCTGGAAAATGAAATCCTCATCTCCATAAAAGTTGTTTTCAGCAGAGGGAAGCTGTAAGATATGAAGTGCTGTAAGATTTTGTGGGAAAACAAAACTGCACTGACTTTAGACTTGATAATAAAACACAGTGGATCAACACCAGCAGATGACCGACATGACTCTCCAAACCATCACTGATCATCAGTAAAACACTACAGGCTAATGGTTTTGTGTCCATTGTGTTTGGATGCATTCATGTTAAAACCATCAGTTTCATGCTGTGGCACTGACCAAGCACCCACTCTTTCCACATAAACGAAAGATTCTACTTAAATTGGACGCTTTGGGAGGCAGAAAGCCAAGCGAACCAGTGGAGACAGATGTCAGCATAGCTTTGCATGCACGAGCAATCCCACAAACCACCGGGAAATGTCACAACTGTCAGCATAATGCAAAAGTCCCGCACTCGCTTTCACAGAGCACTGGGTTGTAATTGTGTGAGAAGACGTTAACATGTCCTCCCCTGCAGTTACTCTCATAATCAGGCATTTAAAGTTGGAATAAATTAAGTTCAGTAAACAAAGTGGATTAAAACGATGAACTAAATCATTCTCAATCATTTCTGCCATTCATAGAAGTTCACCATACAAAACTTAGTTATAATGATGGACTGGACATATTTTGAGTCTTGTGTCTCTAGTGTGAGCAAGAGTTAAGTTGTGAGTCTTTTGGCATGAGTCTTAAATCTCTAATGTAAGTCTGATTTAAGTCTTGAGTCTCGAGTGTGAGGTTGAATTTAGTGTGAGACTAAGCAGAGTGTTTTTTGTAAGTCTAAGTTGACTCTGAGTTGAGTCTCTAGTGTGAGTCTGAGTTGAGTCTTGAGATTTAGTGGAACCCTAAGTGAAGTATTAAATCTCTAATGTGAGCCTAAGTTAAATATTGTGTCTCTAGTGTGAGTCTGATTGAGTCTTAAATCTCTAGTGTGAGTTGAGTCTTGAGTCTCTAGTGTGAGTCTGAGATGGGTCTTGATTCTCTAGTGTGAGTCTGAGTTGAGTCCTGAGTCTCTAATGTGAGTCTAAGATGGGTCTTGAGACCCTAGAGTGAGTCTTGAGTCTGTAATATGGGTCTGAGTTGAGTCTTGAGTCTCTAGTGTGAGTCTGATTTGAGTCCTGAGTCTCTGGTATGAGTCTGAGTTGAGACTTGAGTCTCTAGTTTGAGTCTGAGTTGAGTCTTGTGTCTCTGGGCATGAGTCTTGAGTCTCTAGTGTGAGGTTGAGTCTAGTCTTGAGTTTTTGGTGCAAACCTAAGTGAAGTATTGATTCTCTAGTGTAAGTTTGAGTTAAATCTTATGTCTTTAGTGTGAGTCTGACTTGAGTCTTGAGTCTCTAGTGTGAGACTTTCCTTCCTTCAACTGATAAGTCCAGATGTAGGGATGTGTGCGACCTATGCACTAATGACTTGCCACAAATAATTACAAAATGCTCTTTATTGTACCTTAAATTCCCAAAAGCGATCCAGTAACACAGGTACATTAGCATTTCACACCAATTACACCTCCAGGCCCCTATTAAGCCTTTAATGCGTCAGTGACATTAAAGATGCACTAAACTGTGGAATGATGAGCAGTAAAGCTGAGGTGTGAATGGTTTCCAGTGTAGGCTCACGTTCTGCAGAATATGGACGCTGTCACAGCGAGGAAAGGTCAGATATTTGCCCTTGATTATGCAGGAGAAGATACAGAAAGCTGCTGATAAAGCCGAATGGCGTGATTCAGCAGCCTCCCCTCCCCTGCTGAAAGAAGAGCTATGAATATGGAGGGGCGGCTCCAGACCGGCTCTCTCTCCCCAGCGTCCGGACTCGGCATCATCCATCGCGGCAGCAGTTTAGCTTGGGTCCTGGGGACCAGTCAGTGTTTCCTCTCCTCTAACACACCTGATTTAACTCATCAGGTAATTAGCAGACCCTACATGAGCTAAATGAGGTGTGAGCTGCAGAGAAAGCCATCCAGGGCAGCGGGTGTTCAAAATATGGCACTTACTGTTAAGAGCTGTGTTTCTGCACAACTGAAAAACAGAGGCTGAAAAACAGGCAAACTTTCCTATTTACTGAAAACGAGATGAACTAGGCATCTTCAAACAAACCTGGTATATCAATTTAAAAACACCCTTAAAACTGAGATATTCAAAAGTCACTGCATGATAGATTTAAATCAAGTCGTGTATGGAGGATTAAAAACAATTATAGTGACTCTATTGGGTTTAAGTCTTAGTGGAGGTTCTGGTCCAAGTCCAAGTACAGTTGAGTCTCTGGTGTGAGTATTAGTTGAATCTTGAATTCTAAACACAAGGCATGTTATGAGTCTTGAATGAGAGTCAAGTCTTGAGTCTTTAGTGAAAGTCTGAGTCAAATTGAATCTTTGGTTTCAGTCCAAAGTTAAATATCGAGTCTCTGGTTTGGAGTTTGTGTCAAATTTTAAATCTGGTGCAAGTCTAAATCAAGTCTCACATCTTTGGTGGGAAATGAGGTGAGTTGAGTCTCTGTTGGAAGTCCAAATTGAGTCTTAAATTTCTGGTATTTTAGTGTGAGTCCAATACAAAGTTCTGGGTACAAGTCTAAATGGAGTTGCAGTTGAGTCTTGAATTCAGGATCAGTTGAGTCATGATTATCTTGGTGTGAGATCAAATCAAAGTCTGAGTCTCAAGAGTCTGAGTTGAGTCTTGAATCTCCAGTGTGAGTCCAAGTTGGTTGGGAGTCAAATCTTGAGTCTGGTGCAAGTCTAAACCAAGTCTTTCATCTTTGTTGTGAGTGTGAGTCAAGTTGAGTCTCTGGTGAAAGTTGAGTCTTAGGTTTCTGAGTGAGTCGTATATATATAGTGGCTCACATGTATGCTTGTAAGTGACCTATAGCTGTCATTAGTGTGAACAGATTAAGAGGACGTGACCTAGAGGACACGCTTTGTCATTATTATGGGCTGTCGATATCTGACCGCTCTCGTTTAAGTCTTCATATTGGATTGTCCTTTATGTATTCAGTCCAGAATCACACATGAAAATGGCGCAAATCTGATTAGAAAATAATTCACTTTTGTGTTCACATTACTCTGAAATGAATCAGATCGGTTTTGATGTAGATTACAAAACAATAGATTTGTTTAATGTCAATCCTAAAACTCAGATTTAGTCTACAGAGGTGCAGTATTGCTAATTATGTTCTCTGAATCTGAGTGGTGTGGTAATCTATCTGAAGAGATGAACACTGATGATCAGACACAGATAAAACCGCTCTGTCCTTGAAATCAGTGGTGAGTTCACCTTCACTGTGTGGAGTGCGAGGAGTGTGAGGAGTGTGTGGTGATGGGGGTCGTAGCTGATTACAGTAACGTGAGCTATGAAGGTAATTTGTGAGTATGTTGTGGTTTGTTATGTAATAAACGCCAGCGGTTCTCTCACTGCAGCGGTTTAGAGGAGTGTAATTATGGGGTTTTGTCGCTGCACTTCCTGCCCCCGTCCATCTGTCTACTGCTAATTACCTTTACTCTCCAGAGAGAGAGAGAGAGAGAAAGAAAGAGAGAAAGAAAGAGAGAAAAAGAGAGAGAGAGACTTAAAAAGGGAAGAGATAAAAGTAAAAGATAAGAGTGAGATGCAGGTAAATTGCAAAGAAAGGCTATCTGTCTGTCTGTCTGTTTGGGCCATGACTCCAAAGCCCATCTATGCTTTAAAAATATATTTTTTAATAATAAATCTATAATAAGTCTGCTATTTAGCTAGTTTTCATTAATTCCTGATACTTTAATTCCTGTTACTCAAAGCATAAAAAAGTAACAGGAGTGAGTTTCAATTACAGGAGCGAGTTTCAGTAACAGGAGTGAGTTTCAGTAACAGGAGTGATTTTTTTATGTCATAAATATCAATTATTTGAACATGCAGTCGACCATTTCGACACTTAAAATAAAGACTCGGATTAAAAAAGATAAGAAATAAGTTTAATTTGGAAGTGCTGCTTATGCCTGAACATCAGCTTGAAGGAAATGAAAGCCTTTTCCCCGTACAAACATTAACTTAATTCTTCTTTAACCACTCTTTGTAGAACTAACTGTGTGCTTAGGGTCATTGTCTTGTTGCATGACCCATGTTTTTGAGGTTCAGCCCATATACAGATGTCCTGACAATTTCCTTCAGAATGTGCTGGTTTAATTCTGGTATAATTCAGAATTCATTCATTTTTCATCACTGCCAGCAAGCCTCTACCACCCCCATGTTTCACAGGTGGGCTGTTTAGCATAAATTGTAGCATATGGAAGTGTAGTATAAATAATGATTATTACCCTTCCCAGGAGTAGTAGATCAAAGATCACTCCGAAATAAAGCTG
This sequence comes from Astyanax mexicanus, assembly GCF_023375975.1. Lineage (NCBI taxonomy): Eukaryota > Metazoa > Chordata > Actinopteri > Characiformes > Acestrorhamphidae > Astyanax > Astyanax mexicanus. The sequence continues at coordinate 1,082,566 of NC_064419.1, read as the reverse complement.
TGTAACAGTCTTCAAGGACACAAAAAAACCCAAGGGAGCTTCTGAACAACTAAAGGTCTTTCCAATGGCCAGAAGGTTATTTCAACAATGTTTTTTTTGACAGATGAGACCAAAATAGATCTTATTTATTAAATTCTAAATGGTTCACAAACTCTCAAGAACAAGAGACTAAAATACAATGAAAGAGACTAAAAGAGATATTTGAACAGACAGATAGGCACAAGAATAACCAGCGTAATTAATCAGTGTAACTTTTATTAATAAAATAAATAGGATTGAGGATTTTGGTCATAACATATAATCAATTACAATAGACCCATGTTCTGTACACAGTTTAAATATATGCAGCTGAGCAGCTGTACTTTGCACTATGTCTGGGCAAATCTGAAACTAAAATTTTAGTTGCTGTATTTATGGAAAATGGCAAATTCAACAAGTTTCCAGTTCTTTCTTTACTTTAAATCCAGAATAACACGTCAGATCTGCTGTCTGCAGTAATCATGTATACCCAGCGCTCCCCACAGACTCAGAGATTCAGTTAAAACACAGCGGAGCGCTCCTCCTGCTTTACCTACAGTACAGAACAGCACAATTACATCACACTGCATTACAGTTTAAACTCCACAGGGAGCTGCAGAACTCCGGGAGACGGAGACACGCAGGGCAAGAGGACGGGGGGACGAGAGACGAGCATCAGGGAGGATTAGAGGACAGAGCGTGAGGGAGAACTCAAGAGGAGGAGGGAGTGGGAGAAAAAGAGGGAGAGAGAGAGATGAAGACACCTAGAAGAGAGAAAGAGCTACAAAGTCACAGAAGATAAAAATAGAAAGAAAGTCAGAAGAGAAAAAAGAACTACAAATACATAGTAAAGAGAGAAAGAAGGAGAAAAAGAGTGACAGAGAATGTCTTCAAAGACATAGAAGAGAGAGAGAAAGGCACACAGAAGAAAAAGCACTCAAAAGACGAGAAGAAAAGAAGAGAGAGTCCTCAAAACAGATAAGAGAAAGAGAGAAACAGAGGAAGAGGCTGAGACAGATAGACAGATACAGACAGAGAGAATGAGAGAGATCCAAAGCCATAGAAGGGCGAGAGAAAGATACACAGAGGAGAGAGAGAGAGCTCAAAAGACATAGAAGAGAGAGAGACACCTATAAGAGAAAGAGAGATCCAAAGTCATATAAAAGAGAGAGAGGAAGACACTTAGAAGTGAAAGAGAGATCCAGAGAAAGAAAAAGAAAGAGAGAAAGAGAGAGAGAGAGAGCTCCAAAGACAGATAAGAGAGAAAGACAGCTAGAATTGAGAGAGAGAGAGAGAGAGAGAGAGAGAGAGAGAGATTCAAATACATAGAGGAGAGGGAGAAAGACACATAGAAGGGAGAGAGAGAAAGCTCTAAAGACATTAAAGAGAGAGAGAGAGGGAAAGAAAGAAAGAGCTTCAAAGTCATTGAAAAGAGAGAGAGAGAGAGAGAGAGAGAATGAAGGATGACTTCTCCTCTTTTATTCACCTTCACAGCCGCCTCTCAGTGGGTGGAGTTTAGAAACAGAGCACAAGTTTTCTCAGAGATAATTACAGGAATCACAGGCTGAATCTCTGAGGGGTTCATCAGGTCAGAGCTGTGGAGCACCATATAAACCACCCACACCGACCCCACCCGATTCCTTTACTGAGGGATTTCTCAGCTCAGTCCCTCACGTCCACACATGCACTGTTTATTAAGGGCAAACTTATATTTAATATATATTGGTAAGCTGTTATTGCCCCTCATATCACTACTAGAAGTGATTGACTGATGTACGTGATGCTCCCCAGATCATCATACCAGCAGTCGGGTCGTGTGTTGCTCAACGGTTTAAAGCAGGATTTAAGAGCTCAATATAAGGCTTCCATGCTTGCATCAGATGTTTGTTGGATCCTAAACAGAACATAGAATCATCACAAAAAAAGCAATGTCAATTGTGCTCTCTCAGGGCTCCGTCAGCTGATGGCAAGCTGCATGACAGGGATTCAAACCAGTGTCTCGGTTCTGATACATCAGCTCACAGATGCAGCCTTGTACTGATCCACATCACCCTAGGAGTGATGAGGGGAAAGAGAGAGCGCCATCTACTGTACTGTACCCACCCAGAGAGAGCAAAGCCAACTGTGCTCTCTCAGGGCTCTGGCCGCTGATAGCAAGCTGCATAACTGGGATTCGGACCAGGAATTCACATAACCATAGTGGCAGCGCTTTAGACCGCTGGACCAATTCTAACCTCTGTTTTGGATCTCTCCAGTGATAAACCAGATAAACCCCCTTAAAACTCGATAAGCGAAACCTCGTCACAGTCGTTCTGGTTTGGGGTTGTTAATTATTTAAACGCTCATCAAATTTTCAGGGAGGAAAAAAGATGTTATAGGTTAGCGTTTGGATGTCAGGCAGTAGTTTGAATCCGGGTTATTCCCGCTCTCACGCTGACTGACATACATCCACGCCTGCGGGCCGGGCCTCGTCCCAAAACCCCCCCTCAGGATTCAGAGGCCGGCCAGAGGCCCGAGAGCGCTGTCAGTCTGGAGCCGCCGTGGGGAGTCGGGCTCGTCTGCAGCTGACAGGAAGCTGACGGATTGGGGGAAACGAGAGACGCTGAGCCGGTCCATCACCACCACCGCCACCTCTAAGCATGTTAAAACGGCACCATTCGATCAGTTTTCAGGGCTTTAAAACGAGCCGTAAAAGTCCTCCGCGATGCCGCGATGCCGTGATCCATTCCGCTGGGTCATCCCTGACACTAATCAATGCTGGACCTATCGATGGCAGGGTCATTTGCATTTTGCTGGAGTTGCAGTGTTTATAACATGCCTAAAAATAACCACACACTGTGGTTAAGCACCACAACGTAACGACAGACATCACTTTAAATAACAGCGTGGGTTAGGTGGCGGGAAAAGCCACAAAAAAAGGTAATTTAACAGGTATTGTTGAAGTGTATTGATATTTAGTTATTGCCAAGATAGCAATACACCAGAAATATACATGAACACACCTCAAATCCAGACCACCATGCCCATCAATGTAGATATATTTTTATCTATTTAAAAAGACTGTTGGTGAGGTGTAAGATAGCAATGAGTATCGCGACACAGATAGGGCTCTTTAAATAAAAATGACATGGATTAAAAAAGGTAAATAATGAAAAATCTTAAAATTATGACTGCCAAGGTAGTAAGTAAAAAATGTTACAGATACTGTATGTCCACATCGCGATGGGATGTACAACGTGGATGTCCATGCAGTCGTGCCTTTGCACGGTTGCACAGACGTGAGCATCAAGCGCTGCACATACAGCCTTTAGAGTAAAAAACTGCTTAGCGTGGAGCAGCAGCAGAAATTAGATTAGTTAATAATGTAGTAATTATCTTTGTAATACATCAGGTTAAACTGCACCTGAACAGCAGTTTACCTCAAACATGAGCATGAGTTTGGGTCTATATGATCTGATTCTGAACACAGATTTAGCCTGGCTGTCAATTTGCAAAATAGCAAGAGCTGGACTTCATTAATCATTAACAGCACCTGGAGGAATCGCCTGGAGACAAAATCTAATAAAAAAAAAATCAATTCTTGTCCTAATCACAGTTAATCAATCAGCCGAAGCATGTTTAGTGTGTACACTTTGGTTGGGTTTTAAATGGAAACTACAATGGTAACAAGCTAACAAGTAATTTAAAGCTAATATAAAGCTTCTATCAAAATGATGTGGATTAAAAAAGAAAAATTTAAAAATTATGACTACATCTAAACTGTTTTGTGGGGGCTTCTCTATGATCAGGAGATTGCTGGTTTGAATCCCAGTCATGCAGCTTGTTATCAGCTGCCGGAGCCCCGAGACAGCACAATTGGCCTCGCTCTCTCTGGGTGGGTACAGTACAGTAGATGGTGCACTCTCTTTCCCCTCATCACTCCTAGGGTTATGTGGATCAGCACAAGGCTGCATCTGTGAGCTGGTGTATGAGAACCACCAGAGTCGCTGCGCTTTCCTCCGAGCATTAGCGCTGTGATGTTACTCGGCAGTTCGAAAGGAACCCTCCTGGTGTTGAGGCATCACTAGTGATAGGGGGAGGAGTCCTAATGAGTGGGTTGGGTAGTTATTGGTCTTGTAAACTGGGGAGAAAATGGGATATTAATTATAAAACAGAAAAATAAAATAAATCAAGAATGTTTTGTTGCTTCATTTAAATAAAAAATGTCACAGATACGTCGACATGGTGAGCGGAGGGTGTCAAAAAAGGTCAAAAGTTTTGCAGATTCCAACCATAGGTCCTAAATTAGCGATGCTGTTGCTACCCAACCCAACAGCCCGGTTCAATCAGAAGGACATTGGAAAGTTGTAAAAAGCCTGTCGGTGATTGGCAGAGAGCTGGATGTGACGGGCCGAGTGGCACTCAGAGACAGAGGCAGGACCCGGCACAGCGGCCGGACAGCTCTCCTGCGGCAGCCAAATCCACCCTCTACACCGACCAATCAAACAGCAGCCTTCAGCTGAGCCATAGATCTGCTCGTCCAATCAGCCGATCAATACCGGAGCATCCATCTGAGGAAGTGACGAGATGCTCAGGCCACCCAGGCTGATTAACAGAAGATATACAGCCCTGCTTCAGACCTTCAAACTATTCATTATAAACCAGGGAATCACAGGACGTTTCACAATACAATAATACAGCTTTGAAAAATAATAAGATTTCACTTAAAATGATGAATTTCTTTGATTTTACCAAATTAAAAACCTCTGGAATATAATCAAGAGGAAGATGGATGATCACAAACCATCAAACCACCAAACTGAACTGCTTGAATTTTTGCACCAGGAGTAAAGCAGCATAAAGTTATCCAAAAGCAGTGTGTAAGACTGGTGGAGGAGAACATGATGCCAAGATGCATGAAAAAAACTGTGATTAAAAACCAACCAGGATTATTCCACCAAATATTGATTATTTCTGAACTCTTAAAACTTTATGAATATGAACTTGTTTTCTTTGCATTATTTGAGATCTGAAAGCTCTGCATCTTTTTTGTTATTTCAGTCATTTCTCATTTTCTGTAAATAAATGCTCTAAATGAGAATATTTTTATGTGGAATTTGGGAGAAATGTTGTCTGTAGTTTATAGAATAAAACAATGTTCAATGTGAACAATGTTCGTTTTACTCAAGCATAAACCTATAAATAACAAAATCAGAGAAACTGATTCAGAAACTGAAGTGGTCTCTTTATGGAGCGATTAGTTTAATACATGTTTTAATCAACTGACACCACTTAATTATTAGATATAAAATAATCTACTATTAATACACCAATCGATCCTGAACTTTTGAGCTGTACTGTGTATATCCTGGCACTTAGGTGGCAGTCAGTATTATCCCGGTGATTATCAGCACTATAAACCATAAGCAAAAATAACATTAACACAAATCTTTTACAGAACAAACACTGTGATCCTCAGCCTCTCCAAACCGGGAGCGGAACGCCTCTCAGTGTGTGGGAACCGGGATTAATGGCAGGGTCTGAAAGCATTAATTTAACTGTGTGTTTTTATTTTAATGACAGTTCTTGTGTGGCTCAGCTTCTCCACGCCGGACCCCAAAGCAAATAAAGCCTGTTTATAGCCGCGAGCCCACCGCTGATGTAGTGCTTGTCAGCGCTTGCCGTGTTCTCCAGTAAGGTCATGGTGAGGCTCAGCGGCGGCAGCAGACAAATCACTCCCAAACTCGCTGGCAGCTTCCAGCAAACACTGGATACCATGATACCCATCCTCCAAATCCCAGCAAACATCTGACAATTATACACCAGATCAGAAGCACAGAAGCACTTAGCGTAGATACTGGTAGATAATAACAGTAGAGAGCTTCAGAGAACCTGCCCAGACAACCAGGTGACCATTTAAAATTAATCATTTGGAAGATATTAAGGAAACATGTTGAGTTTAAGCACTGGCAGCTGGAGAAAGTAGAGCTTGGGCCAGTATTTTCTTATTAGAACTGTGCAGTATGTTATGTAATCTGCGTGAGTTTTAGCCTCCAAATCTGCCTCTGAATCAGCATTCCCCAAGTCCCATTTCCACACCCGGGGTTGCCAGGTATAGAACACAACAACTCGCAAACAGGGTCCTTGTACTTCTGGGCTATCAGGGCAATGAGTATCTGCGATACTTCACAAACAAATCATTCGCAAACTCACTGGCAGCTTCCAGAACACACTGGATACCATGATACTCTTCCTCCAAATCCCAGCAAATATCTGACAATTATACAGCAGATCAGAAGCACAGAAGCACTTAGCATAGATACTGGTAGATAATAACAGTAGAGAGCTCTAGAAAACCTGCCCAGACAACCAGGTGAGCCTTTAAAATTAATCATTTAAAACAAAAAGGAACATATATTAAAAAAACATGTAGAGTTTAAGAAAGTAGAGCTTGAGCCAGTATTTTCTTATTAGAACTGTGCAGTATGTTATGTAATCAGGGTGAGTTTTAGTCTCCGAATTGGCATTGCCCCCATTTTTTCTTATATTATTTGAGGTCTGAAAGCTCTGCATCTTTTTTGTTATTTCAACCATTTCTCATTTTACAAATAAATGCTCTAAATGAGAATATTTTTATTTGGAATTTGGGAGAAATGTTGTCTGTAGTTTATGGAATAAAACATCAATGTTAATTTTAGTCAAACATAAACCTATAAATAGCAAAATCAGAGAAAGTGATTCAGAAACTGAAGAGCTCTTTCATTTGTTCCAAAGCTGTATTTGCATGAAAATAAACTTTTGACACAGCTGCAGTTGTATGTTCTTGAAATTAATAAACTACAATTATTTTTCTATGCTTTGTTTTTTTGAATATCTGAATATCGCCAAGAATATATCATGATAATATTGTAGGACCATATCGCCCACCCTTATTCTTTACCCTCTCTACTCTCTAAAACAAACATTACCGCTCCATTACTGTTCTCCTATGGTATCACTTATAGAGCATCTTCTGTAGCAGCTTTACTATAATTTTACAGAATAAAAGTCCTGTAGAGTCAGTGTGAGTGTGAGTGAGCTGCCAAGTGAATAAAGTGAGTCTGGAGCCGGAGAGCAACCTGTCACTATCCGGACTGTGAGGTACGGAGGAAAACGAGCCTGGAGAGTTATGTGTCATTCCTTTACACACTCCCTCCCTCGCTCTCTCTCTCTTTCTTTCTCTCTCTCTCTCTTTCTCTTCTTCTGTCTCTTTCTCACCCTGAAAACACGCTGTGACATAAAGCTACTGCCGCTTTCACATCAACACCAAGTCACCCACGCCTGCCAAGCCTGGCTCCCACTCAACACACACACACTTATACACACTCTCACACACTCTCACACACTTACACACACTCACACACTCTCACGCACTCACACACTTACACACACTTACACACACTCACACACACTCACTCACACACTCACAGACAAGGTAGTGTCAGCTCTATCTTGTCATCTCCTTCACAGACAATACAAAACAGCATATCACACAGAAATCTGCTCAGACCAGAAGTTCAGCAAACCACCAGCAGCAGAACAGAACTCCAGCCAGAGAGAGAGAGAGAGAGAGAGAGAGAGAAAGAGAGAGAGAGAGGGATGAAGGTGTTGCTCTTCTCAGCCTGCCTCTACCTTTCCATCGGCCCAGCAGAAGCAGATGTTGCTGGAGGTGCTGAGGATGTCCGTGATGAAGCCTGAAATTCCCAACCGCATGGTGAAGCGCTCCGAGAGAAAAGAGAGAAAGAAAAGAGAGAAGAGAAAGAAGAGGAGGAGTGGTGAAAGGAGAGAGAAAGAGAGAGAGAGAGAAAGAGATGAGGGAGAGGTCCAGGTCCCCTGATGTTGTCAGAGTGGAGTGTGAAGCAGTGATGAGAAAGGAGTGAAAGAGGGAGGAGAGTGGGGGAGAGAGAGAGAGAGGGGGGGAGAGAAAGAGGGTGGAGTGAAGGAGAAGAGAGTGATGAAGGAAAGATTGGTTGGAAAAATCTGAGGAACAGAAGGAGAGCAGAGAGAGGGGGAAGAGAAAGAGAGGAAGGCGAGAGGAGGAAGAGGAAAGAAAGAAAGAAAGAAAGAAAGAAAGTTAGAAGAGAGAGTGAGGAAGGACATGAGGGAAGAAAGAATGAGTGTGTAAATAAGAGGAGCAAGAGTGAAAAAGAGGGGGAAAGAGAGAAGAACATGTAAGAAAGAAGAGACAAGGAGATAAAATAGAGAAAAAGAAAGATACTGTGTGTATGTGAGAAGGAAAAAGAGAAAGAAAGAGAGAGAGAGAGAGAGAGAGAGAGAGAAAGAAAGAGAGAGAGAGAGAGAGAGAGAGAAAGAAAGAGAGGGGGAGGGGAGAGAAAGGCAGTATATATAAATAGTAAGAGAGATAGACACAGAGAGATATAGAGGGTGGAATAAAGAAGGAGAAGGAGAAGAGAGTGATGGAGGAGAGGAGAAAAAGGGAAAGAAAGGGAGAAGACAATGTGAATAGATTGAGAGTAAAGATGGAAAAGAGATGAGAATGATAGATAAACAAGGGAGAACACAGAAAGGGTGATTGAGGGATAGTACAGAGAGAGGAAGATAAGAGAGAGATAAACAGAGCGAGAGAGAGAGGAAAGAGAGAAAAAGAGAGGATGTTAAGACAGAAATATTAAGAGGAATTGGGGAGATAAAAATATAGTGAGAGGGAGAAAGAGAGTAGAGAATGAAAAAGAAAGAGAATGAGAGAAAAACATTGTCAGAGTGAGAAAAAAGAAAAAGTGTAAACGAGAGAGAACAAAAGAGAGAGAAATTGAGAGAGAGAGAAGAAAAATAGTGAAAAAGAAAGGGGGATGGGAGAGAGAAACAGTGTGTGTGTGAGAGAGGTGAGAGAGAAAAAGGGAGTGCGAGAGAGAGAGAAGGGTGAGAAAAAGAATGATAGAGAGGGATGAAGACAGAGCGAGAAAGAGAGAAAGAAAAAGAATACGGTGTGTGTGTGTGTGTGTGTGTGTGTGTGGGTTACAGTGTCTACTGGTTGGTTAGCTGGAAGTCAGACTACACCTGTTGTGTGTGTCGCACACACACACACTCTCACACACACACACACACACACTCACACTCTCACACACACACACACACACTCACACTCTCACACACACACACACACACTCACACTCTCACACACACACACACACAAAAATGTGTAACATATTAATAATGGTTTGCAACACAATGTTATTAGAACGTTTTAGAAGATTTCCCAAAACTAAACATTTAAACACTTAGACACATGATGTTACAGCAACGTCACCAGAACGTTTAAAAACGTTTAATAAAAGAGTTTTTTAAAACATCCTGAAAACGTGACAGTATTGAATGTTTTCAGAACGTTAAGTGTTAAGATCCAGGTAGGTACAGGTAACCTGTAACATTACAAACAACATTTTCCAGGAACGTTTTGAAAACGTGTGACATAATAATGTTTTTCATGACAACATTATTAGAACCTTTCTCACATAAAGTTTCCAGCTAGATGAACGCAAACATAATGGAAATGTTAAAAGTAACATTCCCAAAACCAAACATTTAAACACTTAGACACATGATGTTACAGCAACGTTACGTGAACGTTTAAAAACGTTAAATAAAAGAGTTTTTTAAAACATCCAGAAACTGTGACAGATTGAATGTTTAGGCTGTAACATTAGAAAAATCATTTTTCAAAAACGTTCTGAAAACATTCAACATATTAATGACTTGCATGACAACGTTATTAGAATGTTGTTACCAGATTATTTAAAAATGTAAAATAAAAACGTTTTAAGAACATTTAGATTTTGTGACAGATTGAACAAACTAAGAATGTTAAATGTAACATTCAGAGAACGTTATACTAACCAAACATTGTAAGCTGGCAAACACTCTACAGCACACACACTTTCACACACACACACACACACACACACACACACTGCTACAAATAAAACCATGTATATAAATACACTAATGAGTGCATGCATACACTTTACCCTTTACACACACACACACACACACACACACTCACACACACACACACACACACAGAAAAGTCCTCCCAGCAGGGCGTCTCCCTCTGTCTCTGTCAGCATGTGGAGGAGACAACGAGGACAAACCCTGGACATAAGACACATTCACACCATCATCCTCTCTCTCTCTCTTTCTCTCTCTCTCTCTCTGTCAAACACACACACACACACACACACACACACGCCTCACTCTCACACGTTTAGCTGTGATCCCTTGTCATTTCACAATTTATTATTCAGTGATTACTCTGAATATTTTATTGTATTTGTGCACAGTGTTAGTCTTCTTGTAGATGGATTCATGTGACTGTGTGTGTGTGTGTGTGTGTGTGTGTGTGTGTGTGTGTGTGGTGTGTTACTAAGCGAAGAACCTATGAGGACCTTTTCACAGCCCATGCTGACTCAGATCTCACCCTTGAGCAACACACATGTACACACACACATTGCATAAATATATATATATACATATCAGGATCTGTTTATTAGTATATTTTAAGACATAAACCCAAACCAGACTTTCGGCCCTTTCTTACACCCTGTGCAAGACGAGCCATGATGCTCATTGCTATCTTACACTCTGCCAACAGTCTTCACAGTTTTCACACCTTCCACATTCGTTGTTTAAATAGCAGCAGTACTTATGAATTTATCTATGCTGACGGGATGTTTTTGGAGTATTATATCTCGGTAACAAAAAACACAGGTGCTCCACTGACTGAATACAACCTAGACAGACGTCAACAGTCAGAAGTTCTTCGCTATCTTGGCAGTGAATTGTCAATAGGCGTATCTCCAGCCTGCATACACCCCTGCTTGTTACGCACACATGAACACACAGCAGTGCACAAACCCATAGCACGTATAATATATACATTGACTGTTCACCTCCAGGTTCAAAAAACACACAAAATGTAGTTTTTGTCTCTAGTCATAGTTCGTAAATATGCTCCATATTGACATTGTCTTGTAAAGACCTTGTATTTCTGTTTTTCCATTTTGTTCTTTATAATAAGTCAAACTTTCATGATGAAGGGATTAATAGAAATGCTCCATAATAACTTATAATGTATAGCTATAACCTCGGCCAGTTGGGAGCATCAGCTAAAAGCAACGTATTTGGAAATTCTGGGGAAAAGGGAGGTGTGCTATTCAACAAAAGTTTGTACTGGCTATCCTGTTTCACTACAACTCAGGTCTATTTTACAATTTGTACTATTTTTCAATGTTTTTCAACAAACAGCAATTTTAACCATTTAAAACCAGTGTTTTTCTCTACTAAAGAAGAGATGAGGGAGAGGGCCAGCTCCGCTGATGTTTTCAGAGTGGAGTGTGAGGCAGTGATGAGAAAGGAGTGAAAGAGGGAGGAGAGAGGAGGAGAGAGAGAGAGAGAGGGTTGGAGTGAAGGAGAAGTGAGTGATGGAGAAAAGATTGGTTGGAAAAATCTAAGGAACAAAAGGAGAGCAGAGAGAGGAGAAAGAGGGAAGAGAGATGGGAATGTGAGAGAAAGGGGAAAAGAGAAAGAGAGGAAGGTAAGAAGAGGAAGAGGAAACAGAGAAAGAAGGAAAGAAAGAAAGAAAGAAAGAAAGGAAGGAATGAAAGTTAGAGGAGAGAGAGATACTGAGATAAGACAGAAAGAAGAGCTAGTGTGTGAAAGAGAGAGAAGGGAAATAAAGATAAAAGGGAGAAAAAGAAATATATTGTGTGTGCACATGAGAGACAGGGAGAGAGAAAGAGAGGGGAAGAGATAGAAAGATAGGGTAGAATGAAGGAGAAAAGAGTGATGGAGGAGAGGAGAAAAAGGGAGAGGGAGGGGGAAGAATGTGGAGAAGATAAGATTAACAGATAGAGAGAAAAGATGGAAAAGAGATGGAAAGAAAGAAAGAAATGAACAGAAAATGAACAGAACAGAAAGTTAAAGTTGCAAATTTAAAATTGCTGTTTGCTGTTTGTTGTATTGTTTTAATGTTTAATGTTTAACGTTTCATGTTAAAAAATACAACAATACAACAGCAATTTTAACTTTTGATTTAAAACCAATGTTTTTCTTTGTTTAATTCATAAAAATGAACAGAAACAAACACTTACTCGTGTATCTTCCATAGTCTTCGAGGGGGAGGGAGGAGCTCGCGTTTGTTGAGCGGCACGATGCCCAGAGCCGCCTGCATCACCGGGAAAAACTTCTTATACTTCATCCTGTCTTATATCCACCTACCTGTCCTCTCTAAAACTCTAAACTCTCCGTCTAACTGCTTCTTTCTGCTTTACTGCTGATCTAAATCCACTCGGGCTGAACTGAACGGCTATCTGTATGAAAATAGCCTTAAAAATTTACCCATAATGACCAAAAAATAAATATATTCCAGCACTGCCGGCCAAGCAGGAGTACTCCGACCCATATCCACCAACTAACTGATCTTAGTGCATCTAAAAGCGCACAGAGATTAGAATGGGCATCACTGTTACATAATTCAGAGTCTTCATGCAACAAATGAAAGCCAGCCAACTGGGTAGTGGTGTGTAGAGTAGTGTAGAGTGGGGTGGGGTGGGGTGGATGTAGTGCAGTGTAGTGCAGGGGGGTAATTGTGGTGCTAATCCTGTACAGATAATGCAGACTCTCCTTTCTCTGTAATCTTTAAACTCCAGCCTAATGCAGCCTTCCCCGCATTTAACGACTTACTCAAACAACACAACACTAAAAAAACCCAAATCCCACCCAAACCACCCCATCATCCCCTACTGCCGAGAAAAGAGCACCACACAGGGCGAGGGAGGAACTGGAGAACATCCACAGGTCCTGGACCTGTTTACAGTTTCCTATTTTGAGTTTTATACTCGGAAAAATGCATAAACTCACATCAAAAATAAAAAAAAATACAAATCTCACTTAAAACTAGGGTTAGTGCACACAGAAGCACTGTATATAGAAGCATACACCACTAAAAAAGCATCCAAACAAGCGTAATCACTGGTCAGAGCAGCAGGGTTGGAGGGCACCGGGCCAGCCAGAGCTTTGGGAAATGAAATTATTTGACGGCAGCTTGCAGGAATGGATTACGCTTTGCATTGGTTACAACGTCCAGAGAGTATGGAGAACAACGCCTGGAAAACTACAGGAAGGAAGCTAAAAATATTACAGCGTTTCCACTATTTTTAGGGCGATATGGCCTAAAATAAATATATCTATGATTTTATATGATTTTCATGGTATTTCCGCGATTTGCAACATAATTAAAAGAATATATATATGATATTTTTAAGAATGCACTACTGCAACAGAATGAAAATTAAATTATATTATTGCATACAATATAATACAACACTCCCCTGGTTTCACACACACATGCATGTTTCTTTAGCTAACTATAGCTAAGCTAACATGCACTAAAAAATACTCAAAAAGTGATTTTATTCTATAAACTATAGACATGAATAACATTTCTCCCAAATTCCAAATAAAAATGTTCTCATTTAGAGCATTTATTTACAGAAAATGAGAAATGACTGAAATAACAAAAAAGATGCAGAGCTTTCAGACCTCAAATAATGCAAAGAAAACAAGTTCATATTCATAAAGTTTATAGAGTTCAGAAATAATCAATATTTGGTGGAATAACCCTGGTTGGTTTTTAATCACAGTTTTTTTTCATGCATCTTGCATGCATGCATGTTCTCCTCCTCCACCAGTCTTACACACTGCTTTTGGATAACTTTATGCTGCTTCACTCTTGCTGCAAAAATCGATTCAAGCAGTTCAGCTTTTTCAGGTTTGATGGTTTGTGATCATCCATCTTCCTCTTGATTATTATATTCCAGATGTTTTCAATTTGGTTAAATATATAAGTGCTCTCTTATATATTTTTTAGAGCTGTATGCTGTATGTTATGCTGTACAGCAGTTACAGTTATATTATAATAAGAGTTAGGGTTAGAAGGCTTAATTTCAGCAAGATTACATAACAAATTTCCTCTACAGATTCCACAGAATTAAAATGTCAGAGCTTTAACATGACGGATCAAATCGTAATAAATAAATCCGTAAATAACAAGCAGTCGGCTAATCACGACAGGACTTTCCCCACAGCTGTGACTCCCGAGTCTCTCCCCAGCCCTACTGTAACCAGAAACGCCACCTGAAAATTTCACTTAAGACGACAAAAGATAGACGGAGTATGAATTGGGATTATCACAAACAAATCCATAATAACACACGACTCGACCGCACCAAACAACAACAGCTGGGTAATCTGCGCCGGTCCTGCTGAACTCATCATCATCCCACGCTCAGAGGAAGGTTACAGTCGTCAGGCTCTTACATAAAAACAGGTCTGAAAGTCAGGGCCAGTTTTCTAAATCCCGTCCGATCCCGAGCTGGACGCGGGATATTGTGCTCCCGTCGGCCGTAAGCGTTTCTCTCTCTTTGTTAAACCTCCGCCGCAGTGTGAGCCGGGACACTGATCCAGATGTGATCCTTTTATTCAAAGCAGATCAGACCAAATCCTGCCTCATTCAACCCCAAACACACTGGAACTGTCCACTTTCCAAACCCCCCCAACCCCCCCAACCCCAACCTCACGCCTGCACTAATACACAGACAGTGTTGAATGGAACGTTACTTTGAAAAGTAATTAGTTATAGTTACTAGTTACTTCTCTAAAAAAGTTACAAACTGAGTTACTTCATTATAAAAGTAACTAGTTACCAGTAAAAGTAACTATTAGGTTACTTTTGTGTTACTCGCCCCCTGTAACCCCCCCCCCCCCCCCCCCAGCGTTATAGTTACAGTCAGAGTAATAAGTTAGATTACTCCTTACTGAAAAAAGTATTTTTTATAAAGTTTATTTCAACGCCGTTATTCCCATCACTGTACACAGATTTCCTCTAATGCTTTTACAAAACGCCATCGTATACACTGAACAAATGATGTTTTTAAGTAAATTTAATTTCAGATAAATTTTAGTAACTTCAACTCGGTTTCAAGACTTAAATGTTACACAGAGTAAATAAGTGAACTGAACTTCAATCAATCCTTTCTTTTAGTAAACTTTACTTCATTTATTTTTACTGAATCAATCCTTTCTTTTAGTAACTTTACTTCATTTATTTTTACTGAATCAATCCTTTCTTTTAGTAAACTTCACTTCATTTCTGTATACAGTATTACCTAATTACTTATTTTAAACAATATTACTGAAATTGAAATATTTTTAGTTAAAATAATAATCTCAAAGATTAATTTTGTGAACAGACCAAATCTAACTTCGTGACCATGTTTTGTTTTGCCCATAGACCTGTTTTAACTTGTGTAAAAAAGTTGTTATAACCAAAAGGGTGTGCTATAACTGTTGGGCCTTTTAATTAACAGTACTTATGGAAAAATGTCTCAATTAAATATCAATTAACACTAGTTAAGACTTTATTAATTCAATTAATTCAAACTAATGTCTCACTTTATTATTATTTACAACATTAGTTATGGTCAAGAATGTGTGAAATAGCATCAATTAATAACTAGTTGAGAAATTTTTACCATTTATCATTTTTTTATTACTGTATTGTTAATTGATGGATGTACTCTTGTTGTGTTTCCATGCAAAATTTAAAGTGAACAATTATATCTCTAAAACATCAATCATCCCGTGAGTATAAGAGGCCGAGACCCTGATCTCTGTTGGTCAGAAACCTGCTAATGAACGTCCAGATTTATTCTGGAGACATCAGTAACACCCCGTACCGTTCTGAGAAAAGCGTGAGAGAGAGAGAGAAAGAGAGAGAGAGAGAGAAAAAGAGAAAGAAAGAGTATAAAATGGTCCTGATTTGATTAGAAGTCCTGATCCTGATCCCGCAGTCTGCAGGATTCTGAGAGCATGCGGTGTTCTGGGTAAATGTAATGAATGCACCGACACAGGCAGTGTAGTGAGCCGGGGACACATCAATACTGTGGTGCTCATGCACGACCACAAGCCTTCAGACATCACACATCTGTCAGACGCAAACACACCCACAGCACAGCAGCATCCATTAACATCACACACCCGCAAAGACTAATCTATTACTGAACAGTGCTCCTCTGAGACGCTGCTTTCAGAAAATATGTTTTAATGAAACAACCTTCAAATTATTTCATCTGATAAATGATTATTTAAAACTGGGATAAGGACAGGATTGAATGGGACGGGGTTGAGTGTGAGGGGGTTGAGTGACTGGGTTGAATGAGACAGGATAGAATGGGAAGGAGCTGAGTGTGACGGTGTTGAATGTGAGGGGTTTGAGTTTTAAGGAAGTTATATAGGACAGGGTTGAGTGTAATGGGGATGAGTATAAAGAATTGAATGTGACGACCTTCAGTGTGATGGGGTTGAGCGTGACAGAGTTGAGAGTGACAGGGTTGAATGTGACGCGATTGAATGTGATGGGATTGGGTGTGATGGGGTTGAGTGTGAAGGGGTTAAATGTAAAGGGGTTGAAAGTGACAGGGTTAAATAGGACAGAGTTGAGTGTGACAGGATTGAGTGTAAAGGATTGAATGTGACAGACTTCAGTGTGACGGGGTTGAATGTGATGGGGTTGAGTGTGAAAGGGTTGAATGTGACAAGGTTGAGTATGACGGGGTTGAATGTGATGGGATTGAATGTGACAGGGGTGAGTGTGACGGGGTTAAATGTGATGGGGTTGAGTATGGCGGGGTTGGATGTGATGGGGTTGGATGTGACGGGGTTGAATGTGAGGGGGTAAAATGGGACGGGGTTGAATGTGATGGGATTGAATGTGACAGGGGTGAGTGTGACAGGGTTAAATGTGATGGGGTTGAGTATGGCGGGGTTGGATGTGATGGGGTTGGATGTGACGGGGTTGAATGTGAGGGGGTAAAATGGGACGGGGTTGATTGTGATGGGGTTGAGTGTGACGAGGTTGGGTGTGACGGGGTTGAGTGTGGGGGGATTTATATGGGATGGGGTTGATTGTCATTGAAATATTTAACGTTTTAAAGATGCTATTTGTCAGTCCTGTCGCTGACTGTCTGCCTGCCTCGGACTCTAGTTCTCGCTGTAAAGACTCCATTTCCCAAGATGCATCTGCGCTCAACCCTTCGGACATGCTGGATTACGTGGTACTTCAGAGTTCCGGTTCGCCCTCCTACTGATTGCACACACCCGGCTAGCACTCACTTTCACTCACTACTCGCCCAGTATTGAAGCAATTTTTTTACATAGCTCTTCTGCCCTT
Organism: Astyanax mexicanus; assembly: GCF_023375975.1. Taxonomy (NCBI): domain Eukaryota; kingdom Metazoa; phylum Chordata; class Actinopteri; order Characiformes; family Acestrorhamphidae; genus Astyanax; species Astyanax mexicanus. Next base: position 1,065,285 of record NC_064419.1, on the reverse strand, counting down.
GATTCTTTTTGCCTTTTTGATTAGTTTAGCGCTTTGTTTGTTAGCTTTTTTTTTGTTCTGACTTGTTTTTGTATATTGACCATCCCTTTGTCTTGCTCTTTTTACTCTGTACTGTTTACCTGAGCTATTCCTTATTTGATAAATTATCTATATTCTATCTTCACTTGTCTGTCCTGTGATTGGCTCCTGTGACCATATTCAAGGGCAAGTGGTGCAGGACAGGCTGGTGGCAGGGCTTCATCAGCTGGTGTCTCAGCAAGAGAGTGGGAGGAGAGTCAAGGACAGAATCACCTGGTAAAAAAACGCTCTACAGCTGGAAGCTGCAGCTTTGTGGCAGTGAAAGCAGCTCTGTGAGCTTTTCTGGCCCTGTGTGAGGAGGGTGGTTGGTGGGTTTATACTGGAGGATGGAGGTGTTGACTGATTGCAGGTAGGGGGCGTGACCTCCTGTCACAGCGACGCTGGGCCAGAATCACTGAAGGACACCGATGATGTGAAAAGACCAAATCAGGGAAATACAATCTGCTTCACATGCAGCAACTTCATATAGCGAAAGAGTGCTAATGTGAACACGAGCGCTAACATGACCTCAACACATTAACAGTAACACATATCAATTCCAAATTCTTATATTTAAAAATAGATATAAAAATAAGACAACCATTAATCCATTTGCAAATGTATATATACTGTATATATGTTTTACAACTATATTTTTTATCATTTCAATTAGAGTTTTTTTTTAGAGGATTTTCAGTAAAGTTTCTTATCAAACATGAAACCTTTTTAAGTGATGCTTGAAAAGGAATCCTCAAGATTTATGTGTGTAATATCAATAACAAAAATGCTGGCCTGTTGAGAGGTTTAAACACATAAAAAAACATTGTGTTCATAATATAATTAAGCACAATATACTTAACCAAAAAAAAAAACAAATAAATAAAATTCATCATAATGTTTTTGATGGTCTTTTGATGGTGAATGCACTTTTTCGGGGGGATTTTAATAGGTTAAAGATATTGATATTAGGTTTATATGAATCAATATCAGATCAGATCATTTAAATCAAGACATTTGAATTGGAAAATCGATTTTTTGTAAATCCACCCCCAGGCTATAAGAAGCCCTTTTCTCCGTTTTTGGGTAACTGACACCTTTCGGCAATTTTTTGGATCTTTTTGGGTAGACTGTACAGTAAAGTGCCACTACTGCTTAAAAAATCCTAAAATAAATTAATCATTGGGATATAACACAGCAAAAATTCTTTGTTCAGAATTAATTAGCAGATTACAGATCTGTCCTCAAAGATAAATGTGATACTTGATTTATTTAACACGTTTCATTTACTAAATTATTCTGCATGTGTTCCTGTATAGCTTCAATATAGTGTAAAAAATTTAATGTAAACAAAAACATAAAAGGAAAGAAAATACAATGAATGAGAGGAGGTGTGTCCAAACAAGTACCCATGGTACAGTATATTGAAATGAAAACACATTTTCTTTGTAACACAGGAGAAAGAAAAGCTCATTACTGAAGATCTTAATGGTCTCGTGTTCTTTATAAAAGCTGAAATGTGCCGCAGCAGCTGTTCAGCTGTATTTTATAACCATACGGCACAATTTACTTCTGGGCATTTAGCTTCGTCCTTCACTTACAGAGCGCCAGAAATAATCCAGATAGAAATTATATTTACAGATTAAAGAATTGATGAAAATAAACGTTTTACACGACAATTACACACACACACACACACCTAACCATCTGTTTTAATCTACCTATAGCTCTTATTGAGCTTTATATAAATATATAAATATATTTATATATATAAATCAGAACGGGGACTCTGTTATTAGTGAAAGATGTTTCCAGGTCATCAATACTCCGAGCAGAGCGGGATTTAATCAGCCGCACCTGCTGATTTATTCCTCATGGCTCAATAACACTCAGGCCTTTTCCGCACGCGCACACACACACACACACAAACACACACACATCTGATTTGTAGTAGCTCACACTGACACACACACACTTCCACACACAGGCTGTGACCCAAACGGCTCTCTGTTCACTGTTTAGGGCACTACTGAGAACGTCGGCCATTTTTCTCTAAGTATCCGAATGATAAAGCGGAATTTGAATGTGATTTTGAGGCACTAAAAACTCCCATAATGCATCATAATTTATAGTACACAACATCGCTGCTTACTTCCCGAGCTGAATGTGTCCCAAAATGCATTGCGAGTCTCGCCAATAATGAACAGAAAGACAAACAACCTGAGCGGACAGTGAGCCATCAGGGTTGCCAGATTGTTATAGTGGGATTGATCTTTAGGTGTGTGGAGTGTGTGGTATGTGAATGTGTGGAGTGTATTCGGGGTGTTTGGGGTGTGGAGTGTGGGGTTTGTGTGGAGTGTGTGGTGTGTGTGGTATTGGGAGTGTGGGGTTTGTGTGGAGTGTGTGGTGTGTGTGGTATTGGGAGTGTGGGGTGTGTGTGGAGTGTGTGGGATGTGTGGTATTGGGAGTGTGTGGAGTGGGTGGGGTGTGTGGTATTGGGAGTGTGGGGTGTGTGTGGAGTGTGTGGGATGTGTGGTATTGGGAGTGTGGGGTGGTGGTGAGTCTGTTTGAGGTAAACCTTGTATTTGTTTTATGCTTCTGTTACATTTAAATTGTGTTGCAAAAGTTTTCAAACCCTACGGGACTGACCTTTTCCAAGCCTATTTTACAAGATATTCATATTTAATGTAAGTGTTTAAGTTTAATAAAGCAATAAATATAATAGCATACCATTGAGTCAATGTAAATCAATGTGTATGAATAAATATTGGAAAGATTAACATTAATTTAACAAATATTTGCTATTATCTGAGTAATAAGTCCGTAAGTCCAGTATTAGAATAGTGTCACTGACCTAAAAGCTTGAGTTTAATGGGATCAGGATCCAGTCCTGAGCCTCTATATCAGGTCTATTCAGCAGCTGTGATTTATAAAGGCCTCAGGCACCCAATCCTGTTCCTCTGCTTATAATATAATAACTGTGATATTACCCCAGACCCTGCTATAAGTGTGATTATTACAGAGTCATGCCCTCCGTCACCTTCAGCTTTCTGAAGCAGCGTGCTTCCACTGCCACCCCTCACACCATCCAGCCAATCCAGCTAATGTATTTAATCCATATTTTACACATATTATACATTTCTGAGATTTACATTTTTCCTAATTTCCCTGCCCATGTTATCTGTAGGTTTGGGCTTTTGTTGGTTTGTTTCTACAGTTTTTGTTCTCCACATATTTCAACAGGACCGAAATCAGAGCTTAAATAAAGATTCTCGCTTTTTATTTTTGCCTTTCAACAGTGGTTCCCTCCTCTGTTGTCTTCTATTGAACTTAAATGGGTGGTGTGGTCTAACACTAATGTACAGTACCAGTCAAAAGCTTGAATACACAATAAATATAGTGTTTTTGTCTTTTATTTTCTTCCATATTGCCGATTGTAATACTAAAGTCATCGAAACTATAAAGAAAAACATATCAATCATTTACTAACCAAAAAAAAACTTAAGAAACAAATGAAGGTCAGTCAATCTAATAAGAAGAATTTCAAGAACTTAAAAAAAGCATCCTCAATGGAGTCACTGCAAGGACCATTAGAAGCGTTATAATGATGAAACTGGCACTCATCAGGACCGCCCCAGGAAAGAATAGAAGAGCGAGAGTTCCCTCTGTTGTACAGAATAAGTTGATCAGAGTTTCCAGCCTCAGAAACCTCTTAAAGTTAACATACAGCTTTCCAGATAAGAGTATCTAAAACTGCTTTACACAGTATTTTTTTTGGTTAGTTAATATAGTAATAATATGTAATAATATGTAATGCCTGTAACATTAATGTGTTAAAGCTTTGTGTAAATCCTGAGTTGTAATTATTGTAACTAAAGGATATTATTTAAAGATATTCCTGCTGTACACAGGCTGTATTCCCTGTATCTATATTTACTGTAGTATAAAAACATCCAGCAGACTAGGGGTAGGTTTTCCTCCCCAACAGGAGACAGATTTAATCTTAAAGGATGACGGCGGAGTTCAGCGCTGAAGCAGGGGTCTGAAAACTGAGATAAATCACTGCACTGGTTGGAAATTGGAGAGACTAATTCCTCATGTTAGACAGACTCCAACGCTTTCTTCTTTTCAAAGGCAAAACTGACTTTTTTTTTTTAGTTTTCTTTCTTTATTTTGGTGATGTTATCTGTAGGATAATCTTGAAGGGTCTGGTAGCTTTGCTTGTTTGGCTCATCACACAGATATCAGCACGTTTAACTAATTTATCAGCTATTATTTTTATCATTATTATTCCTAAAACACAGCTTAAACACAGATAGAAACATTCACCAGACTTCTTCAATCAAAAATCAGATAGGAGATCTCATTTTCAAATCAGAGGTGTCAAGAAAGAAGGTACAAATTTTTTTTTTTTACTTTACTCATGTATATTTTTTGGTTATTTGTACTTTACAGGAATTATTATTTTTACATTTACACACAATTATCTGAACTATAGGACTCTGTGGGTGTGGCCTAATCTTTTTCTTTCTTAATGACTTTATTTTTCTTTTTGTACTTTTATACTTTGAGTAGTTTTAAAACCAGTATTTTTTTTAAACTTTGACTTAAAGAGTAGCTTTAAGAGCTTGAGTAGATACTTCAACTTCTGCAGAAGTATTTTTAAAACCCTTTTAGTATCTATACTTTTTTTTACCTACAGAATAATGAATGCTAATATTTCTCACACCTTTCTCTTAGACAAAAATTAGATCAGATGCATAAACAACGGGGATTTAGTATGACCCTCCTTTTACTCAAATGTGTCTCCTCAGATAAAGAGCTTAGTAATCTCAATAAAAAGTCAATCCAAAAAAGGTTCTCTTCAAGTGCAGTCGAAAAGACCTAAAAAAAAAACGTACTGATGATGGAACTGGCACTCATCAGGTCCACCCCAGGAAAAGAAGAGCAAGACTTTCCTCTGTTTTACAGGATAAGTACAAACACAACTTAACAGCTCCTCAGATAAGAGCACCTACATACTTAGTACTAAATACAGAGTTTCTGATCCCTCACAGTCTGAAAGACCTGCAGGTGTGAAGGTTAAAGGTGTGTCCAAACTTTTGACTGCTATTGTATATACAGTTGTGGTCAAAAGTTTACATACACTTGTAAAAAAACATAATGTTATGGCTGTCTTGAGTTTTCAATAAGTTCTACAACTCTTATTTTTCTGTGATAGAGTGATCGGAACACATACATGTTTGTCACAAAAAACAGTCATAAAATTTGGTTCTTTCATAAATTTATTATGGGTCTGCTGAAAATGTCACCAAATCTGCTGGGTCAAAAATATACATACAGCAACATTAGTATTTGGTTACATGTCCCTTGGCCATTTTCACGGCAACTAGGCGCTTTTGGTAGCCATCCACAAGCTCCTGGCAAGCTTCAGGTCGAATGTTTGACCACTCTTCTTGACAGAATTGGTGCAGTTCAGCTAAATGTGATGGTTTTCTTGCATGAACCCGTTTCTTTAGCACTGTCCACATGTTCTCAATGGGGTTTAAGTCAGGACTTTGGGAAGGCCATTCTAAAACCTTAATTCTAGCCTGGTTTAGCCATTCCTTTACCACTTTTGATGTGTGTTTTGGGTCATTGTCTTGTTGGAACACCCAACTGCGCCCAAGACCCAACCTTCGGGCTGATGGTTTTAAGTTTTCCTGCAGAATTTGGAGGTAATCCTCCTTCTTCATTATCCCATTTACTTTCTGCAAAGAACCAGTTCCACTGGCAGCAAAACATCCCCAGAGCATAATACTACCACCACCATGCTTGACAGTAGGCATGGTGTTCCTGGGATTAAAGGCCTCACCTTTTCTCCTCCAAACATATTGCTGGGTGTTGTGGCCAAACAGCTCAATTTTTGTTTCGTCTGACCAGAGAACTTTCCTCCAGAAGGTTTTATCTTTGTCCATGTGATCAGCAGCAAACTTCAGCCGAGTCTTAAGGTGCCTTTTCTGGAGCAAGGGCTTCTTTCTTGCACGGCAGCCTCTCAGTCCATGGCGATGTAAAACACGCTTGACTGTGGAGACTGACACCTGTGTTCCATCAGCTTCCAAATCCTTGCAGACCTGCTTCATGGTGATTCTTGGTTGACTCTTGACCATCCTGACCAATCTCCTCTCGGCAGCATGTGATAGCTTGCGTTTTCTTCCTGATCGTGGCAGTGACACAACTGTTCCATGCACTTTATACTTGCGTATAATTGTCTGCACAGTTGCTCTTGGGACCTGTAGCTGCTTTGAAATGGCTCCAAGTGACTTCCCTGACTTGTTCAAGTCAATAATTCGCTTTTTCAGATCCACACTGAGTTCCTTTGACTTTCCCATTGTAGCTTTTGTAGCTGAGTCTAATCACTGGGTCAAATGAGCCCTATTTAAATGGGCTCATGAGAAGTCAACAGCTGTAGTCAATCAGAATCACTTACAAGAAGTGAAGAGGCCATGACATGAAGCTAATTTGATTGACACAACTCGCTACATCACCAAAATTGACAAATTTTGTTGCTGTATGTATATTTTTGACCCAGCAGATTTGGTGACATTTTCAGCAGACCCATAATAAATTTATGAAAGAACCAAATTTTATGACTGTTTTTTGTGACAAACATGTATGTGTTCCGATCACTCTATCACAGAAAAATAAGAGTTGTAGAACTTATTGAAAACTCAAGACAGCCATAACATTATGTTTTTTTACAAGTGTATGTAAACTTTTGACCACAACTGTATAGAGCTTTGGGGACTTAAGAGCTTTAGACAGAACTCTCCAGCTACAGCGTCTCTAAACGTCTCTCCTGAACCAGCTTATCTACTGTAAACAGGAACAAGACATGCAAATCTGAAGAAATACCTGAGCAGGTAAACTGCTTACCTGAGTTACAGGTGAATCTTTCAGTCCTGATATTTGATTAGAAGACCTCAGACGTGGATATAAAGCGATAAATCCGAGAGATCGATCATTTCCTTCTTTAATTCACGGTTCAGGATGATTGAGAACGATTGCGTAACACAGCCTGTATCTCCTCCCAGGAGCTCGGTTTCACTGTAGGTGTTTTAGGGGCGTGTCTTAGAGTCTCAGGTGAACCTGGCCAAAGGTGGGAAGAGCAGCTTAAAGCAACCTGAGGAGTTTTATGATGAAATTACTCAGAAGTAGCTGACAAAAAAACAAGCTTTTTAACAACTTTTAAATTAAACAGATCTGATATTATTTTTATTTGAAATATATTTAATGCATTTTTATGTATTTTTGAAAGCATTTTTTTTAACACATCCAATATTTCATATAGTTAATTTACTTAAAATTTGGATGAACGTAATGAATTTAATAGTTTAATAGTTTATGGTTTAGTTAATTTTTACAATGAATTTTGACAATGTTCTGAACTTGTGAGGTAGAAAGAAAGTTATTGTTGAAAAAAAAATAAAATTCAGATGTGTTAATTTTACATACATCAATTCAATTCTGTCTGAAAGTACAAGTCCTTTTTTTAAAAGTAACTTAAGTAGAAGGTCAGGTATTCAACATTTCTCTACTTAAGAATTGCAGGCAGTTTATTATGAACAATGTTGGGCATGTTACTTTGAAAAAGTAATTAGTTGTAGTTACTAGTTACTTCTCCAAAAAAGTTACTCCACTATAAAAGTAACTAGTTACCAGTAAAAGTAACTATTGCATTACTTTTGTGTTACTCACCCCAACACTTTTATAGTTTATAGTAACGCCGTTATTGATTGTACTGATTATAAAATTTAAATTAAATTAATTTTGCTAGCATTACTTATGATTAGTAGCATCTATTGCTATTGTGAGCCGATTCTGAAGATACAGTGAGAGCAGCGAGAGTTTAAAAGCTTTAAGAGTTAAATATGTGGTGCTAAAACCATAGATATTTATATAATTCAGTATATTAAAATAAAAAGATCAAACATTAATAAACTCAGATTTTTCTTAAATGCTTCATATGAACCCATTCATTTTGGACTCACTCTGGAGCGCCCACTGGTGGTCTAACTGGTTATTACTACTAGTTTAACAAAGTAGTTATTATCCATTAATAAACTCCTTTATAAAGGAGCCTTATTTTAAAGTGCTACTAGTATTTCTACTTCTTTACATTTGTTCTCATTAATATACAGAGTAAATATCAAATTACCCACCTCCTCTGTGTCCTAATGAATCACACTGTGCTCCGATTTTTATGTGCAGAAAGAAAATGAGTTTGTAATGAATTCCAGGAAAACGCAGGTTATTCTGACGGGACAGAGGCCTGCTGCGTCCTGCAGAAACGAATCTGTCCCGCACTAATAGTGTCCTGCGATGCTCAAACTGTTCCCATGGAAACCTGGGCTATTTCTGCTCTCTGTTTGATGCTCTGTGAGAGATTTGCATATTCCTGTTTGTACAAAGAGTGAGTGGATAAAAGCTGTCTGCACTTCATCATCCCCGAACCGTGTGATAATAATAATAATAAAACCGGCCCATGAATAAAGCAATACTCATTTCCTACCATAACACTCGCAGTTACAACCAGTCAGCCGGCTCTGATATTATATATTACATTATATAAGTACCAGTCAAACGTATAGACACACCTTCAATTCAGTGGAAGAAAAACAGATGAAATTGTACAGAATATGTTTTAGTAGCTTGGATGCTTAGAAAACAGTTTTACTCTTAGTCAGTTTTATGAGGTAGAGTCACCTAGAATTCAGGCTTTCAGTTAACAGCTGTGCTGAACTCATCAAGAGTTAATTACTTGAATTTCTTGTCTCTTAATAAAGTGTTTGAGAGCATCAGTTAAAGTAAAGTAGTGAAGAGGTAGAGTTACAGGTATACAGTGAATAGTGAATATTTGAGTAATGTTCTAATCCAGTGGTTCTCAAAGATTTCAGCTCATTTACCAACTGCACTCAAACTAAAGACCCAAAGTACCACAGGAACCTATGCAAGTAAACTATGGGTGAACGATATGGACAAAAATAAACAAACTACCCAAACCAACCAGCCAAGCAAGCAAACAAGCAAACACCCAACCCAAAACCAATCCACCACCCAAACCCAACCAAACTACCCAAACCAACTTAAAACCAACCAACCATCCATCAAACCAACCCAACTACCCAAACCAACTCAATTACCCAAACCAATCACCAGACCAACCCAATTACCCAAACCAAACCAACCACCAAACAAACCCAACACAGCCACCAACCAAACTCAAACCAACCAAACTACCCAAACTAACCTGATCAAAACCAACCCAAATACACAACCAACCACCCAACCCACCTTTCCACACCAACCCAACCAAACCTAAATCCACCCACCCAAACCATGCAACCAAACCAACCCAACCCTCCATACCCACCCAACAACAATACTACAAATTAATATGTAAATTGCTAAATCACAAACTTCCTTTAGAAAATCTAATAAAATAAACAATAAAATCATCATAAAGCCTAAGATACTTTCATTTCCATCAATCTATGCTGTACTTAAAAAATGATGATACTGATTCTAAATACTACTGTATCAAAAAAAAAATAATCATATGCACAATGTGTTTTGTTTGTTTTGCTTAAACCTGAACTTCTTTGGAAAAAAGACCATTAAAAAAAGCAGCAGAAAACCTGATAGAATTATTTATTATCAATAACAGATACTCCTCTGGCATTATATTGTACGAACAAAATACAAGAAAATATGGAGGTAAAAAAAATGTATACTGAAGACGGCTAAATAAATACCAGCATATTGCTTCATCATATTCATCATATTCAGTGCTGTAATAGACAGTCAGTTTATTCACATTACACCTTGTGCATAAACCATTCAGATTTAATATCAGCACTGTTAATAAACCATCTCTCAGTGTGAAACCGGCACCTTTTTTCTGATCATATTTCAACTCTTAACCTCCAATCCTGGTCTTTAGAGCAGCTTAAAATCCAGCACTCTTCTCCAGCTGTCTGCAATAATCTGTCTTTTGTCTCCTCCGTCCTCTCCACCGTCCATCCGGGTCCAGAGTTTCTGAGTTAAAAGCTTTTAATGACGTCCTCTCGTCTCGTTCACCTGCCCGCCTGCCATTAAAAATGACCTGTATAATCTGATTGTAGTCCAATGAGATCGGATTGCAGGGGATTATCTTCAGCAGTTTCTACTCATAAAGAGCCATAAAGAATAAATAGAGTTTAGAATAGAGAATAGAGAGGGACGCATAAGGGCTTTAGGGGCTTTAAATACATGACAGGGTGGGAGAAGGAACGCATATATTTAGAGTAATTGCAATTTGTCTGCCGCAATTACAACAGAGCATGAGGAATGTACTTCGATTACATCAATTGAAGTACTTTTCAGTACATAATTTGGATTTAAATGCTTCAAATTATGCAGATATTTGTGTGCCTGTGTTCTTTTCAGGGTTAAAGTACATTTTAGTCCATCATTTGGATTAAAACGATCCAAATTATGTTTTTTTAGATAAATTTGCCTTCTTTAGTAATCTGACTTACTCCACATGGTGGCGCTAAGAGCACATTAAGTCTAGAATAGAGAGGGACGCTTAAGGGCTTTTCCATTTATAGAGTTTGATGGCTGCAAATAAACCATTATTTACCGAGTGCATGCTGGGGTGGGAGAAAGAACGCATATTTTAAGAGTAATTGCATTTTGTCTGCTGCAATTACAACAGAGCATGAGAAAAGTACTTCAAATACATTAATTGAAGTACTTTTTTCAGTACATAATTTGGATTTAAATGCTTCAAATTATGCAGCCCTTTGTATGCCTGTGTTCTTTTTTCTCAGGGTTAAAATACATTTTAGTCCATCATTTGGATGATGAATGATCCAAAATGATCCAAATTATGGTCTTTAGATGTATTTTTTTTTTAGAGTTTGGGGTTTTACCCAAGAAGAATTGAAACAATCGTAAAACGTTTGCAGACAGAAACGTCTTTAGATGTTTCGTAGATGGAGGATGTGCAGAACTGTACATGAACTGGGTGTGAATACATACAAAAAAAAAGAAGATATATAATAAATGAAGATATCATCAGTTGTGCTGTCTGTGCTGGTGTGTTGGCTATAGTGCTGTAGGTACAGGTACAGGTACAGGTACAGGTACAGCACTGTGTTCTATATGAAAGTTCCTCCTCCTGCAGATTCATCAGGAATGGGTGAGATGTGACAGATCCATGTTTGACTGAAAGATGGTGGAAAACTCTTTGGAGAGAAGGTCGTGCAAAGCCATGCCGTCATGGGCGTACACCCAGCGCTCCCCCGTCCAATCGTAACGCTTTGGGCCACTGCAAACATATAAAATATATTCAACAGTTAACTGGAGTAAATATATTTTTATACTGTATTTTCCGGACTATAAGGTGTACCAGATTATGAGGCGCATCATCAGTAAACATCTATTTTCATACATAAGGCGACGCGGATTATAAGGCACATTTGAATCAACACTAGTAAGGAACAGTGGTGTCACCATGCCATACACAGATTTTTCTCCTGAAAACTATTATTTATCATATTTATCAGAATAATATACTGACTTGAATTAAGATCAGATCACATTTTATAACAAGTTTGTTGCTGCCTGCGATTCAGTCCTAAAGTAATATCATGCTATTTCAAGGTATTTTGCGATAATGATATAATTATATTCTTGACAATATGACAAAATATACTTCAACTGTATACTATATACTTATTAAAGAGATATGAACATCTGTTTATTTCGTAAACAGTGACTTTATTATAAAATTATTCTGATTTTGTATCAAATAATAATAATAATAATAATAATAATAATAATGTAACAGAACAAAATGAACCAAAAATGAAAAAAAATAAAAGTGTATAATGTTTAATGCGTGCAAATAAACAATAAACAAACTATTAAAAGTATATAGAAAATAGTAATATAGTACAGTAATATTAATAAATAGCCAAATAAATACAAAACAGTCTGCATTCAAGAATATTGCATAATGATGATCTATAACAATCTTACACACACACACACACACACACACACACACACACATATATATATATATATATATAAGGGGGAGCAGTTAGCTGCAATGCTAACAGTTTCTCCAAGCTGGATTATTTCCTGATAGTTAATGACCACAATGTCTGTATCTTATTCTGAACCTTGTAAGCTGATTAAAGAATACCGGGTTAGATAAGATGCTGAATCAAATAAATCTATAAAAAAGGTGATAATAGTGATTCTAATTTGCATAACCTGTTAAATAAAGCTTCCTGATTGGCCAAAGTCAGAAAGACTGGAAACGACACAAGAGAGAGAGAGAGCGCTGCTTGCCTTGTGGGAGACGAGAGCCAGATCTGCCGGTTGGGCGTCTGTTTATTGATGACGTAGGTCCCATGGCCGCCGCCCACTTTCACAGTCAGGACCCCACTCTGTGAGGAAGAGATGGAGATAATGAACATCAAGTTAAAGCAGTATTTCACTCAGAATGCTAATGTGGAGGAATTTAAATGAACATTAGAGTGGATCTGAATACAGGAAGTTATCTGGCTTCTTTAGGATTTTATTTATTGTTAGCAGCTTAATCAGATCTGTGTGTAATTTCTGTTAATCTGTCAGAAATAAACACAATTCTGTATAAAATCCCTCAGCAGACACAAGCTGTACTAAAACCTGCCCTGCATCACACACCCAACAGACGTGACCAGACAAAACCACAAAAATACATTTTTCACACACACTGAGTAAAGAAAACAGCCACATAAAACAAAGAAACACACGTCTAACATCTTACAGATACTGTTCATATACTCTGTGGACAGTTTTTCCTTTAATTCCAGCTACTTTGAGCTGGATAACGGTGTAAAAAGTGATTTATCAGATTAATTATGCCCCGTCTCACCCAGTCTGAAGGGCGTTTTTGGACAAACTGTTAAAATTTCTGGATCTCTTAACGCTATTCGTCAAAAATAAGAACTTTTTAATCATGATTTACTACAACAAAAGTCCATTTTACACCAGAGTTCTCCTTTAAGGAGAGCATTTATATCAGGGTTGGTTTATGGTGTGTAAGTGCATGTCTGCTGGCCGGTCACTCAATTTAATTCTGTATCAGACGGTCGGTGATGACCTGCTGTAAAGGATTGTGGGTAAAGTCGTAGCTCTGGCTCTTTAGTGTCAGACTGTGCTGCTATCAGGAAGACTGATTAGCTTCTCCTTGACCCCCTGCAGCTCTGAATGTGCTCAGTGAACACGGAGAGGCACTAGTGATCTAGTGGTGCAACGAAGCTCAGCACTCACAGTTTATATGTATATATATATATATATATATATATATATATAAGTATTACACACAGTATTGTGCAAAAGTTTTAGGCACCTGTGGGAATTTTAAGTAAAGTAAAAGCTTCTTATCTGTGCAGTAAGTGTTTATCATCTCAGTAAAACACATTAAATCAGCATTACAATAAATACAAACAGCAAATTTTACAAAAAGCTAAAAGTTTTCCTTAAAACAACAAAACATCTCCTAATCTCTCCTCCTCTTAATTTGAGTTTAATAGAGTTATTTATTTCTATTTCTCATCATATTAATAAACACCTGGTTTGGTGGTAAATTACTGGTAAATGTGGTAAATCAGGTGAGCTGCTGACGGAACTGAACATAATAATATACACATGCTGTCTGAGGAGCATCCAGGAGAAATCTGAATCTCTACACTTTGTTCTTCAGCTCGACTCACAGGATATAAAACATACTTATAGTTAAAAATGAGAATTCCTGAATTTCTTGTTGTGTTTTACTGGATTTATGTTTATTTGCATCTGTTTAAATCATATGTGGTGCTTTTTTTTCTCAGGTAAAACACTCATATTGCTGAGATAAATGGATTAGTGTCATTTGCTTTGGTGCCTAAACATTTTGAACAGTAGTGTGTGTGTGTGTGTAAATATATATATATATATATTTGACATCTTAATAGTCTATATTAAAATCATATGTGATATATATTTATTATGATCAGAGTTTTGGTGGATCACGCAGGTACAGGGTCTGGTCTGATTGCAGTGGTTGGTGGCAGTGTGATACACAGAGTGAGAGAGCTGCTGACAGGTTGATTGGTCGTTCACACCCTCTGTCCTCCCTCTTCCTCCTCCTCCTCCTCCTCCTCCTCCTCCTCCTCCTCCTCCTCCTCCTCCTCCTCCTCCTCCTCTCCCTCTCTCTCCCTCTCTCTCAGCCAGATAAATGTAAGGCGGGAGGATCCAGTCAGCTTCCCCTGGCTGAGCAGAGGAGTGAGATCCTGCCTTCCTGAATCATCCTGAGTAAGAGGAGGAGGAGGAGGAGGAGGAAGAGGAGGAGGGTCCGTGTTGTTCAGAGTTTATGGAGCGTATCTGTTATATGGATCAGGGAAGGCGCTACATCCTCTTTAGCCCGGCGACGTCTCGGCCGCAGCGGAGTGATTTAATAAAACTGCGACTTTTTAAATCATGTGATCGGACAGCTGCTGTCTGAGCCGCCGCTGAGCGATTGAGCCATGTCCCCCTGTCCCCCTGTCTTCATCTCGCTTAGTCTCAGAGCAGAGACACTTCAGAGTCTTCATTCTCTTCTATACTAACATCTTACTTCTCTTATATAGTAGTAAATCTGTGTTTTTGGGAATGTGTTCCAATTAAAGCCTGTAATTAATTCATCAGAATGGGATGTCTACATTTTATTTTATTGTATTTATATATGTTTCGTTATATTTTATCCTTTTGTAACTTTGTGTACTATACACACCTGCTGCTGGATGTCTAGAATTTACCCTCGGGATCAATAAAGTGTCTGTCTGTCTGTCTAGCTAGCTGTCTATCTGACTGTCTGTCTCTAGCTATAATCTGGATTCGAACATTACTCAAATATTCACTATTCACTGTATGCCTGTAACTCTACCTCTTCACTACTTTACTTTAACTGATGCTCTAAACTACTCTTAACCAGTTCAGCAGCACAGCTGTTAACTAAAAGCCAAGATGTGTAAAGAGTTTTTTTTAATGGAGAATCTATAATATAAAACAGGGGTGTCAAACTCATTTTCACCGAGTGCCACATCGGCACAATGTAACATATAAATGTAACAAATGTAGCCAAATGTAATATAAAATAACAAATGTAACTGCTCCTTAATGTAAAATAACTCTGAATGTATTACTAATACAAATAAAAATATAAAAATATATATGTTTGCTTGTTGTTCTGTTATAACAAAAATCCACAAACTCCATCAATCAATGATCAAACTATTCAAGTGAATAAACAACAACATACTATATCACAATATTAACTTTGATCAAAACATTTGATATACTGAAAATGCAATTAGCAGGCTTAAATTAGTATATTTTCAAAAATTTTGAGCTGCTAAAAACATGTGACAGATGTAGCATTTCACAAAAAATGAAACTGAAACAGCCTTTCATTAAACTTAAGAAATGCTTTATGGATTGTGGATTTCATTTTTCAGCAGGAATCGGCACACAGCCAAGAGCACCAAAATGAGATCTTTTAATATTATTTTTTTTAATGAAAAATTAAGGTAAATGTGTAAAAGCAAAATCGGAAACATTTTATATACAATAAGGGTACATTAATTAGTAGTTCATCGATAGAATGTCACAACTTGTTGTTAACAGACACGAGTTAAGGCATTATAAATCATTACAAATGTGTTTAACTTTTAAAAAAAATAATTTATTATTATTTTTAATGCTCTTAAGCATTACAATTTAGTAATGTTTATTAATATCTATAACAAGTGTCAATTAATAAATTGCTGAGAAATTATTTTACCAGTTACACGTTTATTACTCTTTTAAATCCTGTTATTTGTGACCCTTATTGTAAAGTGTTACTGCAAAAACGTATTTGTCGACATGTGCAGAGTAGTTATTCAGTTTAAGACCGTTTAAGATGCTGTATTTATATCTAAACTCGCTCTATTTCTGATCATCAGCATCATTCCTTCAGAGCTCAGTTTTACTGGGTCAATAAAAACAGGGTTTCTCAGAGGAAGCCTGGTCCTACATACCACCAGCTGGACGGCTCTGGCTGAAATGGGTCAATATGGTCACGTGACGGAGGAGAGCAGACTGAACTAACTGTTCAAACTATTCCACACAAGTGAGAAACTGAGACGCAACAGCAGAGTAAAGTATAAAGCATCGATTAAAATAATGGCTTGATGACTGATTAATGATGTTTTTATATCAGTACTATTTATTCTGGTTAAACTTATCAACCCGACTAGCAAATATATTCCTCATGTTTGAGCTGAACAGCTGTTCAGGTGCAGTTTAACCTGATTAATTACCCAGATAATTAATAGTCAGATGTATGAGGTAGAGTCACCTGGAATTCAGGCTTTCAGTTAGCAGCTGTGCTGAACTCATCAAGAGTTAATTACTTTAATTTCTTGTCTCTTAATGTAAAGTTTGAGAGCATCAGTTAAAGTAAAGTAGTGAAGAGGTAGAGTTACAGGTATACAGTGAATAGTGAATATTTGAGTAATGTTCTATCTGTCTGTCTATCTGTCTATCATAACATAAGGTCATTTCTGGGTCATTAAAAGACAAATATGATACTCTGTTGAGTCCTGACAGTAAAGAATGTACAGAAGTAGGATAAATTCTTCCTAAAAACTCAGACAGGACTATAAAATCCTGAGGAATGTTAGAAATGTTCCGTTTATGTGGAGAAATAACAGAGCAAAAGAACATAAATCTGAAAAACTACATTTCTTAAAAATAGAGCAACAGCAACCCCTAGTGGCCATTTAAATAAACTGCATATTTAATGCAGGGTATCTGCAGGTACAGGGAAATGAATTTTAAGATGCAAGAAAAAAATATTATAATAATTTTCCCCAGTAATTAAACATTTCACTATATGGCTTATGTGTGCAAAATCATAGCACAAATAAACTGGTTCGTTTCTCACTGGATGAACATTGTTTTTTTATTCTATAAACTACGGACAAAATTTCCCCAATTTCTGAACTCTTAAAACTTTATAAATATGAACTTGTTTTTTTCTTTTCATTATTTGAAATAGTCTGAAAGCTCTGCATCTTTTTTGTTATTTCAGTCATTTCTCATTTTCTGTAAATAAATGCTCTAAATGAGAATATTTTTATTTGTAATTTGGGAGAAATGTTGTCTGTAGTTTATAGAATAAAACAACAATGTTCATTTTACTCAAACATAAACCTATAAATAGCAAAATCAGAGAAACTGATGCAGAAACTGAAGTGATCTCTTAATTTTCCACACCGTGCATATTCCTAATCTGAGACTGTACTCACAGCGAACACAACGTCGTAGTCTGCTGCAGTAATGCTCTCGTCCATTAGGTCCTCAAAATACTCGGCCAGAGCGTCCAGCGTTTCATCTGCCAGCTTCTCATACGCAGCTTCTGTTATCTCCCTGCAAAATCACAGGAAACAACAAAATCTCATGACAAATTTTATCATAATTAATCTATTGATTGTTTTGTCATTGCAGTTATACCAAGAAAAATGCTTTATTAGAAAATAAAAGCTTCATTTACTTGAACTGAAGAGCATTTTCCTCTGTGAGGGGAGAGCTGACGTGAAGCGCTCTTCTCGTGATATCTCCATGTGTAAATTTATTCCACTAAAACAAGAAAATAATAATAAATAGTGTTAATCGATTAAAAAATTTAATCAGAATAACCATTAATCAACAATATTCTGTGATTAACTGCAATTAATCACACTTGTTCTTTTTAAGATGCATGTTTTTATAGTGGATATTTAAATGTATATAAAAAATGAATGTAAGACATGTAAAATGCAGTTATTACGTTTATATTAGTGGTGTTAAATTAAATACTAGTATATACTTGTATATGTTTGAGGGGAGATAAAACCAACGTGGGGCAGAGGAATGCAAAAAAAATGCAGGACAGATTTTTTTTGGTGTCAATGGTATTTTATTGTATTGATATGTGACGCTAAATATTGAGATTTAAAAATGCCCATTTAAGGAGATAGGGAGCCCAAAAACGGGTGGAAAAATGAGAACTAAAGTCACACCGAGTGCGACAGACAGAGAGAAACAGGCGAGGGATATAAACAAAAGCTCTCCAGAGAAGCATTTTATTTATTTTTTTTTCATTATCATTCATTATAGTTCAAACAACCTCACAGGCCAAATGTTTCATGCTTGGGGGCCAAACCTGGAGAATTCTGAAAAATTACAAAGGAATTGTCTTGTGATATATCGAGTATCACAGAATCACAATATCGTAACATAATCGTTATCGTGAGATTCCTTGTGATTCCCAAATATGGAACAACATAGTAGTTCCTGTCCCATGATATCTGGCACTGGTAACTTACCCCGGTTCTGTCAGCCCACAGAGCTGCTGCTGTCTTTAACTCTGGCTTTCCTGAGATAATGCCGTAAAATCCACCACATCTTCCCTATAAAACAAAAACACTGAAATTAAAACACGTCTGTTTTAAATCACATGACTTAAATTACAGTCCCTTCCAGAAGAACTAAAACAGTGAGATTAATCTCCTTAATTCTTAGTTTTTAAAGGCATTAAGTTACTAAACAAACAGCCAGCGACGCTTCAAATGTTCTTAAATAATCAGCAGATAAATGTAAAAATAATAATAATCAGGTTAAAGTTGAGTATAATCAGGTTTGGTGAGATGACGTCACGGCGCACTGCAGTAACAGTGCCGCAGGGCAGCAGCAGATTACTGCAGGTTAGCTTTAGCATTAGCGGAGTTTATTTAACATTAAACCCCGCGCTCCTAACTTACCTGCTGTCCCCCGGCCCGCGCTGCGGTACTGCGGGATCTGAGCGCTGCGGGAGCCGCTCGCTGATTCCTCCACCTGGATCTCTGCAGCAGGAGAAACACGCGCTGCCATTTATTCACCAGCACTGACATTACTGCTGATCCCCGGCCTGTAACCCCGCCTTCCTTCCTACACCATCCCGCCGGCACACCGACCCGCTTAAAAATAAAAGTCCCACAACACTGACCTTTAATGCTGATATCCGGCCTGTAACCCCTCCTTCTCCGCACACCAACCCGCGTGCACCCCAAAACGATTTCAAAATAAAAGTCACACAACACTAATTTACCCGATCCACTAATATATACGTTGAAAAGCACAAATAAACGAATAAACAAAACGGAATCAAATAAATACAAAATAAGTGTAGCCGATACATTTAGCAAAAACAAATAAAAAAATTACAAATTATAAAATTAACATGTTGTAAAAACAAACAAACAAGCAAACAAATAAAAGAAAGAAAATAAGAAATGAAGAAAATATATACATTTAATAATACGTTAATATATATTAATAAACAAATAAACAAATGAGTTAAACATAATTCATTAATTCATTATGTATTTAATATGAGCAAAGAACAAAGGAGTGTCCCGAGGAAAAAACTAAACCATTTTTTTTAGAAAAAAAAAGACAAAACAAAATAGAGAAACATTGTACGCAAATATGCTGAGACGCCTATAAACAGCCAGTAGAGGGAGCTGTAATATTTCTAAATGTTAATAAATCATAATAAATCATTACTTATTACAAAAAGAAAAAAAGATAAGAGATAGAAACAGATAAATCTAAAAAAAAAAAAGAAAGAAAAAAGATATTAAAAATTATATCATTTATGGCAATGCTTTCTGGGATGTTTTATTGTATACAAAAAATCTTATCGGGACAGGCCTATTGTAATATGTTTTTTATTTTTTTATTATTTTATTATTTTCCTTATTTTTTATTTGTTTTATTTTATCTTGTTAGTATTTTTATTTAGCATGGTTAAGAAAAGACAAAAAAGAAGAGTAGCAAAAGAAAGGAAAGAAAACACACACACACGTGTTTATACTCCTGTGCCGGCAGGTGGCGCAGTAGAGGTGAGCCGCGGTGCTGCAGTACAGTAGTGCTGAACTGCAGAAACTTAGAGAGAGAGAGAAAAGAGAGAGAGAGAGAGAGAGAGAGAGAGAGAGAGAGAGAGAGAGGCGGAGACGCTTCAGCTGCTCCTGATGATCGATTCCTCAGACTGGAGGTGAAAGTCTCCTCCTGCAGAAGCGGCGCAGATCCGGATCTTTCTCTCTGGATAAAATCATCCGGATTCAGCGCTCAGACTGCGGGACTCTCTCTCTCTGTGTGTCTCACCTGCACTCAGGTAGGAATTCCTTCTCCTCCTCCTCCTCTTCTTCTCCTTCATTCTCTCTCCCTCTGGTCTGATCCGGATAGAGGGAGAGACAGACCACCTGCCCGGAGGGTGTTATGTAATCCCTCTCTGTCTCTGTCTGTGTGAACGGAAAGAGGAGTAGAATCTGGATTATTATGTGTGCAGTGTCTCCAGCTGAAGGTGAAGTGTGTGTGTGTGTTAGTGTGTGTGTGTGTGAGGAGGAAGCTGTGAGATGTGGTGTAATAGCCATGAGACAGCATTAATACCAGCATCTCTCTAATTCACCACTTACTTCTACTGCTGCTGATAATAATAATGCTGCTGCTGGTTCTGTAAACTGGTCTGAACTGGACCTGCAGTGTCAGACTGGGAGCATGGCTGTGTGAACTGGTGTGTTTTATCTGTGAGTTTAGACAGTGTGGGAAAGTGTGAAGTGATGTAATAGTGATTGCAGGCTGGTGGTGTGTGTGTGGTCTCTCTATGTGACAGTGTTGAAGAGCACTGTTGTAGATCACACTGTTCACAAGTGTTTCTGCTTCTTTACAGTTTCTTTATTTCACTTTAAATCATTCGCACATTAAGATACATGTCTCATTAGCTCTTATAACTACTATATTCTTACCAGTTTCAGTCCCTTTCCAGTCACTGTCACTTTTATGAAACACTGTGATCGAAAAAAAAAAAACTCACTCAAAACTTACATATATATCTCATACAGACTGTAGGTACAGATCCCACCTTCAGATGAAGTCTGTTGGCTAATCCTGCTGTGTATTACTGTGTATTGCACGTTCAGAATAAGGGAGCCATCCAAAAATGTACAGTATGTACATCTGTTTACTTAAGTTTACCTATAGAAAGCCTGTGGATAATCACTACACTGGGGGACACACCGAGAATGCAAATAGACTGTGGAAAAAGTCAATAGAAAAGAAGAAAAGGAGGTAATGGCAACAGACTAAACTAAAGTTATTATTATTAATGTATATGTGGCCACAAATATTTACCTTAAAACAACTTAAAATAGTTTTTACAATGTTTAGAAATATCCACTTTTACATAAAACAGACTTTAAACTGATTGTGGGTTTAGAGTTTGAGTGTTTTTGTTAGTGTTGCTATGGTGGGTTATAGTGGGTTTTAGTCACATTCTTTTTTTTTAAGAAATTTAGGTATTTTTAATCAACATTAAGATTAGTCTGATGATTAATAAAAAAATACTGTTTCAAAACTTTATCTATGTCCTGATATATTTTGCAAAACATGTTTAATAAGAATAATAATAATAATAATGATGATTTTCTGTGATGTACTACCTAAAAGTGCACCCCTGGTTTGTTTGGTGTGTGTGTGTGTGTGTGTGTGGGTTTGAGTTTAGGACATTGTGTACCAGGTTTTGGAAAAAACAGGATAAATATTGAAATATAAAATAGATGGTCATAACAATTTTTTTTCTCAAATATTTAACAAAATAAAAGCATATCAGTACTTTAAAATCAATAAATGTAATAAATATAACATAATGTAATATAATAGCACACATATATAATACATACCATATAATATAAAACATTATACTTGTATTATTATAATGTTATAACTACTTGCGGTTTGTTTAATGTCATGTATACGTTATATGTCCAAACCAAAATCAATTTATTAAGCTACTTTAAGTTGCATTGAGTTAGATTGGTGACACAAATGTGCAAATTGCACAGCTTGTTTAGTGCTTGTTTAGATGCAGTCCTCCACGTATACGGTGGTTTCCGGTTAAGAGTACGCTGTGCTCTATTGGCTAATACTTCTCACCGGTGTGTGGATGAGTGCTGAGTGTAAATAATTGTGTGTAAAACCTGCAAATGCACAAGACAGCTTGTCTAGTGCTGGATGCAGTCCTCCAGGTGAACGGTTGTTTCCGGTTAAGAGTACGCTGTGCTCTATTGGCTAATACTTCTCACCGGTGTGTGGATGAGTGCTGAGTGTAAATAATTGTGTGTAAAACCTGCAAATGCACAAGACAGCTTGTCTAGTGCTGGATGCAGTCCTCCAGGTGGACGGTTGTTTCCGGTTGAGAGTACGCTGTACTCTATTGGCTGGCGCTTCTGTCCTTTGTGTGGATGAGTGCTGAGTATGAATGGTTGTGTGTAAAACGTGCAAATGCACAATGCAGCTTGTTTAGTTGCCCAATGCAGTCCTCCAGGTGAACGGTGGTTTCCGGTTGAGAGTACGCTGAGCTATAGCATCCTTGGGTTTCTAGAAAAGCGCTAAATAAGTTGTATATAAGTATATAACTTAAAATATTAGGTTTCTAAGGGATTGGCACCAATAATATAAAACAAATCTAAGTGTTTCTAACGCTGATTCTTTTATTATTCACAATTAAATACCCATTAACAAAATCTTAGTATTAGGGGAAGAAAAAGTAGTGTAATTAATCGTGATTAATCACCAAATTTAAACCAAATTATAGTGATTAATTGGATTTTTCTGGAACATGATTCACACACTGATTAAATGAATACTCCTAACTTTCAGTACACTAAACTCTCTTTAATGTACAGGACATTGTCTGGCTGTCTCTGAAGTGTCATGTGATCAGGGCGCAGTGAGACTCGATGGCAGGGTCACTGACACACAGCTTTGTACCTGCAGGCCCTTCTGTCACATGACTTTTGGGAACAATGGGAGGAAGACGGCCGGTTTGAAGCTGTGCTGAGAATTCTTCTTGTGTTTATGTTCGGGTTGGTTTGATTGCTCTGGACAGTGTTCACGAGTCGCTCCTCACACTCACAGTGCAGTCGTGCACTGACACCGCACACTGTTCACACTCACAGTGCATTAGGCTACTGTCACTGACCAGGAGCTTCTTCAGAACACCACAACCAGACCCACGTACTCTAACTAGGATGGAGCTTTATGGGAAAAGCTAACAGCTGAGTGCCAGCTTTCAGTTTCTTTGATTTTACCAAATTAAAAACCTCTGGAATATAATCAAGAGGAAGATGGATGATCACAAACCATCAAACCACCAAACTGAACTGCTTGAATTGATTTTTGCACCAGGAGTAAAGCAGCAGAAAGTTATCCAAAAGCAGTGTGTAAGACTGGTGGAGGAGAACATGATGCCAAGATGCATGAAAAAAAAACGTGTTAAAAACCATCAGGATTATTCCACCAAATATTGATTTCTGAACTCTTAAAACTTTATGATTTTATGAATATGAACTTTATCATAATTAAGCATTATTTAGCATTATTTGAGTTTTTTTGTTATTTCAGCCATTTCTCATATTGTAATTTGGGAGAAATGTTGTCTGTAGTTTATAGAATAAAACAACAATGTTCATTTTACTCAAACATAAACCTATAAATAGCAAAATCAGAGAAACTGATTTATAATAACAATAATCCATATTGACATTTGTATTTATAAGCATCTACACTTGATAAATCTTTTAAAATGACATATCAATATAGAAATGCTTCTCAGTGTGGATCAGGATAGATGCTGTCCAGCAAATCTTAGCAAGTGAATTTATCTCATTTCAAATTAAATTAAATCTCATTTTATACCTGATAAAAGTTTTCTTCTTACTAAATATTGTGTAAAAAAATATTATTTTGCTTAAAAACAATGATCTTAATCAGTTTGATTAGAATTAAGTTAATTTGAACTAGAAAAATAAGCACAAAAAGTCACTTGTCAAGTTTTTCTGATCCTTGTGTCCATATTTAATCCAAACAATGCTTGATTTAAGTCACAATTCATCATTTTGAGAATGTGAAATTGCTTATTCTCAGCCTATAGGTTTCAATTTACATATATTTTGTCTAGTTTTTGAATATGGATTGAAGAATCACCTCTATTTCATGGGCTTTATTCGTAAAAATGAAAGTGATTTTGGTTTCTCTCTCTTATTTAAACAGAACTTGAAATGTGTGTGTTTGTCTGTGTGTCCAAAAGCAGGAAACCAGACCGGTGTGACCGGCTAAAATTAACGTCAATGCTTGAATACGCACAAGTCAGAGCAGCAGTCAATACTGAGGACGTAAAAGTTCTGTTTATTTATGGTTTGATAAGTCAATAACGTACTTATCGAGACAGGTGAATGTGCAAATGACGGATAACCATTAAACAAACAACCCAGAGCCTGAGAAAGGTGGTGTGTGTAAATTAGAGTAAATAAATAGAAACACAGCATTAAGTGTACAGTAGCTGAATAAACTGTACGGTATGTTTATATAGCTCTTTTCACAATAGCAGAAGCAACACATACTGCTCATTTATACTGTTCCCACAATGCCGTGCGGCATTCCTCTACTGACTTCCTACCACAGGCCAGAAGACACACACACACACACTCCTCGCCATCTTCTCTGCTGGCCTGAGATCTGTGCTCTGTGGTTTCTAATGTGAAGTAATAGGTCAGCTCATGCATATTAATAGCTGGTGCAAGATTAGGTCTAAAAGAGCAGCAAATCTCAGCAGCAGCAGCAGCAGCAGCAGCTCAGGAGGAGACTGACGTCAGATCAGCTCATCAGAACCCCGAAAACTGAGCTGCAGAGGCTCCAGAACAGAGTTTATGATGCACATATGAGTTTAATTTATTAATACAACAAAAATTAGTTAAAACTAACTTTTACATAATACAATAATAAATTAACTAAAAAAAATAAAAGCAATAATAATAATACATTTTAACAAAGTTAAAAGTTAAAAAAGTTAAGTTAAAAAGCAATAATACAAAACTATAATAATAATAATAATAATAATAATAATAATAATACAAAAATCAGGAAACAATTAAAAAGGAAATAAAAAACTAAAAGAAGAACTAAATAAATAAATAAGATTAAGTAAAACAGGTAAAGGCTGTCTGAAGGGGGTTAGATATTAAATGTTTAAAATGATTTAGTGCATTTTGTGCTTAAACAACTCAGAACCGCCTTGAGTATTGTTTCCACAAGCTTCTGCAATGTCACAACATTAATTTATTTTTTTCTTTTTTAGCATTTTATTTCAAATTTTCTCTTATTTTTTTTTTTTTTACCAATTTAGCTGGGCTGATTCTTTTTGTGCTGATCCACATCACCCTAGGAATGATGAGGGAAAGAAAGAGCATCATCTACTGTACTGTACCCACCCAGAGACAGCAAGACCAACTGTGCTCTCTCAGGGCTCCAGCAGCTGAGCAAGTGAATTTTTCTAAATTTAAGGCAATAAATCTTATTTTCTTCTCTGATAAGACTTTTTGTCTTACTAAGCATTGTGTAAGTTTTCGATTATTGCGCACGATACGATTTCGCATTCCCCTAATAGACATGCACCTTTAATACAATCCTGCAATACAGATCACTATAAACTAGGGCTGCAACGATTAGTCGATATAATCGACAATGTCGATTATTTAAATTTGTCGACTACAAATTTTACTGTCGACTAATCAAGTCGACTAATCAGGTTTACAATCAACTTAGTCTGTGTCTCCAGAAGTGCCCAAACACAACAGATTACATATTTAATCACTAATATATTTGTACTTTTCACATTTAAATAACATTCAGATATTTAAATGCTATTTAAATCTCATGTTCTGCTTTTTTTATCGTTTTTAGAGATGGTAGAAATAATCATTGACTAATCGACTAATTGAAAAAATAATCGTCAGATTAGTCGACTACCAAAATAATCATTAAATGCAGCTCTACTATAAACATACAGTGCTGTTAAAATGCTTCATGTCCCTCTGTACAAAAATTTCGTAAATAACAGCTCCCTCCATCCAGTTCTAACTTTTAAAAATCCCCAACAATCAGCTGCAGCGTTGTTTCTCTCAGTGCTGAGTGACTGAAGGATGTGAAGAGCTGTGGTATAAGAGGCACTGAGGGGGCTTCAGTCTTCAGTCGCTCAGGAGGAAGGGTGTGTTTAGTGTGACGGCTTTGCGTGGGAGCGTTTGTGCTTTTAGTCTGCCGTGCAGTCATCACAACCAAAGGTTATCGTGGCAGAGGTTTTGACTTGGAAATCAGTGGATGCAAATCACCTCTTCTAAAGCCTCAAACAGCAGCAGAACGAGCAATACTTTAACTTCAGATCAGAAAAAGCCCAATTCCTCTACAGTAAGCCTGTCACAATAATTACATTATCGACTTATCGTTCAATAAATGGACATGATCTCAATCATTTTATTAACGTGATATCGTCCATTGTGTTTGCACTTACTAAATGCACTTACATATACTGTCACTGTGGGCGAGTAAAGGCTGAGGCATGGTCTTTACACCAGTCCAACGCGGACCAGCTGGGACAGACAGGGGCTATATATATATATATGGCTATAACCTACTGGAACTTTTCGGGTTCCATAATTATGTGCATGAACAGAATTGGAAAGTTTGTCTTTTAAAAGGATGTTATATCATGTTACCATTATATTAATGGCATTTAATGGTCTTAAAAATGCCTTAAAATGTTTTATTCTATAAACTACAGACAACACATCTCCCAAATTCCAAATAAATATATTTTAATCATTTAGAGCATTTATAAGCATTTATTTGCAGAAATAGCTGAAATAACAAAAAATAAAAAAAACGCAAAGCTTTTAGACAAGTATCTAAATTTTTTAGTTTACTAATAATTTGAACACAGAAACCGTCTCTTACATTGTGCTACAATTTCATGGTAAACGGACCAATACGAACTCTTCAAAATGACCTGAAATAAACTATTTTTACATTGACTTCAGTTGAAAGTTTAGAAGGTTTTATCTCTCTCTCCTGAAAAGCTGCTGTTTTGGAGATACTTGTTTTTCACTGGACAGCGACGATATTCATAAAGTTTTTAAGAGTTCAGAAATGTATTCAATATTTGGTGGAATAACCCTGGTTGGTTTTTAAACACATTTTTTTTGTCATGCATCTTGGCATCATGTTCTCCTCCTCCACCAGTCTTACACACTGCTTTTGGATAACTTTATGCTGCTTTACTCCTGGTGCAAAAATTCAAGCAGTTCAGTTTGGTGGTTTGATGGCTTGTGATCTTGATCCAATAGATATATCTTCCTATAGATTTTATATTTCAGAGGTTTTCAATTTGGTAAAATCAAAGAAACTCATAATTTTTATCATTTTTAAGTGGTTTGTTATATTATATATATTTTTTGAGTTCTATAGTGTGGAATTATGACTGCATGGCTGCATGATTTGAGTTGGTGTGGATTTTTATTAGTGATATAGATGGGTTTTTGACTTGACCTTCTCTTCTGCTGCTGCTGGCCGTACCTTCATCTCATCAAATGTCAGGGAGCGCTGTCGACGGTCTCGGCCTCGGCGGACGGCTCCAATCAGTGGATCAGCATGATAATGAAATGAACAGCATGTGAGCTTCATTTAACAGAGCTTACATAACACTGAGCTGGACTCTTCCGCGTGTTGGTTGGACCAGTGCGGCGCTCTCACTGAACACATGTGACCTTTGTGTTTTTAGGGGGAGATATATAACGGACTTTCTGTAAAAAGAAAGCAAATTATTTCATTACGTTAAGGAGTGGCTGGAGTTCACTGGTATTCTTTTTAACCCATTACAATGGACATCGTGTATTTATTTTTATGTTTTGTTGCACATAACGCTAATTAAACCCTATTGTCCATCACACTGTAAACTGTTTGACCTCAAATGATTTAACCCTCCTGCTATCCTCTGATTTAGTAACACCCTTTATTCCCTTTAAATTGCTGGGTCAATGTGATCCCAGCAATTTAAACCTGCAAAAAAATTATAATTCCAGATAATTAAACATGTTAGCAAAGTTTACTTAC
The DNA here is from genome assembly GCF_023375975.1 of Astyanax mexicanus. Classification (NCBI taxonomy): domain Eukaryota; kingdom Metazoa; phylum Chordata; class Actinopteri; order Characiformes; family Acestrorhamphidae; genus Astyanax; species Astyanax mexicanus. The sequence goes on along the minus strand of NC_064419.1, from coordinate 1,037,127 downwards.
CAGTTTTTTTTTTATGTTTACTTGACAAAAGTATTAGTGGTTTTGGTGTTATATTATTATAAGTGGTTTATTACACAATAGAGTCTTCTATTGTGTGCGTTGTTGTCTTAAAGGGTTAAATGAAAGTAAAGATCACACGCTTTTATTCTGTTATTTATTCAGCTGGTTTCCTGCTCCAGGTGTAGTGTATAAAGGTGTTGTAGATTGTTTGTAGATTGGTCACTCAGCTGTTCTGTAGATCAGCAGTGTTAATGTTACTCTCGGTTTTGTTGACCGAGGGTTGTGATAAACAATAGACGGCTGATATACTGTACAATCCCTCCCTGATTAAAGCTCACCCAACATGTTTCTGCATCAAGTCTTTCAGCTCTTTAAAAGATCTCACGCCTTCCACCTTCCACCTGCTCCTAAACCCATACATCACCTTACAGCCACTGAGAGATTCTATAGAGTAGAGCTTCTTAAACTGTGGTCGTGTGCTAAGCTTTAGAGTTCGTATGGGGGCTTGAATAATCCTGGAAAATGCTTAAATTTTAACTTTATTTAAGTTCTATAATTAGGAATAATTATTATAATTTAGGTGTTATTTTAGTCCTCTTTTTATTTAATTGTGTTTATATTTTGTATCATTCTTATTATTTATCTTTTTATTTTATTGCTTAACATTTGGTAGATTTCATTTTTTTGTTCATACATTACTTTATTTTTAGTACATTTTATATTTTGTTACTCTGTTATCATTTTATGCTAAATCAGAATAGTAAGTTACTGTTTATGTAAATAAATAGACAAAACATTTATATATAAATATATATATAAACACTTATTCTGGCATCTGTACACCTGAATCTTCACACACATTTGCTTTAGTCCATGTGGAGCACTGTGGAATTTGGTACACTCCCTGTTTTAAGTGATACACTGGGTAAACACTGGGCGATGTTCTTCATATCAGTGGTTTATTAACCTCAATAAAACGTATAGACACGCACGTATCCCGTCCTGCTCATCTTCAGGGAAAAGCAGCTTTAACTGTGTCCACTAGCAACATTCCCCAAGTGGCCTCTGAGTTCCAGGAATGAACTGACTGTCATACCTGTTTCCAGGTGGTCATTAGTTTTGCCCGTTAGCGGCCTTGGGGAAAGAATCTTAAGTAGTTCCAGCATCTCCACATTTATACACTACTTTTAACACCCAAAAACTAGAATTAGGTGCAGCACATCGGCTAGATGATGTTTTTGGAGGAGCCTGTCTCTCATTTACCATGAAAATTAAAAGGGTTTAGATGTAAATCAGTCTGAAAATACAGTTAAAACATTTCAGAACAATTAGAAATCAGCTGTCTATAAATATTTCAGTTGTTTTAACTGGCCAGAACAGACAAACCTAGAAAAATACACCAAATAGAAGACCACAAGGTGCATAAAGATGTCTCCAACAATCCTATTTATGACATAATGGGACTTAAAGGTAGAACGTTATAATTTAAATATTTATTGCGATAGAAAATGTTTAAATAACATTTTTTTGACGCTGTATTTTCACACTATTAGGCAAACTTAAAATCCTGTAATTTTCCCAAAGTGCTGTTCAGAGGTGAATATTATTGGCCTTTAGCCTGCTGCTAACCCTTAAGCAAGCACTGCTGAAGCAGTATTAGCATTAGCTGCTAACAGCTCTGAGCGCTAGCTAGTTCTTTGATACTTCGCTGTGAGTATTATAGGCCTTTAGCCTGCTGCTAACCCTTAAGCAAGCACTGCTGAAGTAGTATTAGCATTATCCGCTAATTGCGCTAAATATTTTGGACTGTAGTCTGAGTGTTTATCATGTTAAAACAAGCTACAGGGGAACGAACCGCTAGCTAATATTGCCTTAGCTGGCTTACCGAAACACTTGCTACTAGCGGTAGCACTTAGTCATTAATGCTAATGCTGCTGCACCCAGCCTTAGTGGAAATCTGTCACCTCTACTTTAATGTAATTTATTTTTATGCATTTCATGCATGACCAGTGGAGCAAATCACATAGAGATTAAATGTAGCAGTATTACAAAATTAGCTTTTTTATTATTTGTTTTATTCTGATCGATTATAACTCTTTATTCCCAGTGGTGAAGAGTCTTAGCTCTTACAGTATCATGACACTTCAGTGGCGGTTTGATCTTAACAGTACTTTAGACCCTGGAGAGCTCTTAAGATCCTGGATCTTTTCTTCTTTATAAACAGATCTCTGCTCCACTACCTTTTGTCTTTGATCCAGTTGTTCATTTAGCTGCTGGAAAAAGCAGCGTTTCCCTGCAGGAGTGACTCAGACCTCAGATCAGCAGCAGTAGGAAGAGGAAGAACAGAAGAAGGCTTGTTATCTGTGAACTGGAGGTCCACCCATGTGTGAAAAGGCATGTGGAGTCCACTGGCCAAAGTAATAACATGATATAACCCTTAATAACACTGAAAAACAAAACAACTCTGAATTTACACAGGACAAAAATCAACATCCATGACTCCACATGAATCCTGCCCACGGCTGGTGCTGGAGATTAGGGGTGGAACGATATGGCCCTAAAATAATATCACGATATTTAATGGTATTTTCACGATAATGATACTTTTGGCGATATGAGAAAAACACTGAATTAAAAAAAATGTATATTTAAAGAATGCATTACTGTATTTTATTATGGCATACAGTATGATATGGCACGTCCATATTTAACTTGAGATATTAAAAACATCAGGGTACTAGGGGTAGGCGATATGGCTCTAAAATAATATCACGATATTGCATGGTATTTTCACGATAACGATATTTTGGCGATATGACAGTTATTATTTAAATTATTTAAAATTTTATTATTGCATGCAATATGATATGGCTAACTGATATGGCTAAAAAAAAATTTGTATCAGATGATCCAGGATTAAAGTAAAATAAATTATACTGGACAGATATAATCTGTCTTTAGTAGATATATAATGGATAATTAGAACAGTGTGAATTTTGTTCTTTTGCTAAAAAGGGCAAAAAAGTAGTACCCTGATGTGATAATTAGGTAATTAGGGGTGGGTAATATGGCATTTCAGGGTATAATATTGTTCACGATATTCAACATTTTTGGCGATATTATCACGTACGATATGATACATCCCTACAGGGTACTACTTTTTTATGTTTTTATCAGAAAAATTCACATTGTTCTCGTAATTTTCCATTATTCTTGATTTTTTTGTTTTTATTCAGTGTTTTGTCATATCGCCAAGAGTATCACTATCGTGAAAATACCATAAGATATTGTGATATTGTTTTAGATCCATATCGCCCACCCCTGGTTGATAGTGAAGTTGAACTCCCGTTGAGTTAGTTAATCACAGTTAATTCATTATCTCAGACTTCTCCTGTTATCACCCATTTTCACCTAGTTTTCTTTTCTTTTCTCTACTTCTTTTTCCTCATCCTCATCTCTCTCTCTATTTCTCTCTCTTTCTGCTGCCCTTGCCTCCAGTCTCTCGGCCTGCAGGCTTTTGTCCTAATCAGCCTCCTCACGCTGCTCGCCGCATGCAGAGCGAGACCCGCCTAGAATAGTAAACAGACTTAAACAACCCCAGCACTCTCTCTCTCTCTGCTGCTGTTTTCCTTCTCCTCCTCCTTCCTCCTCCTTATCTCTCCCTCCATCCTCCCTCCTCCTGCCCGGCTCGCTGTATCAGAAGCCAGTAGTCTGTCTGCTGTGGAGTGTGTTTTTGTAAATGCTTGTTAATGCTCTATTAGCTGCTCAGGAGGTGTGTGCTCACATCCATTAGCTGTGCACTTGAGTCCACTGCAAACAGGCAACCCTCACTCTGCGCTAAAATTAGTCTGTATGGTCAGTCTGGTCTCCTGCGGTGACATGTGCCACCGATGCTTTCCACTTCCCATTGCTCAGCACCTGATCTCAGATTTGCATTCGTGAACGTGCCGTTCCATTTATAGCACACCGACATCATACACAACAATACACACATCCAACAATATAAAAAATTCCATTCAGAACAAGCAACGAAATATAGGATATAGGTCCGATGATCCTGCGAAATTCTTTGTTTCTATGTCAACAGCTGTGGGAGGAGATAGTGCCAACCTAATAATTGAAGAGTAGTACAATGTACAACATGTAAAACCTAGCCAAATAAATCCCTATCCGGACGGGATTATTTTCTCTTTTATGGGAGTTTTTATCCTCTGTGATTTTATTCCCGTCCAGAACGATCATGTACGTGATTTTCTCAGATGTCCTCTGAGATAAAAAATTACAGGCTGAATTATCTACTGTTTCTGTGCCCCTCCGGTAATTTTAGTCCCGTCCGGATGCACATCTCTGAGTTTCATCTCCTCACGTTTATTAAAATAGCTATTTGTCCACTGCATGTGTTTCCATGGAGATCCTTGTTAAAAACACAACAGCGAGTGGAAATGGAGGAGCTGCTGAACAGCGTTATTTAATGTCATGTGACCGAGAAGGCCTAAAAACTCACTGGTCCTCCTGTTTTTTTCACCTCCTGAGTTTTATCACTTAAGATTTGTTTCTTTTCATTCGTTTCTTTTTCTAGGGTGATGTGGATCAGCACAAGGCTGCGTCTGTGAGCTGATGTATCAGAAACGAGTCGCTTTGCTTTTTTTTCCTGAGCGTTAGCGCCGTGATGCTACTTGGCAATGCTACATCAGCAGCAGTTACATGTGTCGGAGGAGGCGTGTCAAAAATGTGAGAATGTATATTGCTAATTGGTCAGAACTCTCTGAGGCAGAGCAAGAGAGTAAATACATTAAAAATGTCCTGTGTTCTGGACTAGTCAGTCATGTGAGTTAAATGTAAATTGCTGTTTTTATTGGTGCCTTTATCTTTTCCAGTCTTTTTATTGCTTTTTATTGCTCCGTCCCAACTTTTTTTGGAGATGTGTTGCTGCAACCACGCTCTAAACGAGTGAATGTTTTCTTATGCCGTGTAATAGAGCTGAGCAATATATCAACATTTTATTGTATAGATTTGCAGATCGTTGCATTCTATTTTTATTTACATTTATTCACATTTTACACAGTTCTTACTTGTTTTTAGAACTGGGATTGCACTACTGTATGCATAATTCTGACTTATCCACTTGAATAATCAGTTCATCACCTGTATCAGATAATAATCGTGTGATTGGTGCGCGTGTTCGCTCTCTCTGTCACTGATTGGTCTGTAAATAGATGCCCTGCAGGCCTGTAGAAGACTGGCAGTCCTCTTAGTCATAACAAAGAGAGAGAGAGAGAGAGAGAGAGAGAGAGAGAGAGAGAGAGAGAGAGAGAAAGAGAGAGAGAGCTGCTTTTTGTGCCGGGGCGTCTAAACGTGTCCTAAAATCAGACCCTTCAACTTATCAGCAGCACTGAGAGTCTTTTTCCACAGAGATCAGGTGGTTTGTTTCGGTGCCGCTCTGAGACGAGGGAAGACAGCAGGCCTTACAAGGACTAAACAGTGTGTCATGGTCCGGGTGGCTCGTCTGATACAGCAGTTGTATGATAATCATGTGATCTGTGGGCTTAAATCCAGAACCCGGAGCATCAGCTCCTGTATATTGCTCCAGCAGGTTAGCTGTTAGTCACTCGATGATTTTATTACAGGATTTACGGCTCAGTATTACAACCCTCCTGCAGCAGACGAGGGTCAGGAGCTTCATTCAGGGCCTCAGCAGCACTGAAGAATGAATGGGCATCAGGGCTGAAGTCAGTACGGTGAAATTCACAGTGTTAAATTAACTGTTACAGAGTTTAATTTAACACTGTTGTTGGGATAACTCTCAAAAAGTCAAAACATATGATGGGAAACATGGGATTTTAATGTGTGATTGGTGAGAATTCAGATGTAGCCAAGCTGTATTGGAGTTAAAGCTGTAATTTTCCTGTTATCAGTATAGATAATAAAACAGTTGAATCAACTGGATTGCCATCCAGCTGACCATATGACTGTACAATAAACTAGATAAGGTCAAAAGTAGACATAGACAACCCTTGATGTTTTGCTGTAGGTTTGATTTGCACCATAATATGATTAAAATGTAATCACTTCACATTTTAATATAATAAATATTTCAGTACTTTTAGATTTCGGGGGATTTTCACACCTATTTTTTTTTGGTTTGGATTTTTTTAAGGCTTTTTATTTTTGTTCGAACCAAAATTGCAGGTATAAAAGGTGTTGCGAACCACAGATCAGAAAAAAAAAGACCAAAATTTGGTCCAACCAAAAGATGTGGTCTCGGTTTGGATCTTTTGAATCATGGTCTCGCATACTATGAGCGTTTTCACCATTTTTCTTTGGTTTGGTTTGTTTTCACACAGGCAAACAAAATCTACATGCACTGAAATGCAGCCCAACAAACCATGTGAGCACATTGTATCCTCTGATTGGTCTCTGAGTTGTCTGATGTAGGAGCAAAAAAAATATCGCATTTAGACTGAAACCAGTAGTAATAAATCAGATTAAACTGCACCTGAACAGCCGTTTAGCTCAAATGTGATGAGGATAATTGTTAGACAGGTCAGATCTAGGTTATGCTCCAAACTTTGTTGTTTTGGTTCGTATCCAAATGTGCGATTGCATAAGATTATTTTTTACATATGATGAAACAAACCACAACAAGAGTCACTAGAGTCACTGGACTAAATAATGCTAGTGTGAGAACTAGCTTAGATGAAATGGATTAAACAATAGAAGAAGAAAAAGTACCAGTTTACAACAGGTAATGCTGGTGATTCCTGTATCTACTGTAACTGTAGATTAACCTTTATTTATAAACATAATAAAAGGAATAATTAAAAGGAATATAGTGGCAATATGTTATGGTCATTCTACTGAATGGTGTCTGAGCACCAAAAGGTGGTTTTGGTAGATCGATTTACAAAATATAAACCTTTTCAGACTCTACCTCTCCTTTACTTTCTCCTTCTCTCTCTTTGTCCTTTTCTCTTTGTCTCATGCTTTGTTTACAGAGGTTGCTCCTGAGCTCATAGCAACAACAGGACGAGAGGACAGATAGAAAAGTGTTATGATGATAAAGAGACGAGTGTTCTCAACAGTCCCCTCCTAGAGTCTGGCAGAGCGTCTCACAGAGGACGTACTCCCTAAATGCCCAAGTGAGGGATCATCTCCAGGCCACCTTTTAGTTCAGCAACAACAGAGAACTTCAAATGTCAGCACCGCAGTAATGTTTCTGTTTAGTTTAAATCTGTTATTACATAGGAAAAATTAACAAATTCAGTTTTATTGGTTTTGTTTTATTTGTAGAGTAGTGGTGTGAGGAAATATTGATATGATCACAGTGATCTCAGTATTTCAAAAACACAGTATTCATTTTTATTTATAAGTACAAGAACTTGTATAGCCACGTCTTGCCAATACACAGCCAAATGAGTAATTAGGAATTAAAAAGATAAAACCTATAAAACCTATAAAAATGTATGTTTAGATATATAAATTCCTGATATAAAAAGTCAAATTTCTTCTAAATCTGGTTATGTTTGCTAACTTGTGCAGGGAGAGGATGCACAGAATGGACACAAATGCGAATATTTATTAAGGAATACAAAAATAAACAAACAAACAAACAAAGAATTAAATAAACAAAGAAACGCGGAAAACATAGGAACTAGAGAAACCGACAAACTATCACTGAAAACAAAGGACTATATGTACGGAAGGGGACAGGAAACAGGAAACGCCTGGACAAAGGTAACGAGGGGGCGGAGCTACAAATGAAACACAGGTGAAAACACTAAAGATGGAGACACAGGAGGAGGAAAGGTAACAAACACAGAGAGGAAACAGGACAGACATGGAACAGGACGTGATAAATGTACAGTAGACTTACTGTAAATTCAGGGTGAATAACTCCATATAAATAAATGTATCACTAGTGAAGATGCTTTTTGCTTTTTGCTAATGCTAATTTGCAAAATTAGTATAAATATTTCTCTAATGAATTTGGTCATCTTTCACTAAACTAGAACGTTTCTATTGGGAATGTTGCCTGGACTGTTTGTATGTTATCGGCTCCTCCACAGTGACTGTGTGATATTATTAAATTCTTGTGTGTTTGAGCTGGAGTCAGTGTGCAGGAGGTCTCGTGTCTCATCCAGGCAGACGATGCCCGAGGCGAAGATCAGGGTGGAATTTAACATTATTAAAGATATCAGAAGCATGCATCACACACTCGCTCAGACCTTCTGAGGATTACTAGAGAGTTCTTTCAGAGGTATTGCATTATTTACATCAGCATTTACATCAACCCTGGTTGAGTTAAGAGGTTTTAGGTGGAGAAAAATACATATTCTTCAGTTGACAGTAGAGCTGCACGATATATCGTTTAAGCATTTTCATCGTGATGGGCACATGTGCAATAATCACATCGCATTTCATGTCGTAATGTTTTATGTTTTGATTCTTGTCACAAGAAGTAGATACACAGCGCTGTCTCTGTATCTGTGTAAGTGACAGACTGCTTATTTTTCTTACTATAAAGAGCACTTAAAATCCTTTAAATTTCCCAAAAAGCATCAGTTGTCACGAATGAAGATGGAGGGATGGACGTAAGTGCACAATATTGTTTATTTAAACAAACTAGATTATAAAAACAGAAAACAAAACACGGGTAGCGCAATAACTCAAAAAAACAAGATAAGGATATAAATCTAACTAAGACAAAGACTAGAAAAACTGAGGAAACATGAAACTCTAAATATAACTCTAAACATAAAATAACCTGAGAACACAAAGATAACAACCTGAACAAACTTGGAACACTTACATACAGAGGACAAGGATACAAAAGACTCAACACTGAACGCTCAAACAGAGGGGCTTAAATACATGAGGAGAGTGAGGAACACCTGGGCTTGGATAACGAGGGGGCAGGGTTACAAACAAGACACAGGTGAGAACACTAATAGTTAGGGCGGGACTAGGGCGGGGCTAGGGCGGAAACAGGTACAAAAACACAACACAAGCACATGGCAGGGAACACATGACAGGTAAACAGAGGGGCAGGAGTACAAGAGACCGAATGAGGGAGACAGACATGGGCTACTCTGTGACATTACCCCCCCTCAACGGCGCCACTACCAGAGGCGCCGAGAGAGAGGGAACAGAAAAACAAGACAAGGCTAGACAAGACCAGAGAAAGAACACAGGGGCAGGAACTGAGACAGGAGACTAGACAGGAGAAACATACTGGGACTGGAATGGAGACTGGGGAGGTGGAAAAAACAGAGACTGGACAGGGGACGAGAACTGAGACTGGACAGAGGGCTGTACATTGGGCAGGGATGCAGAAAGGGCAGGGGACATGAACAAAGACTGGACAGGGGACGGAGACTGGACGAAAGACTGGACAGGGGACGGAGACTGGACGAAAGACTGGACAGGGGACGGAGACTGGACGAAAGACTGCTGTACAGGGGACTGAGACTTGACGAAAGACTGGACAGGGGGCTGAGACTGGACAGGGGGCTGGATGTTAGATTGGGACAGAGACTCGACTGTGGAGGAGAACCTAGACTGGGCAAGGGGTTTAGACTGGACAGAGGACTTGGGCTGGACAAGACAGGGCGATGGAACCGGGACAAACACACTTACTGGGACTGACACAAATACGGTGACAGGGATGGGAACAGAAAAACCACCGGGGACAGGAATGGGAACAAACACAGACACTGGGACCAGGACAGGGAGAGACATGGGAACAAACAAAACTTGGGGATGCCCAGGACTGGCTAAAGTCTGTGGGGTAGTTAGAGGGGCCAGCCTGGGCACAGTTCTTGGGCAGAGGTCCGGGGGCCTTGGGGCAGGCCTAGGAGCCCGTGACCTGGGAGCAGGCCTGGGGATAGGCCTGGGGGCATACAAAGTTCTGGGAGTGGGCACAGGGTCAGAGGCGGCCGGAGCCGCGGGCACAGGGTCAGAGGCGGCCGGAGCCGCGGGCACAGGGTCAGAGGCGGCCGGAGCCGCGGGCACAGGGTCAGTGGGTACCACAAGAGTGGCAGGCACTGCTTGCACTGGAGCAAGTTCTGTAGCAGAGGCAGCAGGTGCTGGAGCTGGAGCTGAGGCAGCAGGTGCTGGAGCTGGAGCTGAGGCAGCAGGTGCTGGAGCTGGAGCTGAGGCAGCAGGTGCTGGAGCTGGAGCTGAGGCAGCAGGTGCTGGAGCTGGAGCTGAGGCAGCAGGTGCTGGAGCTGGAGCTGAGGCAGCAGGTGCTGGAGCTGAGGCAGCAGGTGCTGGAGCTGAGGCAGCAGGTGCTGGAGCTGAGGCAGCAGGTGCTGGAGCTGGAGCTGAGGCAGCAGGTGCTGGAGCTGGAGCTGAGGCAGCAGGTGCTGGAGCTGGAGCTGAGGCAGCAGGTGCTGGAGCTGAGGCAGCAGGTGCTGGAGCTGAGGCAGCAGGTGCTGGAGCTGGAGCTGAGGCAGCAGGTGCTGGAGCTGGAGCTGAGGCAGCAGGTGCTGGAGCTGGAGCTGAGGCAGCAGGTGCTGGAGCTGAGGCAGCAGGTGCTGGAGCTGAGGCAGCAGGTGCTGGAGCTGGAGCTGAGGCAGCAGGTGCTGGAGCTGGAGCTGAGGCAGCAGGTGCTGGAGCTGGAGCTGAGGCAGCAGGTGCTGGAGCTGGAGCTGAGGCAGCAGGTGCTGGAGCTGGAGCTGAGGCAGCAGGTGCTGGAGCTGGAGCTGAGGCAGCAGGTGCTGGAGCTGGAGCTGAGGCAGCAGGTGCTGGAGCTGGAGCTGAGGCAGCAGGTGCTGGAGCTGAGGCTGGAGCAGCGGAAGCTGCTGGTGCTTGAGCTGGAGCTGAGGCTGGAGCAGCGGAAGCTGCTGGTGCTTGAGCTGGAGCTGAGGCTGGAGCAGCGGAAGCTGCTGGTGCTTGAGCTGGAGCTGAGGCTGGAGCAGCGGAAGCTGCTGGTGCTTGAGCTGGAGCTGAGGCTGGAGCAGCGGAAGCTGCTGGTGCTTGAGCTGGAGCTGAGGCTGGAGCAGCGGAAGCTGCTGGTGCTTGAGCTGGAGCTGAGGCTGGAGCAGCGGAAGCTGCTGGTGCTTGAGCTGGAGCTGAGGCTGGAGCAGCGGAAGCTGCTGGTGCTTGAGCTGGAGCTGAGGCTGGAGCAGCGGAAGCTGCTGGTGCTTGAGCTGGAGCTGAGGCTGGAGCAGCGGAAGCTGCTGGTGCTTGAGCTGGAGCTGAGGCTGGAGCAGCAGAAGCTGCTGGTGCTTGAGCTGGAGCTGAGGCTGGAGCAGCGGAAGCTGCTGGTGCTTGAGCTGGAGCTGAGGCTGGAGCAGCGGAAGCTGCTGGTGCTTGAGCTGGAGCTGGCTGTAGAGCTCGGGCAGCGGCGGGTGCAGCTTGGGCAGGCTCGGAGGGTTCCAACCCGAGGAAAGGCGCTGGGAGCGGAATATCTCCTCGGATTTGCTCGGCGAGGAGCCGGAGAAATTCAAGGTCCGCCTTCCGAGTAGCATGCCACTGTGCTACGTCCATATTTAGGTTGAGTCTTATGTCACGAATGAAGATGGAGGGATGGACGTAAGTGCACAATATTGTTTATTTAAACAAACTAGATTATAAAAACAGAAAACAAAACACGGGTAGCGCAATAACTCAAAAAAAACAAGATAAGGATATAAATCTAACTAAGACAAAGACTAGAAAAACTGAGGAAACATGAAACTCTAAATATAACTCTAAACATAAAATAACCTGAGAACACAAAGATAACAACCTGAACAAACTTGGAACACTTACATACAGAGGACAAGGATACAAAAGACTCAACACTGAACGCTCAAACAGAGGGGCTTAAATACATGAGGAGAGTGAGGAACACCTGGGCTTGGATAACGAGGGGGCAGGGTTACAAACAAGACACAGGTGAGAACACTAATAGTTAGGGCGGGACTAGGGCGGGGCTAGGGCGGAAACAGGTACAAAAACACAACACAAGCACATGGCAGGGAACACATGACAGGTAAACAGAGGGGCAGGAGTACAAGAGACCGAATGAGGGAGACAGACATGGGCTACTCTGTGACATCAGTGGCCTGCTAGCAGTTAGCAGTTATCCTCTAATGCTAATGCTCCATGCCTTAGTGCTGGAGAAATTTGGAAATCTAGGCTGACTGGAAATAAACAGAAGTGCTTTACTCACCCAAATCAACAGTTTTATGGAAAGGGATCTGTGTAGATTAACATCCAGCACTCATTTGTGTGTGTTTTTTTTTTTAATTACAGTTTTGTATACTTAGCTTAGCTTTACTTAACTTAGTTAGTCTCTTAAAATGCGCCTTATAATCCAGTGCACCTGAAATTTACTAGAAAATAGACTTTATAATCCAGTGTGCCGTATATAGTGCGATAAATACAGTACATTAATATTTAGTAGATTCTCCTTTTGCAAAAATAATAGCCTATAAACTCTTCCTATATTTTTCAATGAGAGTCTGATTGAAGCTTCTGGTTGAAGGTATTTTGGACCATTCTTCTTTACTAAACATCTGTACTACTTATCCCGGGAGAAATGAGTGCAGCCAAGCCAAGTGCTGAAAAACATTTGAGAAGCTTGAACTAATTTAGGAGATCAATTCGTCTTATTATCAAGTTCCACATTGTGAAAAGTGTCTGAAATTGTGTTTTTGGGCAGATCGATTGTCTTTGCAGTAAAGGGAATTCTATATCATAAACTCAGAGCTGATCTATGGATCAGTAGAGGCAGTTTTACCGGGTCTTTCTGAAGCTGCTGTGTGACTCATGGCCCCTGTGGTTTTCCTGTGGTAATGGTTGGGGATAATTACTGGGAAGTCTGTAATTGAAAGAGTGCTGGTGGGGGGTGGAGGTGTGTACGGGTGGAGGTGGGGGGGATGTGAGGATGGATGATTATGTAACGGAGGTGGCAGGACTCGGCCACGTTCACAAGCAGGTGCTGAAGAGTCTCAACAGAGAGAGCAGATCAGGAGAAACAATTAGGTAATATTGTTTGCAGAAATTAAGTAAAGTTTACTAAAATAAAGGATTGATTCAGTAAAATAAATGAAGTAAAGTTTACTAAAAGAAAGGATTGATTCAGTAAAAATAAATGAAGTAAAGTTTACTAAAAGAAAGGATTGATTCAGTAAAAATAAATGAAGTAAAGTTTACTAAAAGAAAGGATTGATTCAGTAAAAATAAATGAAGTAAAGTTTACTAAAAGAAAGGATTGATTCAGTAAAAATAAATGAAGTAAAGTTTACTAAAAGAAAGGATTGATTCAGTAAAAATAAATGAAGTAAAGTTTACTAAAAGAAAGGATTGATTCAGTAAAAATAAATGAAGTAAAGTTTACTAAAAGAAAGGATTGATTCAGTAAAAATAAATGAAGTAAAGTTTACTAAAAGAAAGGATTGATTCAGTAAAAATAAATGAAGTAAAGTTTACTAAAAGAAAGGATTGATTCAGTAAAAATAAATGAAGTAAAGTTCACTAAAAGAAAGGATTGATTCAGTAAAAATAAATGAAGTAAAGTTTACTAAAAGAAAGGATTGATTCAGTAAAAATAAATGAAGTAAAGTTTACTAAAAGAAAGGATTGATTCAGTATAAAAATAAATGAAGTAAAGTTTACTAAAAGAAAGGATTGATTCAGTAAAAATAAATGAAGTAAAGTTTACTAAAAGAAAGGATTGATTCAGTAAAATAAATGAAGTAAAGTTTACTAAAAGAAAGGATTGATTCAGTAAAAATAAATGAAGTAAAGTTTACTAAAAGAAAGGATTGATTCAGTAAAAATAAATGAAGTAAAGTTTACTAAAAGAAAGGATTGATTCAGTATAAAAATAAATGAAGTAAAGTTTCCTAAAAGAAAGGATTGATTCAGTAAAAATAAATGAAGTAAAGTTTACTAAAAGAAAGGATTGATTCAGTAAAAATAAATGAAGTAAAGTTTACTAAAAGAAAGGATTGATTCAGTAAAATAAATGAAGTAAAGTTTACTAAAAGAAAGGATTGATTCAGTAAAAATAAATGAAGTAAAGTTTACTAAAAGAAAGGATTGATTCAGTAAAATAAATGAAGTAAAGTTTACTAAAAGAAAGGATTGATTCAGTAAAAATAAATGAAGTAAAGTTTACTAAAAGAAAGGATTGATTCAGTAAAAATAAATGAAGTAAAGTTTAATAAAAGAAAGGATTGACTGAAGTTCAGTTCACTTATTTACTCTGTGTAACTCTATTTAAGTCTTGAAACCAAGTTGAAGTTACATGAAATTAAATTTACTTAAAGTTGCAAAACTTTTTAAAAGTAAATTTTACTTTTTTTCTTTTTTTTTAAGTGTGCTCATATCGTACTTATAGTACACCCTTGTTTTTCTCTCTTTTTCCCACTTTATTTGTCTCATTCTTTCACTTCTCTTTCTGTCACCCCCCTCCAGCTCCCCGTCCCCCGTCCCCTCCCGCCGGTCCTCATGCCCTCAGTGTGAGCGTGGCTGGTATAAACAGTATGACGCACACAGACTCGCATTGATGCAGTAAATGCTTGGGCTGAGTCAGTGCTGAAGCCTGAAGGCCTGAATAAGGGCTGCCGGTGTGCAGGCTGTTTATTTCTGAGCTCTGAAAGGCCATTATCCCTCATTCACACCCGCACACAGCGCCTGCTCTCCCTCCACCACGTTTACAAGCTGCAGAGCAGCTCCGGACTCCAGGGTGAAGAGTGAAGAGTGATCCCCTACTGTACGGCAGAAACACGTTCAAAAACACTGCTGTTTAACAGTGGGAGATCACTTTCAGTAAAGTTTCTCTTTTTATTTTAAGTAATATTTAGTGTAGATTTAGCTTAAATACTTATAATAAGGGAAACTCTGAGGTGGCAGACTAGGCTGATGTTTTCTTCCACTCAACACAGTTCAAATATAGAAAATAGCTATAATTATTTGTACTACTGGAAACATGTATCTGTAGAGGATACACATCTTTGCAATCACTATCCACTTTAGTGTTTCTGAATCAGTGTCTCTGATTTAGCTATTTATAGGTTTATGTTTGAGTAAAATGAACATTGTTGTTTTATTCTATAAACTACAGACAACATTTCTCCCAAATTACTAATAAAAATATTCTCATTTAGAGCATTTATTTACAGAAAATGAGAAATGACTGAAATAACAAAAAAGATGCAGAGCTTTCAGACCTCAAATAATGCAAAGAAAACAAGTTCATATTCATAAAGTTTTAAGAGTTCAGAAATAATCAATATTTGGTGGAATAATCCTGGTTGGTTTTTAATCACAGTTTTTTTTATGCATCTTGGCATCATGTTCTCCTCCTCCACCAGTCTTACACACTGCTTTTGGATAACTTTATGCTGCTTTACTCCTGGTGAAAATTCAAGCAGTTCAGTTTGGTGGTTTGATGGTTTGTGATCATCCATCTTCCTCTTGATTATATTCCAGAGGTTTTAAATTTGGTAAAATCAAAGAAACTCATCATTTTTAAGTGGAGTTAAGTGTTAAATGAACCAGAACATGCTTATATTTAGCACCTCTTGCTTATATGTTATGCAAGAGGCTTTCAGTTAACAGCTGTGCTGAACTCATCAAGAGTTAATTACTTGAATTTCTTGTCTCTTAATAAAGTGTTTGAGAGCATCAGTTAAAGTAAAGTAGTGAAGAGGTAGAGTTACAGGTATACAGTGAATAGTGAATATTTGAGTAATGTTCGAATCCAGGTTATATAAAAAACAGGAACTACTCAACTAAATACAGAAAAAATACTTTGAATGAGAGAAATGAAAGTCAGTAAATCTAAAAAATTAGAATTTCAAGAACTTTGAAAGCATCCTTTGAATAACCACCAAAAATATTATGATGATGAAACTGGCCCTTATCAGGACCACCCCAGGACAGAAAGAGAATTCTATTTATTGTGCAGGCTGTTCAGGAGCAGGGTAAAGGGGGTTTTTGTGAGATCTGGAGCTAATAAACCCCAGATCACTCCGCTCTTTGTGTTCAGTCACAGAACAGTGCTCATATTTTCCTCCCAAATCAGTCAGGTAATGAGGTGCCGGAGGAGGAAGTGCACGGCACGGAGAACACCCAAACACACACCCAAACCCCCACACACACACCAACACACACTTGCAAATCAGACCAGCTGGGTTGGGCTGTGTTTTCTCTGAGTTTGGAGTTGATTTTGCCTTTTTTGAGCTTTATTTGCGTGTCTTGAGCTGTAGACTCCTAGTACGAACGTTCCTGCAGACGAGTGTGATTCTGTGATACTGTTCTCTACAATACTTCTCTACTCATCATCTGTGTTACTGAAGAGGATAAAATACTCCTCAATAATCAAATATCAAGAAAATAATGATGAGATTCTTTGATTTTACCAAATTAAAATCCTCTGGAATATAATCAAGAGGAAGATGGATGATCACAAACCATCAAACCACCAAACTGAACTGCTTGAATTTCTGCACCAGGAGTAAAGCAGCATAAAGTTATCCAAAAGCAGTGTGTAAGACTGGTGGAGGAGAACATGATGCCAAGATGCATGAAAAAAACTGTGATTAAAAACCACCCAGGATTATTCCACCAAATATTGATTTATGAACTCCTAAAACTTAAAAAAGAAACATGAATGTGCATCTTTTTTGTTATTTCAGCCATTTCTCATTTTCTGTAAATAAATGCTCTAAATGAGAATATTTTTATTTGGAATTTGGGAGAAATGTTGTCTGTAGTTTATAGAATAAAACAACAATGTTCATTTTACTCAAACATAAACCTATAAATAGATAAATCAGAGAAACTGATTCAGAAACTGACGTGCGCTCCTTAATTTTTTCCAGAGCTGTATATATGCATTAAAATCAAACATTAAAGCTCAAATTGGAAAACTTGAGCCAGAATATGATCCAAAAAGCTAGAAAAACAGTACGAACAGGGCTGGAAAAAAGGAGGTCATGCACAGAAAATATAAACAGATAAAAAAAGAATGCTTAACTTTGATGTGTTGTGTGTTGTTATGATGTTAATTAATCAAATAAAATAATGGTTAGTTTGTTTCTGTTTCCCATTTATTAATTTTCATCATCAAAAAATTATTTTTACCTTAATTGTTTTATTTATTTTATTTATTTTATCAATTAAAACAGCAAAAATTGATTTTTACTGTTTTTAATTGATTTTTATTTTAATTTAATATTAGATGCACTACCTGAAGTCCTAAATGATCCTAAAATATCTCAATTATTCTCTTTTTTCAGTTTGAGCTGAAGGACCTCCAGTGGACTCTGAAGCCTCATCTGCTACCTGGTCCACATGACTGAGCAATGCAGCAGCCGTGAGCAGCAGAACAACACCTGAGATCTTGGTTAAAACAAGGTAGAATGAGTATTAGACATTACAGAAATTTATAAAAAACTTTTAATTTAAGATACAGTTTGTTTGATGGGTTGATTTTAGGGTTAAACCTGAGCTAAAGCATTTTGGAAGTCACCTCTAATTATATAATTAGATTTACACAGTAATTACACAGTAATTAAAATTATTTTTAGTCATTTTTATAATCAGTATAGAAAATGCTCTGCTCTGACTATGTGAATAAATTTGTAAATATAATTTAGAATACTTCTTGGTGGTTTATATATATACATATATATTTGAATAAGCATGATTTAATGAAAAACTAATGAAATATGTGTTTTTAATTGTGAATCTCTCTTTATTTGCCTTGTTAAATCCTTTAAACTTTATTCTTCTCCTCTATCTCTTCTAAAGATGTCATCAGCTACTGAAAATGGAGTTGGGGGGTCCAGCAATACAAGCAGAGAGAAAACCTACAAAAAGGTAAATGTGGTAAATCAGTTGTTAAATTGGTCCCTTCACTTAATGTTACAATAAAAATATTCAATTCAATAGAAATATTTTATTTTGGAGCATTTTTTTTATCCACTTGTGTTCAAATTCTGATTTAAAGAACAACTGCCTGATTTATTTTTACTTTTAAAAGTAAAAATGTTAAACATTTTATATTTATGGGTTCAAGAATCATCAAATTTGATGGACTTCTGGATGATTTTATACGTTTATAAGTTTTATAATGTGATTAAATCTTTTATATAGGTGTTTTTGGTCTGTAGTCACGCTGTCGTGTGAGCAGTATTGTCTTATTGCAGTAATAAATGCAGTGGGGACTCATCATCATGTAATGCTGACTGAATTAGTCTTGGAGCAAAACACCTAATTAGGCATTAATTAAAGTGTCTTTATTAAGGATTAGTGATATGCAGTGATATACAGTTTTTTCAGGCACAATCTGAACAATAAATAAACGGGGATAAAAGTCTCCAAATTTAATAATAGGGGTGGGACAGCTATCGATATTGTGATATATCGTATAATTTTTAATGTGACTTATATCTGACCTTGGTCTAAACCGTACTCTGTCACCGTGCATGCATGACAGAGCAGAGCTTCACGTTAAGTTTCCCTTTGATTCTTATCATAATCTCAAGAGCTATGAATGAGCTCAGAGTGCATTTACTCCAGCTCACTAAAAAGGACACATTATTTGGCCACAATCATTTAAAAAAATAATAATAATAATTTTGTGTTTTTTGTAGGACTGTCAAAGTTTAAACTTTTATGCACACAATTCATTCGATATCAGTAATGTATTATTTTTTTTTTTTTACACACAATTAATTACGCAACCAAGTGTGACCCCAACTTCCAGCTATCAAATATACTATAAGTCGCATTTTAATCTGATATGATATATTAGCCAGATAATATACTGCTATTAAAAAACGCTGTCTCTGCTGCTGCTCCATGCTGTTTACACACCAAGAGCGCAGTATGTGCAGCGTTCACTGCTCGTAGCCATGCGACTCATCAACTGATCCGGACCATAGAAACCAACTATAGGTTCTAATTCAGAAATCCTTACAAATAAGCTGAGAAGAATTTATTTATTTTAGAATAAATCTATCCTATTCATCGTTCATTCTTTTATTTACATTTAAAAATACACTATATAAAAACTTATAATGTCTTAAGAAGAACAAATGCAATTAATCGCAGTTAATCAGAGAATATTTTTTTGGATTAATCAGATTTAGTTTTTTTTTTTGCTGTTTACACAGCCACACAAACTACATACCTGTGTCACATATGATTAAAAAAAAAAAACGGATTTGGGCCAAATTGATCTGCAGTGTGAACATAGCCTCTTAGTGCACAGTGTTTACTTAAAGAAACCACTTCAGAATGACCTTATGACCTTTGACTCTGTAAAACCCTGTAAGGTTTAATGATTCTAGAATCTAGAAATTGAGATTATTTATAAAAATGACTGTTTGTAGAAATGTTTGTCAGCATCAATCTGCCCAAAAAAATAGTTTTGGTGCTTCTAAAGATCAGGTTTCTTCTGTTACAATACATGAGCGACGAGTTCATTCCTCAAACAGAGGTCCATTCATGGTTGTGTCTTCAGGGCCTGTTTCTCTGCTTCACTCGTAATTGTTTACATGCTCTGTTCGGTGGTTCTTCCCCTCAGAGATGCTCTGATATTACAGCTGCTAAACCCTTACAGTTTTTTTTCAATCACTCCAACATGTAAACGTGTGTCTCTAAACACAACGTCTGCTACAGGGTTTTATCACAGATATTCTGATCTGTTTTTGTGTGCTTGTGCTTCACCAGACAACCTCCTCAGCTTTAAAAGGGGCGATCCAGTTGGGCATCGGGTATACCGTTGGGAATCTGACCTCAAAACCTGACCGAGATGTTCTCATGCAGGACTTTTATGTGGTGGAGAGTGTGTTTCTGCCCAGGTGAGTCCTGTACTGTCATATAAAAGGGTCCATAGCATGGGAAACATCTCACTTTCATTTGAAATAAAAAATAGCCTTTAAAAACAATACTAAAAACATTTAAAGAAACTGAAGAAGCTGAAAGTAGAGCTTGTTTTTTAGCAATGCATTTACTGTACATACAGTAGGCAATAGAGGAGGGAAATATTTCAATGCATCATGATACAATGGGCCCTATCATACACCCTGCACAAGGTGCGTCACAGTGCTCATTGCTATCTTGCACCCCATCAACATTTTATTTTCATATCTTGTGCCTAAGCCATTAAATTAGCGTCAGAGTATAACTTGTATCTATATATTTTGGCGGCAGAAAACACAGGAGCTTCACTGACTGATAAAAACCCTGACAACAGTCAATCATCAGAATCCATTCCTGTAGGTGTTCCCAGCTCTCGTTTAAAGATCAAAAACTTGGCTTTTAACTCAACAATAAACAGAATAAAGAATAAAATAACATCACTGTTCCATTAAACGAGCTGCTGGTGTATCTTCACAGCGTAAATGCGGAGGTCAGTATCTGTCTCTTCTGAGACGCGCAAATGCGCTGCGCTGTTATGCTGTTAAGATATGAACATGCCAAAGCCAGAGCTCACCTGCTTCTTAAAGGGAAACACAAGTGGGACACAGATTGGTTTATTTCGTGTTACGCCCTAAAATTAACCACACCCATGATTAATTAAGAGAATTAGTACATGCCTTGGTGTATTTTTTCATCCTCACGATACCAAAGACACACCGACAAATCTTGCTGTGCGATCTTGGTTGCTATGGTACTACAGGTCATTGCTAAGTGTTGCTATGGGTTGTTACATGACATGTATGATTTCATTTGCTTTCTATGACATCACACATTGCGTGATTTGACTATCGCATATTAGTAACAGGGCTTTAAATTAAATAAAATTAAATTTAAGCTTTTTAAAATCACATTTTTGGACTGAGGTCATGTCCATATATTGTATGATACAGTAAATCATTACATTTAATTGTTATGATGGACTTAAGGTAGTTTAAGTATTTGGTCTGTCCAAGTAGTTAAATTTAAAATACATTTAATTATTATGAAAGTTTAGGTGGATTTGTGTGGAAATCATCCGCTGCTGTGACACTGACAGACCATTAGTCTCCATACTGAGACTTCTTTTGCACAAACTGTGAAAGTAATGACTCCCTGAGCTCTGAATTTAAGCAGCGAGAGGAAACACAGCGGCAGCATCTTCAGAGACTCTCAGTCTCAGAGTTTACCGCCCTGCCAGACCGGCGGCCATATTTCTGTAGAGTTCTGTCCCTGCCGGACGTCTCTCCTCCCTCCACTCTCCTGCATTAACGCCCCGTATCAATCAGGATGACGATATGTGTCGGCATCAAGGCCGGCGGGAGCGCGCGGCCGCTTCCTGCACGTGTCCTCGGAGATTCCTCGCTCTGAGGCTACGGCTTTCCTGGCAGCCGTATCGACCACCCACGCAAACGCAGCGCTCAGCTGGCAGCCGAATAAAAGCTCTAAATCTGAGGTGTATTGGCTGGACTTTTCAGTCTGGGCTGATCTTTCCACTGAGGGAGAGCCAGCATCAATTTACTCGTCTTAAATCAGGACAAACAGCGTGTTTTTCAAGGACTTTTCCTCAGAAAAAAAGAGAAAAATAACTATTGCATAACTTACCTACAACTGTGGAGTGTTTTGTCGGGCAGTGCAGGGCAGTGTTTAGGCACTGTAAGGCTTATACATATATATATATATATATATATATATATACACCTGTGTTTCAGGTTTTCATTTACCGTTTAACTTCCTTTAAATCACTGTTGAAGACATTGTTTTTTTCCACGTTACTTGTTCCTTCTATGCTGTTTTATGTCCTCTCTCACTGTGTTCGTAAAGCCTCTCTGGGTTTGGGAAAGGTGCTATATAATAACCTCTCTAATGATATAAATAAACCTGGAGAAACCACAAACTAAAGTGGGTTACTGATAGATCTGCACGATATTGCAAAACCTGAGGAAAACAGCAAAACAACAGTAATCGGCCCTTTAATCAGCATTTAAATGGCTTTTTAAAAGGTAAATAATAGCTTTTTTTTGTTTTTCTGGGATTAAAAGTGTGAATTCAGCTGTAACTGGAAATATCTGCACTGCTAAACTGTGCTGGACTGAGGAGCACAGCTTTACACATGTGCTCACGTTTACAAGCACGTGCCCAACCATGTGGATGGAGGCCATGCGTGCGGTTACCTTGTGTTTACTCCTGCCCCTCCCCCTCACGCCCCCCTCCACCTTGCAATTCTCAGGCAGCAGCAGCCTGTCACTCACACAGACACAGAGACAGCGCTGTGTATCTACTTCCTCTTGTGTCAAGAATCAAAACATAAAACACTGAAACATGACGTGTTTGATTTAATTGCATTAAGTACATCGTAATAACGATGCTTTAACGATACATCGTGCAGCTCTAGTTACTGAGTTTATTCCCAGGATATTTGCATCTCGTGATATATGTGCGCTTGTATTGTGTATATATGTAACGCTCTATATTGAACAGAGTGGGCCCTCCTTGGCCGTGGGCATCATTCTCAGTGTTCTGGGTCATTAGGTCACGTATTGCGTTGCATGTTCTCCTCTGGCGTTTCACATTCCAGCATCCAGGCCTTGAATGGGTCTGAAACAGAGATCAAATGCGCTTCAGTCCTCGGGGACGCAGCACCGCTCAGCCTGGGAACGCTCTCGCGCTATTTCTGTCCAAACCACTGTTTTTGTTACCTTCTGCTCCTTTCTCACAGGATCAGAGTTACATGAGGTTTATGGAAGATTCCCGTTTACGCAAATCACGTTATGAACTGTAACCTGTAATTAATATTAATCATACTCTGATACTCTGATATGTTTTCTTAAACTCATAAAATAGATTAATATAAACTGATGTATTATGTGTATTATGCCCTCATCATTTGAAACGTTTTAATACTGTATTTTTTTGCCACAGTGAAGGGAGCAACCTGACTCCTGCCCACCACTTCCCAGATTTCCGCTTCAAAACGTACGCACCGCTGGCCTTCCGCTACTTTCGGGAGCTTTTTGGAATCAAGCCGGATGATTACCTGGTAAGCAGTCAGTTTTATTCCACTTTATTTTCACATCATTTTCTGAACTTTCTACTTTTTACATTTTCAAAATTCAATAAAAAACCCAATCCAGATAAATCTCTCCATTCAGAACTTTAATGGAGATGCACTTTCATTTTCCAGCAGGACTTGGCACACTGCCCATACTGCCAAAAATACTGATTGGTCTTATTTAATATTCAAATTTTGAATATTAAGGCATAATCATCAACAACAAAAGGAATAAACACTTAAAACAGTTTTTTTTTCATGCATCTTGGCATCATGTTCTCCTCCTCCACCAGTCTTACACACTGCTTTTGGATAACTTTATGCTGATTTACTCCTGGTGCAAAAATTCAAGCAGTTCAGTTTGGTGGTTTGATGGTTTGTGATCATCCATCTTCCTCTTGATTTTATTCCAGAGGTTTTCAGTTTTGGTAAAATCAAAGAAACTCATTTTTATCATTTTTAAGTGGACTCTTAATTTTTTTCAGAGCTGTATAAGACATAAATAGAGGGAGTTTAACTCTGACGCCAGTACAGCGTGTTACGGTATTTGGGAACTGCCACACTGAACTGACATCATGCAGCAGCAACTCAAAGAACTCAGAGAGCAACTCTTGAGAAATGCTGGGATTTTATCCGACTGGGGATTTTAAAATGCGTATTTCTCTCTCTGACGTTCCAGTTTTTAGTTTCCACTCACACGGAATAATCTTCCATTACGTCTTCACTGCACTGGCGAAAATAAGGAAACCCAAGACACCGACATCTTACCTGATTAATTTCAATTGCGTAATTCATATTTTCGTTCTGAAGGTTTCCTTGAAATGATGCCTCTGGCTATGGATTAACTTTAATTACACTGTTTGCTGTTTCTACTCCTGGGGTCTGGGTTAAGACTCTTAATTGTGACCTTTTTTTAAGCTACAAAGGGGATTAAAGCCTTAATTTGACGTATTTTCGCTCACTATGAAGAGCGCTGTATCTTAGCGTACAGTGTAGAGTGATGTCAAAAAGTATAAATGAACTTTTCAGGAGTTTATGGTCCAGTTATGTTTGTGTTCTGTGATCTTTGGAAGATCAGTGTATGTTTAGTTTAAGGCTACATTCACATTACAAGCTACATTGCTCAAATCCGAACAGACGAATACAAATTTGTCTATCTTGACGGTTCACATTCAGTGTAAATGTAAGTGATCTGTATCTGTGTGTAATGTGAACACAGAATCTGTTCCTGAATCGTCTCACATGCTGCACATTGATACCTGTATAAACGCCTCCTTCTTCACCAACAACAAAAACCCTCATATTAGAGAGAGGAGAGACTCGTAGCTTTATAAAGGGAAATGGATGTAGAGTTAGCAGCTCATATGTGGAGCATCTTTTGCTGGAGTGGAGAGTAAACAGCTGCTCTGAAGTTCATGCTCAGGTCCAGGAGGAGAAAAAAAAAGGACAGGTGGTTTGCTTTTGCTGTTTTTTTTTTTGCAGCTTGTTGCAGGTGCACAGCTGCACCAAGAGATACAGTGTGGGTACGATAGAGAAGCACGTAGCGCTAATGCTAATGCTTAAAAGCAAAAAGACACATGAATTCCTGCGAAGCTTTAGAGTGTATAACATTACTGATGGACAC
Source organism: Astyanax mexicanus (assembly GCF_023375975.1). Classification (NCBI taxonomy): domain Eukaryota; kingdom Metazoa; phylum Chordata; class Actinopteri; order Characiformes; family Acestrorhamphidae; genus Astyanax; species Astyanax mexicanus. The sequence continues at coordinate 1,012,546 of NC_064419.1, read as the reverse complement.
ATCTGGTTTATGCTGCTGCGCTCAGGTTCACTAGAGACTGAAGCATCTGCAGTGATTCTGTAGCAGTTCTGCAGATGCTGCAGCTATTTCAAGGCAGTGTGTGTGTGTGTGTGTTGACTAGAGTTTTTGTGTAGATAGGTGTCATGATACAGCAGATTATGATTATTTATGATTTAATATATTGCTATACTGCAAGCAAGACAATATATTGCAATTTTTTAGGCAGGATCCAATAAACAAACTAGATTTTTGATTGCCATATGTGGTGATGATCTGCATTAGATTTGTGGTAGATTCACTCTGTTTGGCAGGGCATTAATACCCATTTTAATCTACTTTAATGTCCCATTCATGCTGTTAATTGTCTCATTGTCTAATTGTCCTCAATCGTGTCATCTGTGTGAAATAGCATTGTGCTGTAATTCGCCTCAGGACACAGATTGAGCTTCCAGAAACACGTCATTCAGAGCTTCCTTTCTCTTCCCTTTACGGCTGTAAAACGTCCCCTTCCATACCTCACTGTGGGCATGCAAACACCTTCAGCCTCCTGTTATATAATAATGATTATATCATATCAGAAAGGACCAGGATAAGCTGAGACTGAACATTACAATTTGCTTATAATGTTTAACAACCAAGTTATTAGATTATGGGGCCAAACACTTTTTTACTAAGGGCTTGATTGGTTTGAATGGCTTTAAAATATTATCTTAAGCCCTATCCTGACAGATTCTAGAGTAATTTTCTCTTTTTTATGGTAGTATTTATCCTCCATGATTTTATTCCTGTCCAGAACGATCATGATAAACAATTACAGGCTGAATTATCTACTGTTTTTCCCTGAACTCCCGTAATCGTGGTCCTCCGGTAATTTTAGTCCCGTCTGGATGCACGTCTCTGGGTTTCGTCTCATTGCGTTTAATAAAAGAGTATGCACACCAATGCTCCGTTTTCACACAACAGCGAGTGGAAATGGAGGAGCTACTGAACTACGTGATGATGTCATGTGACCGAGAAAGCTGAGAAAAAATTCACTGATCCTACTGTTTTTTAGGGCTTTTGTCTGATATTAAAACGTGTTTTTTTTGTCTAAAAATGTAAGTATGATAAGCATAAGCAAAAGAAATCTATAGCGAGAAAATACTTTTTCACAGCGCTGTATATTGATATTTACAATGATATTAACCTGCCGAGCGCAGGTTAGGTGCTGCACTGCGGTGTGTGTGTGCTGTTGGATGTAGCTGCTACTGCTGAGCTGTGCGTGTGTGTGTGTGTGAGTCCTAACACTCATTTCCCGCAAGAGGTTGCCTTTAACACTCTATACCGCAGTGTGTGTGTGTGTGTGTGTGTGTACAGCTTCAGCCAAAACTCCTATCAGAGCTCCTGGTCAGCGCGTCACGTCTGCACTGCGCCGCCGTTTCGGTGACTTAGTCAAATTGACCTGTGTTTACACTGAAGAACTATAGAGCTATAAAACACGGCCATGAATTCCCAGACAGGAAATGGAGCTGTTCACCCAACCTGTGAAGGTTCCTCACGAAAACCACAGTGAGATAGTAGAGCTCATCGCTTTGTTGCATCTATTAAAGCCCTTTCTGAGTGGTTTAACTGGTTTTAACTGGTTTGGTTGGAGGCGGACGGTGGGGAATGTGATGCTGCACAAGCCTTTTTCTATTCTGTTGTTCTGAGTTTCCTGGTTTTCCTGGTTTTTCTACTTTTTCTCGTTGTCCATCAGATCTTCTAAAGGAATTTTTTGGTGTTATATGTCATCCATTCAGCTAACTTACAACTTTTTCACATTTTTCATCTTACAAGAACAAACGTAAATGTATTTTATTGAGATTTTAAGTTGAGAGTGTTTTTTCACATGGTTTTCAAATTTTGAATAAAATAAAAATGAAAAAATAAGAAAAAAAAGTATGTTGTGCATTAGCCTAGTATTCAGCATCTTTATTCTGTATGGAAACCCCTAAATCAAAAATCCAATGCAAGCGATGTGAATGCCTTCAGAAGCCTTTTACTATTAATTACTTAATAGAGTTAACTCAGCTGTGTGTGATTTAGTCTTAGTCTTAGTAGTCAGAGTTAAATTAGAGAATATTCATGTGTTGGCCCTTAGAATAGAATGGCCCTTAAAAGAAAGTTAGAAAGTCCTAAAAGACCTAAATCTCATTGATTTTCATCCAAAAGACGCTCTCCATCCAACCTGCCTGCCTGAGCTTCAGCTGTTTTATAAAGAAGAATGAGCAAAAATCCCCCAAAAAAAGTATTTCGATGCTCAAAGCTGGTAGAGACAAACCCCAAAGCACTTACAGCTGTAACTGCAGCGAATGTTGGCTTTACTAAGTATTGATATAGGGGGGATGAATACTTTTGCACGTCACACTTTTCAGATTCTACTTTATTCCGCTTCACACTTGTATGTGCTGCTTTGTGTTGGTTTGTCCATCACTAAAAAACTTTTGCAAGCCACTGTAGCACCTTCGTTTTTCCTTTCTCCACGCAGTACTCCATCTGTAAGGAGCCCCTGATCGAGCTGTCGAACCCGGGGGCCAGCGGCTCTCTCTTCTACCTGACCAGCGACGACGAGTTCATCATTAAAACCGTGCAGCACAAGGAGGCCGAGTTCCTGCAGAAGCTGCTGCCAGGCTACTACATGGTAAGATCCCCTCACTGCCCTGAGCTCCTTCCTCTTCCTCCTCCTCCTCCTCCTCTCCGGTCCTAATAAGGCCTCCAGCTGCAGAAGAGCCCTGCTTGTGTATGTGAGCGCTGGCGTCAGAGCCTCATAACTGCACTTCTGTACAGAAATATCCCAGCGGTGTTTTTTTAAAGGGAGGTTTCTGTAAAAAAAAATAAAAAAACAAGTTTTGCACTTTTTCCCAGCTGAAATCTGCAGTGTGAACATCTACTCAACGCAGAACATGAGTTTTCTTAATTTGCAAACGCTGAATCAAAGTAGTTTATCACAGATGGTTTAGAAAAACAACTTATAATTTCATTTAAAAAAATCATTTTAACTTATAATTTATTAAAACAAGCAAAAATTAACTTACGTAGTTCATGTAGGTGATGATAACAGGATGTAGTAAAGTTCTTAAAGGAGCATTCAGTAGGAAATGAGAGCGAGCATTGTGTAAAAAATAAACTACAGCAGTCTAATTTCAAAAAGTCCCGCCCACCTCTCTGCAAAGACGCGAAGCTCACTCGGGTTGCCGAGTTAAGGAGGCTCACAATCTATACAATCCAGTGCAAGAAGAGTTCAGAAACTTCTACCCCGACAAGAAACGATGAGTCATACTCTGTAACTTAATCAGCTAATGAATATGATTGGAGTTTTTTATAGTTTGCACATTATAAACCGGTTCATATGAAGTTTATCTGTAGTTAGCTAACCTAGATTTATGTACCGCTAGCTGTGTTAGCCTAAGCCAAGCCCATTATACCAAAAAAATCTAATTTATCTAAAAAATACACACCCTAGAGGTAAACCATAATTAATCCATGTTTTATTGTATTGCATATTTATAATTGTTTATGCACTGTACTACAATACGCCACACTTTCACCATTGGCGTGCTTTTTGAGTTTATACAGTAGGTGTGTGTATATAAGGAGTAAAGACCCAAATGGCAGTTTTTTTTGCATGTATTTGCATGAGCTTCAGCAGGAACTGTGCCTTTTTTAACTTTTATATGTAGGATTTCTCTATGGCACAGCTCAGCACCCTTATGCAACATGGCCTTCAGGTTTTACAACTCACTGGAGCATGCTGTCATTTCCTCACACAGCAACACTCGTGCAAAATTTGCCAGCGTGGAAAAGAGCTATAGGGGAACATTCTGCATGTGTGAGTCTATTGTGTAGAGCTGAAGTTTCAGGAACACTTTATTTAAATTTGTAAAGAGGACTTTTGTATATTTTGTATATTTAATGCTAGACGTTTGTTAAGGTATTCCAAGAGGTTAGTAAGTTTTTGTTGGGTTATGGGTAATTTATTCCAGGTGGTTGCTAAGGTATTACTAAGTCATTATTAGATGGTTGGTATCATAAATGAGGTAGTTGCTAAGATTTTCTAGATTTTTGCTAATGTATTCTAGGTGATTGCTAAGGAGTTCTAAGTTATTCCAGGTGGTTGGTAAGGTATTGCTATGCGATTGCTAAGATATTCCATGTAGTTGATAAGGTGTTACTAAATCGCTGTTAGATGGTTGGTATCACATGTGAGGTAGTTGCTAAAGTATTGCTAGACAATTGCTAAGCTATTCCAGGTGGTTGTTAAGGTATTGCTTGGTAAATGCTAAAGTATTACTGGTGGTTTGCTGAGGTGTTACTAAGTCTTTGTTAGATTGTTGTTACTATTCCAGGTGGTTGCTACGGTATTGCTGGGCAATTGCTAAAGTATTACTGGTGGTTTGCTGAGGTGTCACTAAGTCTTTGTTAGATGGTCGGTATAAAATCTGAGGTAGTTGCTAAGATATTGCTACATGATTGCTAAGGTATTCCAGGTGGTTGCTAAGGTATTGCTATGTGATGTGATTGCTTTATGCTGACATTCACTAAATCCTGTTTGGTTTTGTTTGTGCAGAACCTCAACCAGAACCCCAGGACTCTCCTGCCCAAGTTCTACGGTCTGTACTGCGTTCAGTCGGGGGGGATCAACATCCGGCTTGTGGTTATGAATAACGTCCTGCCCCGCTCTTTAAAAATGCACTACAAATACGACCTGAAGGGCTCCACGTATAAACGCAGGGCGTCTCGAAAAGAGCGGGAAAAGCCCTGCCCAACGTACAAAGACCTGGACTTTCAGGACATGCATGAAGGCCTTTACTTCGACACGGAGACCTACAACGCCCTCACCAAGACGCTGCAGCGAGACTGCCGGGTGAGTGTTAAAGCTAATGCTTTCTCCATCACTAAGGCTGGGTGCAGCAGCATTAGCATTAGCTGCATCTTTTTTTGTTATTTCAGTCATTTCTCATTTTCTGTAAATAAATGCTCAAAATTACTAGTTTTATTTGTAATTTGGGAGAAATGTTGTCTGTAGTTTATAGAATAAAACAACAATGTTCATTTTACTCAAACATAAACCTATAAATAGCAAAATCAGAGAAACTGATTCAAGAAGGACAATTTACCTTTAATGTACACTTTAATATTAAAGTGTTCAGTTTAAACAGCTGTTCACATTTTCAGACAGATCCGTTATGGGAATGTGAATGGGGAAATTGTATTATGATCAGCTGTTCTTGTGAAGCATCTGGTCCAGAGAATCACGATGACACACGGCACCAGACATCCCTCTGCTTGGATGCTGAGGCTGATTGTTGCTATGGCAACAGCAGGTGTGCCCTCCTTGAAATAAACGTGTCCCCTTGCACACTTTCATTTCCGTGCAATCTTGATTTCACACATCTAAGATCAGGATGTTCTGACGTGTCCCGCACTCGGAACACGTGTCCTGATGGCTCTGCTGGAACAGCATCAGGTCTTCTCGTCCTTTTCCTTCTTTTCTCTTTATATTCTTTATAAAGTCTTTGTTGCTGTGTGATAAAAAGAAAAGCTGACTCAGAAACAGGGCTCTCTTCAAGATGCCATGTAATCAGGAGGGAAAGAGCAAGCTTGGAAAAAAAACATGAAAAAAAGTGATGATTGCATTAAAAATAATCTTATATGTTTCATAAGTTTTAATTTTTAGAATTCATTCTATATTCTAGGAAGCATTATTCACCAACCACACCACTTGGTCCATGAATGTAAATGTTGAGAGGTTAAGGAATTTTAAAAAGTTGAAATGTAACGCAAGCTAATCTTAAAAGTTTATTGCTCTGGTAGATCATTTAAAGGAGAACTTTAAAACTGTAAAATGGACTTTTAGTGTAGTAAAACATGATAAAGAGTGATAACCTGTGTTGAATAGCACACCTCCGTTCTCCCGCAGCTTTTCACAATCCAGTAATTTTGTGCAGTTTCTTCAAACATGATTTAGAATGAATGATATGGAGCATATTTCTGCACTTTATATATATATATATATATATTTTTTTTTTTACACCATTATCCAGCTCAAAGTAGCTCCTCATTGGTAGAATCTGGAGTGCCCTCAAAATTTAAACTGAGGCATTAAGAACTTTAAAACTGCACGAAAAGCTTATTAAAAACCACTATTTACTTCCCGTAGCAAAACCTACATCTCAGAGTGTAGATTAGGTTAGATAGTTTCCCTTGTTCAAGTTACATTGTAAAATAAGTTATCCAAAAGCAGTGTGTAAGACTGGTGGAGGAAAACATGATACCAAGATGCATGAAAAAAACTATGATTAAAAAACAGGGTTAATATAACCACAAAATATTGATTTCTAAACTCTTAAAACTTTATGAATATGAACTTGGAATTTGGGAGAAATGTCGTCTGTAGTTTATAGAATAAAACAACAATGTTCATTTTACTCAAACATAAACCTATAAATAGCTAAATCAGAGAAACTGATTCAGAAACTGGTGAAGTGGTCTCTTCATTTTGTCCAGAGCTGTTTATATGTGTATATTGTAGAGTAAACTGAAAAGTGAGGAAAAAATAAGAAAAAACTAAGAAGAGTTCAATCAAAAATGGATTCAAGTTATTAGTTATTAGTTTAGTTAAGTTAATTTAACCTAATGATACAGATATATAACACTTTTACTTCATGCTATCTGATCTATTTAAAAAATGAGCTTTATCTGTAAATGGAAAGTCTAGGCTGTATTATGAGATGAATATCACCATGAGGTCATAATCTAATCTACACTGAAATGTAACAAAACCCTTTATCTTATTTTACATCTCATTGTTTTGCCTTTACTCCAAATACGGAAACACTGACGGGGGAATTCCTGTAACTGGACTCTGTTTGCTGTCTGTGTGGGAGATGTGTAACTTCATGGTTGTTGTCGCTCTGGAGACGGCTGTATTATCAGTGTCAAATTCATCTTTTCAGCTTCAGTATTGTGCCAACAAGCAAGAGCAGTACATTTCTGCATGTTTAGTATATTGAATATTGGGCAAGCAAAATAATTTGAGCGAAAATGCCTCAAAAAAAACTTTTTCACTCCACCCAGTGCAATGTACAGAGCACTGCTGTACACAGAGCAGGGAGTGAGGGAGAGAGCCGGCAGGGAGCCGACAAACGGCAGGTTTAAGTTCATTTTTAGGCTCTACTAACAATAATTAAACAAACAAGCTCAGCAGCATACGTATATCACACTCAGTCCCTGTCAACAACACTTTAACAAACTGGCTGTTTTTCTAGCTGAAAGATACACGTTTATCCTGACTCGGATTGTAATGTTAGCATAGCTAAAAAGTTGGGCTGCGATATATATTAATGATTAAAATAGCACTTCTGAGTTAAAATTATTAATAAAACAGCACTCCTAAGGTCATTACATGATTAGAATTACACTACTGAGATAAATAACTATAGGATTAGAATAACACTGATTAGCACTGGAGTAGCACTGCTAAGGAAATGTATGATTAAATATAATATAATAAATAACACTACTGAGACTCCTAAGGTAAATTCATTATTAGTATATTACTGCTGAGGTAAATATTCCTGATTAAAATAGCACTGCTGAGGTAAATGTATGAGAATTAGAATAGCGCTGCTAAGTTAAATTTATAATTAAAATAGCACTGCTAAGTTCAATTTACATCTGGCATAGCACTGTTCAGGTCTATTTATGATTAAAATAGCACTGCTCAGGTAAATGTATTAATAAAACATCACTGCTAAGGTCAGTACATGGTTAGAATAGCACTGCTGATGTACATTTGCTATTAGTATAGCACTTCTGAGGTACATTTATGACTGGAATAGCACTGCTAATGGCAAACTCGTGATTAAACTGCATGGTTGAGATAAATACATGATAATTTAGCACTTCTACGGTAAATGCATGAATAATAGTAGTGCAGATTTAACTTTTTTGGAAGACTTTATTGATTCAGTGGTGAAAAAAGTGGAGAAAACAGGTTCAATAAAAATTAAAGTATGCTTCTGCGTAACAGGAATCTTTTCTGTGAGTGTAGATAATATGTCTCATATAATTAAACAGTGAATTTAATGGAATCCAGCTGTAATTTAATAATTGGACTCTATAAGAGCTTGGCTTCACTCTAAAGGCATTTTGTGGATGTTGTGCTGAACTGAAGGATCGCTGGTTGGTGCACACAGTTTATTGGAGGAATGTGAACACTGAAATCGAATTAGTTTGGCCTGAAGCTGAGGTGTTTCCTCAGATCATTCCTGGAGCTCCATCGTCTGAGTAGAGAAAGGGCCGGATTGTTGCTCTGAATGTTACAGAGAGCCATTAACAAGCTCAAACTGGGCGGGGGAGGTGAGGTCTCTGCTTCGGGGTGGAACCACATGTTTTTGCCCAGTTCAGAGTCTTCCCTCGGGTCAGGGACATAATAGGAGACTAAGCTTCTCTGAATGCAATTAGAATTGTTCGGGGCACGACCAAAACAAGCCAGATACAGCCCGAAAAATCTGCACTGGTGCATTCCTTTCTATTTCAGCCTCTTAGATGTTTGACGTCATGGGTGTTGTTGAGCTCATATTGTGCTATTTTTTAGGTACAGGATAATTATACTCAGAGACAGATTGTGTTTTTCTATCTGTAATTTATTTATTAGTTTTATTAGTTTTTGTGTTTAGTTTTTCATTATTTTAAATTGCCTTGCTGTTGTTGTTGGCCTGGGCTTTGCATAGTACAGATACAGCACTGAGTGCTAGCCAAAGTTAACCCTTAAAACCTATTCCCTGTGGCAGCACGATTAACCTGCTTACCTGCTCTAAATATTGCAATGCACACAACATTATGGGAGACATACCAGAGTTCAAAAGAGGACAAATTGTTGGTGCACGTCTTGCTGGAGCATCTGTGACCAAGACAGCAAGTTTTTTGTGATGCATCAAGAGCCACGGTATCCAGGGTAATGTCAGCATATAATACCACCAAGAAGAACCAACCACATCCAACAGGATTAACTGTGGACGCTGTAAGAGGAAGCTGTCTGAAAGGGATGTTCGGGTGCTAACCCGGATTGTATCCAAAAAACATAAAACCACGGCTGATCAAATCACGCAGAATTCAATGTGCACCTCAACTCTCCTGTTTCCACCAGAACTGTCCGTCACCACTATCAATTATTGTGCTCTAAAACCAGCTGTTTCAGTTTCATTCTCCAACTCCTGTAGAACAGCAAAGTATCATCAGATACTACAGAGTTAACAGTAGAGTCTGCCGCAGTTCATCTCCACCCTCATCACACTGATAACAACAAGCCCCGAAGCCGCGCCTCTGATTGAATTGCCCAAATAAGAGGCATGATGTTGCGTCTAAAACGGTCTGTGTTGGGTAATCAGGCTCTCACTGCCCGCCTTGTGTTTTGTCTGCTGGTCATACAATCGTGGCATTCTTCCAGAACACTCCCCCGCCTCTGACTTGTTTACCAACAAACAGGCATCAGAACATTCCTTGCCCTTTCTGCGGCATTCCAGTCCAGACGTCTCTCTCTCGGGGAGAAAAACGTCCATCTATAAGAGTCAGATTCTCTGAAGTTCTCGGTATTCTGCTTTCTTGGTAAAACAGGTTTTTTAATTCCGTCTGTCCTGATCTCCAACCGGCGAGGCGCTAACGGGATCAGCACTAATGCGAGTCACAAGTGAGTCGAGTCAGGAGGAGAGGCGTGATGTCCTCTGAGAGAGAGAGAGAGAGAGACGGGCGGGGGGTCATGGGGGACAGACAGACGGACAGACAGACAGTGTGGGAACTTAGACATTTAGATGTGATGTTGAGGAAGATAAGGGGACTCAATGCTTAACCCCTGTTCTACAGCATAGAGCAAATGACCAAACTAAAACCTTAAAGTACCTTAAAGTACCTTAAAGTACCTACAAACCATTTCACAGAAACATGTGTAGTTACAACACACACATATACTTATTTATACACAGTGATGTAGATGTGTAATCCACACACATACACGCCATCATATCTTTAGGTCATTGTTTTTCTCCTGTTGTCTTTATCCATTTACATTACATTTACATTCATGGAATTTTAACTGACACTCTTATCCAGAGTGACTTACAAGGTTTTTCCTTAAGATGGGCCTTAAGGTGGGCCAGTGTAGTGTTACCCTGCGTTCACACTGGATTGCGGCGAGTCGCTCGTGTCGCCGCACTTTTGTCCCTTGTGGGCGTGTCAAAGCAAAAAACACAAAAGAAAAAAGGCACGAAAAAATTGTATTGCTTCAACAGCCCTTAAAAAATATCATTTATTAAATGTGTGTTTGTATTAAATATGTATTTGTATATAACTTAATTAAAATCAATAAAATGTTTAAAAATAAATAGATTTTAATAAGACATGGTGAATGTTTTTTTATATAACATAAAACATATATATCACCATCCAGTCATTTTCGGTCCTGCTTGAAAAATTTACATTTTCGAGGAAAAATGGGTAAAAAAGGCATAAATATGAGAATTGAGAGTATTGCAGAATACAAATAACAGGGTTAAACTAATAATTTCACTGCAATAAACAAACAAACTCTAATCAATATATTTTTTTTATTTACTGAATCTTATATTATATTGTCATCACTGGAACATAATTCAGGTCTGAAAGGGTTAAATCATTTAAATCACTACCAGAAAAATGATGTTTCTTTACATTTATTTTCATGTTTAATTTTTGGAAGGCTGTATAATGAAGCTATGAAGCTTTAAAGCTAATATAAATTATTATCCAATTTTTTTAGACTTATTTTTAGCACCACATACTGTGGTTAAAAAAAAAACAAAAAGTGGTGCCGGTTACTTAAAATAGCCAATCTGGAGAGACATTTTTGGACGCGTATTTACAGAGATAAGATTAGTGACGGTCAGGAAGTGACTAAGTGCTTTTCAGTAGTTCAAAACAGCCAGAAATCAAGCTTCAGATACCCACACAGCTAAAGAGAAGGTTATAAGAAATTTAGGTTACAAGAAGTTTAGCATGTAATATTACATTTTTTGGATTGCCATTACCTCCCATCTTCAGAGGAATGTTTAAGGACAAGGACATAAACAATCATGAAACAAACAAGAGACAAAAAAGAGAACAAAAGAATGAAACAGTTAAAAGAACAAGAATTTAAACAAAGAATGAAAGGAATGTAAAACAAAACAAAAACTAAAAACAAGAACATCCGTAAAAAAAAAAAAACGGATTAAACTTTCGAAGAACTTTAATTGTAATGTTAAAAAATATATATAATAAGCAAAAATTGTGAACTTGGCCTGTACATTTTTAAATATAACTCGATTTAACTGGTATATTTAATAGAAAACTCATCTAACCTTTTATTATTCACCATGAATTGTTTAATAACAACTGCCGTGTAGCGTATTTATAAGTTGTGGTCATTAATTGTGGGCTATTCATAGAGTTACGATGCTTTCAGGAATGCAGTAGTGAAGTAGGTGAAGTTTTCACTGTTATGTTTCCTGTGGGCGGAGATGTGATGAAGTGTGTTATAAGCAGAAAAGCTGCTGAGTGCTCCTGACTAAGCTTCTGCACTTACAGAGGAACTTACTGCTTCTGTCACACACTCTCCCATACAGAGTATCATACAGAGTATCATACAGTGTATCATACAGCGTAGCATACAGCGTATCATACAGAGTATCATACAGAGTATCATACAGCGCATCATACAGAGTATCATACAGAGTATTATACAGAGTATCATACAAAGTATCATACAGCGTATCATACAGCGCATCATACAGAGTATCATACAGAGTATCATACAGAGTATCATACAAAGTATCATACAGCGTATCATACAGCGCATCATACAGAGTATCATACAGCATATAATACAGAGTATCATACAGAGTATCATACAGCGCATCATACAGAGTATCATACAGAGTATCATACAGTGTATCATACAGCGTAGCATACAGCGTATCATACAGAGTATCATACAAAGTATCATACAGAGCATCATACAGAGTATCATACAGCATATAATACAGAGTATCATACAGAGTATCATACAGCGCATCATACAGAGTATCATACAGAGTATCATACAGCGTATCATACAGAGTATCATACAGCGCATCATACAGAGTATCATAAAGCATATAATACAGAGTATCATACAGAGTATCATACAGAGTATCACACAGAGTATCATACAGCGTATCATACAGCGTGTAACTGAACACGCACTAAATGTTTTCACACACAACACAAACCCCATGATCACATCTGTTAGGAATTTGGGGCAGCACTTTGCTGTAGGGCAGAATTTGTAAACTTATGTTACACCTACTGTATTTTAGGCAAAGGAGTAGTCAAAAATATAAAAATGAGTTGGCACTAAAAGAGCAATAAACAAAACTAACGCTAGGAAGAAGAGCTACTGAAAACTAGGGGTATTTATACTAACAAGACCAGGTGTGTGTAATCAGAAGCCTGGCGAGTTTGAATGCCTTAACCAGAGTCCGGAAGGTCTGGTGTAAGTGCATGCTGGGAGTTGGAGTCTCTAAATAACCTTTTTTTACATCCTAACAGATGTTTTATTTTAGAGAAATAGGTGGAATTACCCTGTTATTAAGTATTATACACTATTATCAGTGTAATATTAGTGTAAGTGCAATAGCACTCTAGTGATTAAACAGACGCTAGTGCTTCAGCTTGGCTGCTTGAGTGCAATAATTCTACACGGCCTAGAAACCACCCACAGTCCAGCCAGGATGTTTTCCAGACTTTTCCAGTGGAAGTTCTGCAGTATTTCTGTTTTGTTCGTCTTATTTTATCTAAACTCACTAGGAGTAAACACGAGGAGCGTGAGGCAGTGCTTCAGCACTTTATTTTTACAGAGAGTGTGATCCTGCTGAACCTGTTTGTGAGAGCGAGCAGCGTCTCCTTGGCGTGGGCTGAGTGTTGGACGTGTTTCTATAAGCATCTCGCTGACAGGTGTATTTATTTATACGTCAGATTTTTTTCTGTATCATTCAGTAAATGCTTAGCAACTTCCCCATTCACTGCTTTTGTTATCAGTGTATTTAGTTTCAGTACTAGGGAATCATAATTAATCTTTCAGGGTTGTCTTACATGCTGTGTTCGCTGCGAGACGACTGTCGTGCACCGACTCTGACCTGGTTCGGAGAATTGTGCCGACCACAGACGCGATGCAAAACAATATCAGGACAATAGTTTGTGGCCTTATTCAAACCAGTGCATTATATGATATGTCCGGAACGAGAACGCCATGCAAAACACAGCTCACCAGAATCCTGCATTTGCCTTCTTACAGTACCTGAGAAAAAAGACGATCTCAGTCTGTGATGATAGGAAATTTAGGAGGAATTTATTTCTGAGAGCATTGACTGGCAACAGAAAAGTCAAAAATAATAAAAAGAAAATTCAGATTAACCCATAAGAGCCTAAATATTGATGTTTTTTTTTCTTATTGTGCTAATCAAAGGTGACCCAAGTAATAGGATTCATTACACTGTAGGTAGAAATATAGATAGTAGGGTTTGAAATATAGATAGATAGATAAACTCTCCTTAAATACCCTTAATTTTGGAAGAAACGTTGATTAAGTAGGTGTCCTAATACATTTGTACATATATATTGCAGTATATAATGAGTCTTCATGAGACTTGAGTCTCCAAGAGGCTTTCGTCATGTGATTCATGTGATTCTGAGGAGGGGAGGGGCTTCATTCGTGGACAAGGTCAAAGTGTTCCCTCCGTTAATACATAACCCGGCTTACATAAATAAACTCAGCATTAACTTTATATATATATATATATATATATCAAACTGACCTTCATATATATAAGAGCCTTTTCTTTTAGAATGTTTCACATCTTCACAACTAAATTGAATTCTACAGCAAAATTGCCTACTCACTGTTACACACACACACACACACACTTACACACACACACACACACACACACACACTTACACACACACACACAAACGCACAGCACACTCTGTGACTTCTGCACTTGTTTCACCCCAGATTCACAGCAGGGAAGTGTCTTGCTTTTCCTGCCTCTCTGTCTCTCTCTCTCTCTCTCTCTCTCTCTCTCTCTCTCTGTCTCTCTCTCTCTCTCTCTCTTTCTCTCTCTCTCTCTCTCTCTCTGTCTCTGTCTCTCTCTCTCTCTCTGTCTCTGTCTCTCTTTCTCTCTCTCTTTCTCTCTTTCTCTCTCTCTCTCTCTCTCCGAGGCAGCTTCGCTTTTTCTCTTCCCCCAGTTTGTGCTGATCTCACTGCTGAGAAACACAGAACACACACACTCAGCACATTGTTTCAGCCGTGACGAAGAGCCCCCTGTGGGCAAAAAATGCTCCCCCTCGTGCCTCTGCTGGAATACTGAGTGGCTGCGTGGTGCAGGACTGCCTTTGTGAAATCTGTAGATGATCTGGAAAGGAAATGCAGCATTACGATACTTCATTGTGATCATTATTTTTATGAAACAAGAAATACCATTTTTAAAATTACACAGAGATCAAGCTTAAGCAGGTCATGATTGAGCTGGTCTGAGATGTGCATGCGCAGATGCAACACAAAATATACTTGATTTAATAAATGTAAAAATTAAAAAAGTTGCTAATATGTGTATATATTTATGTGTGTGTGTGTGTGTGTCCAGGTACTGGAGAGCTTTAAGATAATGGACTATAGTCTGCTGCTAGGAGTTCACATTCTCGATCAGAGCCTGAGAGAAGGAGACGTGAGCGGGGAAGACGGGAAGCGTCCTGTAGGCCAAAGAGTCCTGTACTCCACCGCCCTGGAGTCCATCCAGGGTGACGGCAGAGTAGCCGAGGCCATAACCACAGACGACACGTGAGCAGCTAATTATACAAAAATTATAATTATATATCTATAATCTAAAATACAGGTTTAGTGAATGCATTTACTAATTCAGGAAAATCCTTATTAATATAACCTGGGGATTGGAAATATTTTCTCACACATCATTTTAAAGCAGTTTTGTTCACAAAACATTTTGAGTATTACAAGTTTTAAAAGTCTTACTGATGCACCCCTGTATTGATTCCTTCTTCAGGATGGGAGGCATCCCAGCCAGAACAAACAGAGGCGAGAAGCTGCTGATTTTCCTGGGAATAATCGATATTCTGCAGTCATACAGGTAGAAAAACACTGTGCCTCCTACTATATAACAGATGTTGGTAAAACAAAGCACTTTATAAACGGCTCTGGGGAAAAAATAAGTTTCTTTGATTTTACCAAATTGAAAACCTCTGGAATATAATCAAGAGGAAGATGGATGATCACAAACCATCAAACCACCAAACTGAACTGCTTGAATTTTTACACCAGGAGTAAAGCAGCATAAAGTTATCCAAAAGCAGTGTGTAAGACTGGTGGAGGAGAACATGATGCCAAGATGCATGAAAGAAAAACTGTGATTAAAAACCAGGATTATTCCACCAAATATTGATTATTTCTGAACTCTTAAAACTTTATGAATATGAACTTGTTTTCTTTGCATTATTTGAGGTCTGAAAGCTCTGCATCTTTTTTTGTTATTTCAGTCATTTCTCATTTTCTGTAAATAAATGCTCTAAATGAGAATATTTTTATTTGGAATTTGGGAGAAATGTTGTCTGTAGTTTATAGGATAAAACAACAATGTTCATTTTACTCAAACATAAACCTATAAATAGCAAAATCAGAGAAACTGATTCAGAAACTAAAGTGATCTCTTTACCAGGTGTTTAAATGGTTGTGCCAATTCGTTGGGTGAGGATTCATCCCTCCCACTTCTAACTTTATTCCAAAAATGGAAAAGTAACACTGGAAAACGAGCATTACTGGTACAAAAGAGAAATAGGATTGGGTTTTAAAAGCTTTCCTCTAATGTTGCCCACTAGTTGGTTTTAGCTTTAGAGAAAATCACTATTCCTGGGTTTTATAAAGCCCTCTCAGCTCCAGCTAAAGCCCTCTGTTCTGTTCTTTTCCACTAAGGTTCATCAAGAAGCTGGAGCACTCCTGGAAAGCCCTGGTCTACGATGGTGTAAGTTGATACGGTGCAGATAAGCCCGTCTCTAAGAAGAGGCTTCCTTGTTCGTGTTGCATTATGAAATCCACAGTGTTGATTAAATCCTCTCTCTCCCTTTAATATCCGTAGGATACGGTATCCGTACACAGACCCGGCTTCTACGCAAACAGATTTCTCAAGTTCATGAGCACCAGAGTCTTCCGGAAGATTCAGGGTGAGTGAAAAAACTCAAAACTAAAAACTGCAGCGCTCTTAACGGGGCCATTTCAGCTGTGTTCAGAAATCTAGAGCTAAATTTGATTATTTATGTCTTATTTATATCTTATTTACACAGATTCAGCATAACATTATGACCACCACCTTGTTTCTAAACCTATTATCTATGAATTTAACTCTAAGCTGAGCGTATAGGACACTTTGTATTTTTATAATTACAGATTGTAGTTCTGTTTGTTTCTCTGCTTAGTTTATTATTATCCTCCTAATACAGTTGTACTAGATAGATAGATAGATAGATAGATAGATAGATAGATAGATAGATAGATAGATAGATAGATAGATAGATAGATAGATAGATAGATAGATAGAATTTCTAGAATGTCTAGAATGCTAATTCTACACATTGTCTCCACACAAAATTATTCATTGATTTCAACAACTCTGTTTTTACAGATTTTTATTTTTTTTATTTATTCTTTATAAAGAAATGAATAAAAAATGTACATGTTTTGATCAAATCAAATCAGTACACTTGTTTTTTTCAGTCAGACCTTAATTAAACGGGTCTGTTTTGCGAGAGTTTAGCCTCATTTCTGTGTAGTGTTGTGTGATGAGAGGCTCGGGGAATAGGGTTTAATTTCATCATCTATTTATGAGACACAAGATAATAGAGTTACATCATAAATGTTGCAGCTAATTTGGGACAGAAGCTTTGGGAATGTTAATAATGATGATTCTCTTTCATAAGAGACATTTCTAATCTTCTTCTTCATCTCTCTCTCTCTCTCTCTCTCTCTCTCTCTCTCTCTCTCTCTTTCTCGTCTGTATTTTTCCAATGCAGCAAACCGTTACTCTCCGTCGAAGAGAACTCGTAACTCCATAGTCCCTCTCAAGTCTTCCTCTCAGGAGCTTCTCTCCAGTCCGAAGGAGGAGAAGGTGGAGGAGAGACCGGACCGGCTGAGTGGAGCTCGCAGTCTGGCCAGTCTGGACGGACACGGTTAGAAAACCCTCAATCACTTCATTACAGCGAATAAAGACATACAGTAGTGCTGTAAAAAGAAAAATAATAAAAAATTATAAGGAATTTTGTGATTAATCATGATTTATCACATCTTTTCGTCTTCTTAAGACTTCTTTAGGCTTTTAATAGCGTGTATTATTTAATAATGTAATAACGTACAAAATTGTATACAAAATAAAGCTGTGTTATACGTTTTATATATTCTAATTTTAAACAAATCTTAAGCCAAATCATCTTTCAAAATAGGGAATACATTTTTCCACGAGCCATAAGTCATGAGCTTTTGCTGACATGAGCTAATAAAATGAACTTAATGGGCGGGGTTTATTATTTTCAGCAGCCAAGTAGTATCCATTCTTAAAAGAGAAGCGTAACTAAGAAAAAAATACTGGAAGCAAAAAGTGATTATTTATGATGGTAAAACACAAAACGTAGTATATAAAGTATTTATTTTCAATATTAAACATCATGTTTACAAACTTGATTTTAAAATAAAAATAAAATCTATTTTAATATCAATAATAGTCCTCTCGTTTTCCACATTTTAATGCCATGGTTAATATTCTGTAACTATAAAAAATTATTCAGCAGCTCGATTTAAACTAATATCTGACGTATGCAGAAGTTGGTCGAGCCCATGATGAATTAAAGTGGGGTATAAATTAATGATGATGATAATAATAAATAGTAAATAATATATGATTTTGCTCTATTATCACTTGTTTATCTCCTCAGTGTTCGGGTCTTATCAGCGGCCGGACCTGGTGGCCGTCACGCCGTCGTTAGGAGAAGCTTCTTCTGTGGGAACCTCCGTCTCCTCTTCCTCCATGTTCGTCAGCGACAGATACCTGGAGGCCAGATCAACTGACATGTAAATCACACACACACACACACGCATTACACAAACCAGGCACGCTGTTCAGATACCTGTAACTCCTACACACCTGCACAGACCCCACCCCATTACTCATCACCAGCAGGGTGGGGCTGTTTCCACGCCTTCCTAAAGAACTATATTTAACATATCATTAAATATAGCTACAGTAACCCATATATATATATATATCTTTTTATACATACACATTTTTATGATATATATTTTACTAAAAAGTTAATATAAAATCCATCGCTCTATATTATTATATTATAGAGTTAACTATTAGAATATTGTTAGATATTACTACTAATAATAATAATAAGAAGAAGAAGATGAAGATGAAGAAGAACTAGGGGGGAAAGTGCTAAACACTCATAATCAAAAAATAGTAATAAGGTAATAATAAGTAATAAGCTAATAAGGTTAAAAAAATGAAAACTGATGCCCCTCCAGCAGTTTAGAGACACTTTTGATTGTTTTTCTATGTTAAAATTTCCAAACCCAAAAATGTCTGTTGTACACCGTACCATATATCTCCAAAAATCACAAGTAATGTAAATCAGTACAGTTCCTACGATTCTGCTTAATTCTGTGTTTCCACATCGAAAGCTTAAAAAACAAAATAAAAATGCGAATAGAATAATAATAATAAAAGAAGAGGAAGATTAAGAAGAACGGTATAATCAGTCAGTGGTACATTCATATAAAAGGAGAAGAAGTACACATAAAGAAAATAAATAAATGAGTAAATACGTAAATATAAAAATAGGCTCTCATAACTAAACTTGATTGTTCATTAGAAGTACAGTATAAGACATCAGATTCCACATCAGTGGACGATGTATTGTCCCAGAAATTATTTTTGTAATTGTAAGACAATTAAATGCCACTGACATAATGATAACAGAATAGCTTAAAAAAAACATTTTTTTAAAGACAGCAAATTTTGACTTAATCATTTATTACAATTAGTTTGGGAATTATAGACTTATTTCTTCACCCATTTTATTTCACACTGTGTGTATGTTATGGAGTCACAGTTATTGAAGTTATTGACTGGCTAAAATACTGTTCACTGTATATATATATATATATATATATATATATATATATATATATATATATATATATATATATGTGAACAAACATACAAACAAACACAGTAGACGATAAACACAGTATCACAAATTATTAAGGTCATGTTCATTTATTGTACAATAAATCGATATTGCAATTATTGTGACAGACCTAATTCCACAGAAATCATCACAAATCATTTTCCCAGCTTGTTCTGTTAATATTTTACCACAACAGAGTGTGTAACTGCTGCTAAATTACTTAAAGTATGTCATTTATACAGTAGGTTGGGTGTGGAATATGCCTTTTGTATAAAAAGTAAACTTTTTGTATAAAAGTAAACTGTATAATCTGATATGCTGTGTTATTTTAATAGCAACAAGGTTTAACACACTTCCTAAAGAAAAGAGATCCTGGCCGTACACCTGTTTAGCAGGGAATTAGCTTTTCTAAAGAGCTGCTGAATGTTTTATTAGACCCCTGAGGGAGCTGACAATTAGCCCATTGTTACGCTGAAACTAAATGAGCCAAATGCCATTTGGTGCTACGGCAACTTATCCCACACTTCTGTGGAAAGCGTGACATTCAGGTAGCTGGCCTTTGTCACCTGTTGCCTTGTCACCTCACACAATGCAGAATGCGGCTCATCCGGCGCATAATAACACGCTGTCAGACGTGAAGGCAAGGTGAACACAAGGGCACGCGACTGTTTTTCTCCTTTATCGAGCAGCGCGTATCTATCCTCCTGTAACCTGGAAAAGTAAACACACATCAAGAGCTCTTTCAGCTCCGACACACAGCAGGGCAGCCAATCAGAGCAGAGGTCATTTACGTATATCAGTCTTAAAGTGCAACTTAACTTGCTGGTTATAGCTGACCCCAAATATAAGCTCATATTTGAAAAGTGCTAAAAAAAAAATGTGAGGAGTAGTTTGGGAGGGGCACTGGGTGATGTATGGGTTTAGGGGCGGGGCAGGAGGGAGAGCTGATTGGATTGGCACATCATCCACGCCTATAGCAGCACAGTTAAACCTAAGAGGGCGCAGCAGAGGCAGATTACCACAAATAACCACAATAAAAGTGTTTTTTAAAGATTAGGAAATGTTTATAAAAGTTTTAAGCAGGACTGGTGTGTTTCATTACTTTTAAAGGAGGAACACGTTCAAGCTATTAATGAAAAAAAGTGATTCAGGGTTTAGTTTAGTGGCTTCTTAAAGGCACAGTAACAAAAACATATTGGTAAATTCTAAAGCAGTGCTTTTCACACCTTTTAAACAGGACAATCTCATTATATCTCAAACAGACAGTACTAGTCTAGCACTTCACCTTTAAACAAAGACTACTAAGTAATAAACGTCAGACAAGAGCAGAGTTTATACTATAAAGAGTATAGTTTTATTGTGTGTGCGTCAATGTGCACCCAGGCAGGGAGAGAAAGCAGATAACACCATTCACAGTATATTTTCATTCTTAATAGTCTTAATAATTTGTTTAATAATATATAATCATATTTTTACATTTTTTTTAGCTTATCGGAGACCCCCTACAAAGGGACAAGCGATAGCCCTTAGGATTAATATGATTTATAGAGACTTGTTAGGATTTTAAGGCAAAATATTTTCTATCTAAGATACTTGAGAAATATCTTTAAATATCTTTAAAATTATTATTCTGTTGTCGTTGAACTGAAATGCTATGTCTACAAAATGGAAAGTTACAGGTAAATGTTATTAAAGTCATCTTGGAGCGAACACTGTAGAGCAAAGAGCTCAAATAACGGTAAATATCATCTGGTAGATTATCATTACATAATCTGAAGTCAGTTATATAGTGGAGGTAATGTGGTACAGAGTTGTGATTCAGCTTCAGGCAGTATTTGATTGGGTCCAGGGCTCACCTGTGTTAATGAACAGCCCAGGTGAGTGAACTGTTTTACTCCAAGAATGAAAGGTTAAGAGGTATTCAGGTTATGAGCTGCTGTAACAGTGATAGCTCAGGACATTACTGCAGGTAATAAAAGCTAAGCGCATTCTTCAGCTGAAGTCGATGCTTTAGTTGGCAGGGAAAATAAATATTACAGAAAAGGCGGGAAGCAATGAGGCGGGTAGAGAAAACTACTATAGTATATTAGAATTAGATACACACATTATAAAAATGCTGTTTTCTATGTGTGATGCACAGAAAAAATAACTCTAACATTCTACTATAAAATCTACATCGCAAATAAATCTGATTAACTAAAATATTTCATTGTTTGTTTTTATTCCCATTGCATGTAAAGCCTGTGTGTAATACCATCCCTAAAATATAGCTGTTACTTTGCCTCAAAGGCTGTAAAACTACTGTTTTTCAGTGTTTTTGCAGTGGGCGGGGCCAAGCTACTGTTTCATTGGTTCATAAATTTGTTTATTGGCTGGTTCATGGTCTATTCTAATGGACAACAAACAGCTCTTAAATAGTGTTCTGTGCAAAAAAACATTTAAAAATAAAAATACATGATGTCTATTGTACTGCATCCAGATCTGAAAATGGTAAATATTCAAATAGAGTTTACTTGCAATACCAGTTCACAGCAGTGCATTATATGGTATTCTGTTACTGTCTGATGTTTATTACAGGGAGCTTTTTAGTCTATGACAGTCTTACATGTATTTAATTGTAAAGTTCTTTCTAAAATACTTTTTTAGCCAAACATAACGCATGTGATTAATTTCGATTATTTAATCCCAAAGAATGTAAATAGTTTTTATTTATTTTTTTTTTAAATCACTTTATAGCACCAGTTATTCTTCTACTATGACATTGTTTTTCAAGAGCAGAAAATGTCATGATACTAGAAATGCACTCCATATATCTCCATATATCCAGGATTAAAGTAAAATAAATGATACTGGACAGATATAATCTGTATCTAGTAGATATATAATAGGAAATGAGAACTTTTGAGAATTTGAGAATTTTTCTTTTGATAAAAACAGTAAAAAATTAGTACCCTGATGTGATAATTAGGGGTGGGTGATATGGCACCATATTTCAGGCTATAATATAAATAAATGTTGAAGATATTATTGCATATGATACAATATGGCACACACTTCATACTATCTTGTAATGTTAATATCAGTTCAGTTCAGAGTGTGTTTTTCTTGTGTGTGTGTGTGTGTGTGTGTGTGTGTGTGTTTGCTTGTTAAATACTGGTGAATGTCTCTGTTGCAGATGTGACATTGGCTCCTGTTCTACTTTTACGCTGGAGGACAGCGCCATCTGCCTGACGTCTGAGCAAAGCACCATAGACATGGACCGAGACGATGGATCAGTGCTGGACGTTTACTTAGTGAGTATATATAACCTGACCAGCATTATGATCCTCTGCTTCATTAACTACTATTCATAATTCTGCTGCATATCATTATAACTTTTCAGTATTATTTCATATCCTTACATAATACACAACTATACAGTTATTAAAAAAAAAGAAATTGCATTTACGGCACATCAGAAGTCAGATGCTGGAGCTGGGATCACACCTGAGTTGACAGGCTTTTTTAGTTGAACATTTAGAAACTGTAGTATTTTTAGTATTTCTAAAAAACAGCTATACAGCACTGTGTGTACGACTGATTTATTGAATTGTATAACTGTAATGTTATACAAATGTTATACAAATAGCTGCAATGTGCATTGCAGCTATGGTGAATTTTGAATTTGGTGTTGGTGAGGCTCTCACGTCTTTCCTTTAGGAAATCCAAACAGCAAAATCTCTGATTTAATATAAAAATATAATATTTTTATTTAATATTGTCATTTAGAGCATTTATTTGCAGAAAATGAGAAATGGCTGAAATAACAAAAAAAGATGCAGAGCTTTCAGACTTCAAAAAATGCAAAGGAAACAAGTTCATATTCATAAAGTTTTAGGGGTTCAGAAAGCAATAATAATATAATAATAATAATAATCATGTTCTCCTACACATAAGCAAAATGAGTATGAGGCGGGAGCAGGCGTGCGATTAACAGAAGCGATTTTTGGCAGGAACAGGCGGTAACGGGACTAAAACAAGTGGGAGCAGGCAGGACAGATTTAAAAAAGCAGTCTCGCGCAGAGTTTGTTCTTTATTAGGTTATTATTATTATTATTATTTCGAACAGTGATTCCAAACATTTGAATGCTAGTGTAAGCTATAATTCACATTATTCGTAGTTAAACTTCTTAGACGTTTCTTATTATTACGGTTAAAAGATGCAATCCTTCCTAATATTGTTTGATTTTTGTGTTTTGTGTTTTCAGTAAAGTGGCGTGAGAGGTGCTCATCAAATCCTTCCTCATCATCCTTCATCGCTCATGTCCTGAGCGCTTATCCTCCAAGCTGCTCCGGGATTTTACTGTCCTGACTTCTACTGACCAAAGAGATCAGAGAACAGCCAGCTGTCAGTCAGCGGCAGACGGAGAAAAAGACATTCCTCAACAAGACGTTTCTCCTCCTTTCCCAAGAAAGTGTATTGGGAGAGGCTGTGCTTTACTAGAGGCCGGAGGCTGGACGGCCTGATTCTGCAGCCCAGGGGCCAAAGCATCCACAATCATCACTTACTTACTGTGCGTGAATGTGTGTGTGTGAATGCCTGAGTGTGTGTGCATGAATGAGAGAGACTCATGTGGTAATGGTTTGTGATCTCACAACTGAAAGGCTGCTTTGCCTAGAACAGAGCTTCGTGTTCCTGCAGATCTACTGCTGTTTGGTTCCTGCATCCTGTAGGATCTCCACAGCCTCTAAGATCAGACCGATCCTCGTCAGGACTAGACCTGTCATGATAACTTGGATGATAACGTTGGTTTTTTGTTTTTGTTTTGGACACTACATGAAAAATTCATTAGGTCAAAGGCATAAAACGGCGATAAAACTATAATAATATTGTTTAGTGCAGTTGTATGTATTTATGTATTGTATTATTTATTTATTATAGGCATTATGAAGAGTTCATTTGCAAAAAAAAAAGACAGATAAAGGCATGTTTCAAAAATAGCACCTATCTGTTTTTGCAAATGATTGACTTGTCATATTGATGACATCGTCGCTGTCCAATGAAAAACATTTCTATTGATCCGTTCATCAAGAAATTTTAGCACAGTGTAAGGGACAGTTTGTCTGTTCAAATGATGTAGTAAACTAAAAAATAGACAAAAATGGAGATAAGTGTTTTTCATAGGACAGTGACGATATACACTATATCAGCAAAAGTATTTACTCATCTTCCTTCTCACACATATGAATTTAGCGACGTCCCATTCTTAAGGCTTTCCACAAGGTTTAGGAGTGTGTTTATGGTTATATGCATTTTTGGTCATTCTTCCAAACACTTCCAGAAGTTCCAGAGGTTTGTCATCCCAACAGTGTTCCATCAGGGTAATTTCAGGACATTAACCTGATGAAGGCCTGTCAGGTTCTTCCACTCCAAACTGGCTCATGTATATGTTGTAATGAAGCTTGTTTGTGCCCTAGTGAGCAGTAGTCATGTTGGAAACGATGAGAGCCCTTCCTCAAACTGTTTCCACAAAGTTGGGAGCATTGAATTGCCCAAAATCTCCTGGTTCATTATTTTTGATTGGTGAGTGAATACTTTTGCCAATATAGTGTAATTGCAGTAAACAGCATTATTGTGTTTATGACCATTTTACACCTTTGACACAATGATAATGTAAAAACACACATTGGACTTAAATCTACTTAATTAGTGAAACCTAAAAATAAAATAAAATAGCATACTGTCTTAATCACATTAATAATAATCACGCTTTACCATAACAAGCAATACTGAATGTAGAAAATCTCACGTTCATGACGTGTACAGTAGCATAATTATTGTGACAGGCCTAGTCAAGTCATGTGTCGTTCTAAAAAATATCGTCTAATGAAAAGCAAAAAAATATATAATGCATAGACACTTTATATCCTTTACATTTTTCCTGCTGTTTGTATCTCTGCGATATCTAGTAGACTAGATTTCTTCCTTCTGAGGCCCAAAGATGAGCTTGTCAGGGGTCCAACTACTCCTGAATTTCTAGCTTTTCATAAATGACACAAAGTACATTAGGAGAAAGCATCAACCAATATTAATATCTGAATTCAAAAAATGTTGGGAATGTTTTTTGCACAGACAAATCGCTTGTTATAGACGTATTTAATGCCAAATATTACTTGTGTCAAACTCTCATTGTCACACACGTGCATTTACATATCTGTCTGTTCAGAAACATGCATTTTTGTAGACGTTTGAAAATGAAGGACTTTTGCTAATGTGTAGATACAAAAAAATATATCATAAATATTTTATGATAGGGTGGGGAGTGTTTCATATCTGTAAATCCATCCGTTCTACTAGAAGATCTTTTTCATATTGAAGCATCCTGTTACTTGCTTATTGTTATTTGAGAGTTATTGAGTTTTTAGAGAGTGGACCATAGAATAATGGCATATCATTATTGCACCTTTGTTGGTTCTCAGAGCATAATTTATTAAATCACTATCAATAAACAGTGTATATTGTACACTTTGACCTGGTGGTGTTGTTTTTTCCCCTGTACATCATATCCAACTGTTATATTCATTGTATTATATTAAAAGAAAGTGTGCTGAAGGTAAGTGTTGATAATAATATTGATAATGTTATGTATGTGGACTAAATGAGGAAAGAGAATAGATGTTTAAAAATCTGATTTTGATACTTCATACACAGTAAAATGAGCATATACAGTCCCACTTTACAGAGAGTAAAAATTACACTGATAGCAATGTTAATATGACAGACACTGAGTGTGCTGTGTAAGTTACCATTTTACACATGCTAGTGTTTTTCATTAGTGCAAAATCCTAAAGTGTTAATTTTACACTACTTCGGAGCATATATGGTACCACTCTACAAAGTGTAAAAATGACACTAATAGCAGTGTTATTTATATGTTCAGTGTTAATATATTGGCACTGTGCAGTGTACCATTTACTCATTATAGTGTTGGTCATTAGAAAGATTAAAAATATTAAAGTTAACTTACACCCTTTGAATATGGTCCCACACAACAAAAAGTAAATATTACAGTATAAAAAGTGTTAAACTTATTGTCATTAAATGACATTGAACAGTGATAATTAAATAAAATAAAGACGAAAACATATTATTTTTATTGTTCAGGTTATTGGTAGTTTTTATTTAAAATGCATCACATTTAAACACATTCATAGATATGAATTAAGATGCAGTAGGGTCAAACACGGGCGATTTCTAACGCAGCGCAAAACTTAAAAGCTATTGAGTAGTTTAAGGTGGACCAGAAATAAAATCCACCTTAAATGGGAGCTTCAGAAGTTATCTAGCTAGCCTAAGTTAACGTTACATGCTGGGACTTCGAACGCCAGAATTGTGAACGACCGCGCCATTTAGCTGGATAGCTAGCGCTGGTTTCCTGAACGAACTTGTCCATTTCACCTCAGCTAGCTAGCTAGTTAACTTAAGCTTGTTGTTGTTTTTTTGGCGATAAGTTGCCCGTTTCACTAAAGCTAAAGCTAAAGCTAGCTAGGTTAGCCAACCTAGCCTTTTCTGGTAAGAGGTTCCCCATTTAACCCAAGCTAAAGCTAGCTAACGCTACGCTTTTTGTTTAACTTGTGAGAAGTCTTCCGCCTCACGTCAGCTAAGTTAGCTAACCAGCTAGGTTTGCTGTTTCTTTTAAGAAGTCCCTATTTCACATCAGCTAGCTGAGCAAGTTTAGTTGTTTAAGAGGAACGTAGGTTAATTCTTCTCCTCAGCTAGCTTAGCTAGCTGCAACAACAAGGAGTTAACAGTTAAAGTTGTTACTGGACTGCTATTCTGTGTTTAACCCTCCTCTTTTATCCGGGCTTGGGACCGGCAAAGTGACCTTAAAAGAGACACTTTGGCAGAGTTACTAATTTATTATTTTTTTTATATAAATTTTTCTCCCCAACACAAGTGCGCCACTAGACGGGCAGCAGATAGTGGGGAGCGTCAGCAGACATTTTTTATTATTATTTTTTTATATATATATATTTTTTTTTAATATTTATTTTTTTAATATTTTTTTCTCCCTAACACAAGTGCGCCATAAGACAGGCAGCAGATAGTGGGGAGCGTCAGCAGACATTTTTTTTTTATTTTTTTATTTTTATTAATTTCACCTGGAGCTACAGGTAACTCACAGTTTTTAAGCTAGAATCGTGGCTGGCTCACCGAAATAGGCCATACACTTTACCGAGGATGCCCGACTTTGCAAGGATGTCCGGCTGCTCTGGAACGGTCTTAGAGAGTTCTTCCATAACCAGCTGTTTTCTTACAACCATGAGGGGCAACATGGTTCTCTGTTTTTCTAACAGCTCCTCGGCTTCCTTTAAACGCTCCTCAGCCTTCTTGTACAGCTCCTCAGCCTTTTTCTCGCGCTCCCTAACCTTATTCTCCCGCACAATGAGCCTTGCCAGCTTACGCTGTCGTACCTGAAGCCTCTTCTCCCTCTTTTTAAGCGATGTCTCCCAGTGCTTCATCCTAATCTCCTTAAACCTCTGCTTTTGCATCAGCGCCCTAATTTTCTCAAGTTTCTCCTTATATCTCTTATTGTCCCTTCGCTGCCCGAAGCAACAACCCATATACTCCAGCTCCTCGCTCGAATCCTCCAAGCTCTTTAGATCCGGTTCACTACGCTCCTCCTCCTCGTCCCCAAAAACAGCCATCGCGGAACTAGGCAGCGGGTCAAGAGTACGGGGTTTTTTAAAGGCCTTGAAAAGCTTCTTGAATAGCCTTTTCACCTTCGATTCTTTTTTTTCCTCAATTGTTGATGCAGGAACTTGTATTTGCTCTTCCTGTAATTCTGTTATGTCCGACTTCATCGTGTCTTCTTGTGTTCGCTTTGCAGAGAGTGCAACCTTCCGATCGTGTAGCTACGCGAGCTCTACCCCTCTGCGCACTTCCCTTTATAGACTGGAGTCAATGACGTCAATGAGGTTACTATAGAGCGCGCTCTATAGTTAGTTGCCGCATCAATGACGTCATAGTTAATGAGGTTACTGTTGAGCGCGCTCTACAGTTGCCGCATCAATGACGTCATAGTCAATGAGGTTATGCTCTATAGTTGCCGCATGACTCTAACTAAACTCTATGGTGTGTCAACTTGCAAAAATATATATATATATACGTATATATATATATAGAGAGTACCAGGCAGTTTTGGACACGCCTAATTCAATGTTTTTCTTTCTTTATTGTTTTATTTAATTTATTTTTTGTAGATTAATGTTAAAAGCATGAAAACAATTGACTTACATGGAATTATCCAGCAAAAAAGTCTCAACAATCCCCTGATCTTAAGAGCACAGCCTAAAGAAAATGCAACAACTATTGTTGAGAAATTAAGTATATATGTACTTAAATGTAGAACATGTACTACCCCAAACTATGTTACAACAATATGAAAGATATGGATGAATAAGACTATAATAAAGAGTAAAAAAACATTTCTTGTTAACCAGATAACTAACCCTCCTTATTATACCTATAGATTTATTTACTTTTCTACTAACCCATTAGTCTATTTGCTCTTTTCAACTCAAATTTTCATCAATAATGATTCCAAAAAACTTTGAATTTGGCAAAAAATAATGTAATTTTACTTTTTTTATGTATATTTAAGACAATCTTGTTTAATGTAAACCAGGTTGCATAAGTAGCTAAACTAGTATTTGAATCCTAATCAATTTGAGTGGCAATTTATTTGAGTTACATCATCTGCAAACACTATTGGGGTTTATACCGTTTTTTTTTAGTACAGTTTTACTAATTTCAGATTTCTGTAGATTCTCATTGTTATTCTCATAAAACAGATCAACCAATCACAATAAGGGAACACTTTTGTTCCCATAGATGTGTCTAACAGGATAATAGGGGTTTTGCACTGGTGTGTTACTGTACTTCCTCACTGTTTCTGTGAAAGTGAGGTGACTCACGCGTAGTTGGGGGGGGGGGGGGGGGGGGGGGATGGGGTTGGGGGCTAAATACTTTTTAGCGTGTTACGAATTCACTTTATTTTTTTAGTAGTAGTTTAAGGACTTTTTAATTTACTTTCTAAAAAGTTACATGATACATTGTACTATAAGTGAACTGGTGTAACAGTTCTTTTTAACACACTTTGCTAAAAATGTGGAAATAAGTATTTTATAAGTATATTGAATTATAACATTAAACTAAAAGTGTACTTCATAGTAATCTATTTTATTTCAAATACACTATATTGTACTTTTTAAAAAGTATGATCAAAGTTTACTTTCAAGCAGTTGATGAACGCATAATATTAATGTACTTTTAATATATTTTAAGTAAGTACATAAATCTGTGAGTTGATTTACAGCATACTTAGACATTTCTCAATATGTTGGAAAAAGTACAGAAAATTGTACCTTTACTTTGCTAAAATTCTACTCAAGTAAAAGTAAAAGTACCCATCTAAAAATCTACTTGAGTAAAAGTAAAAAAGTACTCAATTTAAAATGTATTTAGAATAAAAGTTACATAGTTACTTTTATTTATTTGATGTAAAAAAATACAAATCATAAATTAAATAGTTTTTAATGAATTATTATTCCAAATAATAATTTGGAACTTTCAGGCAGTATTTGTTAAGACCAGCCCATAAAACATTTTCAAGAACAAGTGGCACAGGTTTCTATGGTCCATTTTTTTTTTTACTGTTAAAAAGCTAAAAAGTTTGGTCATATAGGTGAATATAAACCGTATTTATATAGTTTTACAATTAATTATTAAACTTGCCACATGTTTTTTTAAACATCCAAACAGACTGTTTAATGTTCCCAATAAAAAGTTCCCAATAATGCCGTAAAAAGAAGCACATATCGATGGGTAGCATAACTCGACAGAACATGATGATACAATGTAGCGATATAAAATACTTGTGTCAAAATGAGCTTGAGTAAAAGTAAAATTACCTATTTTAAAAACTACTTTTAAAATTACAAATTGCTAATAAAATCTACTCAATTACAGTAATGTGAGTAAATGTAATTTGTTACTTTCCACCTCTGGTTTTAAGTACAATTAAGTATATATTTTTTTCACCAGGGTGAAAAAGGGGTTAAACAGTTAAACACTCAGATTGTCCTAGAAAGTTGTGGTCTGTCCCGCTGCAAGTCCTGTAAGTCCTCCCCCCAGTTTTTGACGCCTTCCTTCCTGCAGGATCTCTCAGATTCTAGAAACTACCAGACAGGCCTGTACTGTCCCAGCTGTCGGGGACCAGGGGGACAAGTAACACCCCCATGCGCCCCCCCCCCCCCCCATCCCTGCGACTGGTGGGGGTTTAACATGTGTTGCTGATTGCTCAGCTGTCATTCCATCACCCCAAATAGAATACACTGGGACACTCTATTCCTATCTCTTATCTGGGGGGAGGAGCTGAAACTTGGCAGATTTAATGTCTTGTTGAAGGATCAGTGTAAGTATATAATGTTGTTAATTATTTTACTTATTTGATAAATTGATTTAATGGAAGTTCACACTTGTGTTTCTACTGAAAAGTGCAAAAAATTAACCATTTGCTTCCTAACAGGTGGTCCAGTTCACCCCCCCCCCCCCCCCCCCCCCCAGTCTACAATGGTTTAGCCCACCCTCCTGATATGTGCCCACTTAACTTCACTTAGAGATAAATATAAACGTGACCTGGAGGGCTGTCTCACTGAGAGTAAAGAACCTGAGAGAGAACACCACCACTACCACCACCACTACCACCACTACCACCACTACTCACGACTACTCTGCTCACCAATCACTGAACTGAACACAGGAATCCACCAACACCAATGACGGTAGGCTGATTTTAACAGAATTCTGCGTTTCTGTTCCTTTAATCATAAGACATGATTTATTTTCTTTTTACTTCTTTCCTTATTTTATTATTATTATACTTTTATATTTATTAGTTTTGTGTTACTGCTTTTTAACTTATTTTGGTTATCTTTTATTATTAGTACTATTATTATTTTTATTATTGCTTTTATGTTATTATGTTTTAACTTCTAATCGACTAAATCAAGTAATTATATTTAGCTATTATTTTCTTTGTAAATGCTCAATGCTCGGCTACTTTGAAATTGAAGGTTGCCCTCAATGTACTTCTGAGTCAAAATAAAGGTTGATTGATTGATTGATGATACAGAAATGATAGATACAGAATGGAGTGATAGTGTATCTTCAGAATAATGAACATTACTGTGAGCTGCTGTGAAGGAAAGGCCTTCAGCATGGCAACCTTTTGCCCAAATAAGGCCTGAGGGAAGCACACTTCAGGTTTGGGATGATAACATGTGCTTGACCATTTGTTAAAGAGCTTTTAGAAGAAGAATAGAAGAATTAAATGGTGGATTTCTTCAAATGAGTAAAAATGCTCTGTTAATGATCTATGTTTAATGATCTATTAGTGTGTAGTGCTGTATGTTGTAGGTAGAATCAGTACCATTAAATTTGAATGAAGTTTGAATGAAAAGAAGCAGTTTTAGTAGAATTAAAGGCATTGTTTGTTTTAAAAGTTAAAAGTAAAATTCCTCATTTTTGCTCGCAATGCCACACTCAATGTATTTCCCGTAAGGTTTTGATCGATTGTCATTCAGTTTGTTAGAGAATTTAAACAGTTGACTCTCTACAGATTGTCCTAGAAAGTTGTGGTCTGTCAGGATTCAGTAGAATTAAAATAAATTTTTATTTTAAATGTATTTTTAATTGGTTGATTTAAGAAAAAGTTAGTATCTTCTTTTGTGCATATAACATTGTGATGCGTGTACGTGTGTATGTATATTGAGTCTGGCTAGTAGTATTAGGATATATAAATATATATGTACGTCAGACTAACTCTAATTCTTCTCTTCACTGCTCAAAACTGAGACTCAGTCCTTAATCTAATGTTAATCTGAGCTAAAGGTAAAGCTGCTGTTTCCATGTGGGTCAGCCAGACGTCTTCCAATAGTCTTTTGAAGGTGTAGGAAACAGTACTCACTGCTCTCTGGCTTCTGTATCTGTAATTTCTCTAAAGAAAAGAACTTCTACTTTTAATAGTTACAGAGTTCTCTGTGTTTTTGTGTCTTTTTCTAGTTATTATGATGATGATGAAAGTGTGAATGTGCTGCAAGTGTGTAAAAGTGTGTAAATGCTCCTACAGTAGAGAGTAACAGCAGTAACTCCATCTGTTCTATATGATTTGTTTTTTTGTTTTTCAGATGGGAGAAATGGGAGATCCAGTCCAGTTAAAAGATGAAGGCAACAAGCACTTTCAGGCAGGAGAGATTGATAAAGCCATCGAGTCTTACACAAAAGCCCTGAAAGTCTGCAAAGACAAAAAGGTCCAGGCAGTTATCTTCAGAAACAGATCAGCCTGCTTCTTGAAAAAGGTATTTTCTCATTAATTTAGCCTAAAAAGCCATTTTTTATTATTATAGTTATTATAACTCAAAAATAAGTAATTAATTTTCAATTTTACATGTAAAACCCCCCCTTCTTTGCACTGTAGGAGAACTATACTTCTGCAGCTTCAGATGCTTCTAAAGGTAAGTCTATTTTTTTTATTTATTTTATGAGTCAATGTATTACAGCAGTAATTAATCAGCTCATTAACATGCCATTGTTGAGTTAAAGTGGTTGTGTTAAATCAGAAAAAGCACTAAATTTTATCATTATAGTTATTCCACCTTAAATTCTACGTCTGGGACATTAAATGTATTCATATTGGCATTATTTCAAACAGGAAATGAAATATAGTTGTTACTAAACATCAAACAAAAGAGGTTTTAAGTACCGAAGTACAAATACTTTGTTACCTTACTTAAGAAGAGAAAACATTAAAAAATATCCTCTTTACTCCTATTTAATTTCAGCTTATTTCATTTCGGGATTCTTATTGTTCAATATTCCAGACAAACTCCAGTCCAACTAAGCTTCTTTATTATATTTACATTCTACTAAAATACATTCATTTACAATCAGCTTATATGCAGCTGAAACACTAGAGAACAGCCGAGTGCAAAATCCCACATTATATTATCAGCATTAACATTTTAATATTTTAACATTATAGTCATTATGGCTTTTAGAAAATTGTGTTTTTGGGAGCAATGCAATAAAATAGAAATAAAACAATGTTTAAAATAGCAGTAAAATAGAAAAAGGCTAAATCCTTTTACTTGATTCTTTAAAACAGCCATAGATGTGGACGCTGCTGATATTAAAGCACTGTACAGAAGATGCCAGGCTCTGGAGAAGCTGGGAAAGCTGGACATGGCTTTTAAGGATGTTCAGAGATGTGCAACACTGGAGCCTAAAAACAAGACCTTTCTGGAGACTCTGAGGAGACTGGGAGCTGAGATCCAACAGAAGGTGAGTCCTAACATTTAGGAGAAATCTGTCTCCATGTTTTTCTAGCCATGTGCTCCTTAGCTCCTATGTGTGACATTTGTAGCCCCGCCCCCTCGTTACCTGTTCCATGGTGTTTCCTGTTACTTCCATGTATATATACACATATATATAACCCCTTTGTTTCACAGTGTTCCCTTGTCGGTTCCCTTGTCAAGTTTCACGTCTGTATAGGTGCTAGTCTCTTGTTTCTTGTTCTGGTTTATTTCTTTTTATTTCAGTTTATTGTATTCCTGTCTGTTTTTGTTTCTTCATTAAAATTACATACATAATTTTGTGTTTTAGAGGGTTTTAGAGTTTTAGGAGCTCTATCTGAACCAACCATTTCTTCCTCCACAGCTGAAGACCAGCTTCTCCACAGACTCCAGAGTGCAGAACATGTTTGACATTCTCTTCAGTGAGGAAGAAGATAAAGAAAAGAAAGAAAAGGTACGAAACAAGGTTTCACATGCTACAAATAATTATACAAGAGCTATAGAATATATGGATTTGGACATGGTAGTATACATAATGATTCTCAAAACAAAAAATTAAAACACTGAATGCTACTGTTACTGTGATAGTGTGATTTGATTTAGATGTTGTATTTGAAGTAGTTTCTTTAAAATGTTGCTTAAACTGTTGATTTCTCCTCTTTCAGGCAGCCAATAACCTGATAGTGCTGGCTCGAGAAGACGCGGGAGCTGAGAGAATCTTCCAGAATAACGGCGTGGCTCTGCTCATGCAGCTCATCGAGACGGGGAAGGCTGAGATGATCTTGGCCGCCATCCGAACGCTGTCAGGAATGTGCACCGGCCACAGAGCGAGGGTGAGTAACATTAGGAGGGGTGTAGGATATAACTAAAACAATCAGATAAAAAAATAAAAATATATAAATTAAAAATAAATAAATAAATCTCAGATTTTGATACAAATTTTCTGTTTTAAAGGATTTATGATTTATTTATGATTATTTTATTTTTTGTGTGTGTGGGTTTGTGTAGGCCACTGCAATCATCCACATGGTAAGAATTGAGAAGCTGTGCAGTATTATGGCCATGGACCATGAAGAGATTGCACTGGCCACGTGTAACCTGTTCCAGTGTATCTATGAATCCCTGTCCGGTGCAGACAACAGAGTTTATGGCAAAGAGGAAGCTCTTGTGCTCGGTAAGATTTATTATTATTATTATTATTATTTTTATTTATTTATTTTTTTACTTTTATTGCATGGTTTGTACCCGGGTCATTCTCAGAATACACTGCATTTTGTCAAGAAAAACATATTTAAGATTTTAAATTATTTTCCATCATGTTTAAAACTTTAAACTACACAGAAATCTTATAGGACAATGACAGGATGTACAAGTTGAGGGAAAATTAGCATTTGATTGTCATACATTGCAAATCAGACATGCTTTATGCTATTATATTATATTATATTATATTAATATATAATATTATATTGCATAAGGTGCATTAAGAGTCTTCAGTATAAAAATCATGATGTCACTAATATCAAAGGTTGTTTTTTTAACAGGGTGTTAAAGAAGTTATTCCAAGATAAATATCCACTCTGCCATCATTAAATCAAACTGTATAAAAGTACAGTATCAAGTAAATCTTAATAAATGTATTGTTACACATTGTTTGCATGACATTTAAACAGCTATGCAGCGAACACAACAAGGATATAATATTGATATTGACCCACCCAATGCTGCACTATGAATTCCTCTGTGCCGACACTTATTCGTATCATATTTAAACTTAATTTCTTCTTTGTTTTTGACGTAAAGACTCCAGTAAGGACCTGAAGACTATCCTGATCGCACTGCTGGAGATGGTCACTAGCAAGAAGGTCTCAGGACACGGCCGAGACCAGGCCCTCAACCTGCTGACCAAGAACGTGCCCAGAAAGGACAAGAAAGAATCGGATCACTCCAAGACCCTGTTCACTATTGACCACGGTGAGTGCTGGAACTGATTATTATGAACTGAAGTTTATGTGAAGATGTGAGAGTCAGCAGGACACTGTGGGGCAGTTTTCAGGACATGGATTCATTTTAATTTTTTATTTTTTACAGTTGAATCTATTTATTTATTTATTAGATTACTAATGAGAGTCACTGCATATAAATCAACATTTTATTTTCTATATCAATGTGATTTTTTATTATTATTATTATTATTATTATTATTATTATTATTAATAAACATTTACAAGGACATGGATTAAGCCTGGTCCACATGCTTAAAACAATTGATGCTACAGTGCCCTCTAGAGTGGCAAAAATAAGAGACAGAGTGCCTTTATTGGGTATTCTTGTTCAGGATAAATGTGATTAAGTGCCCACTTGGCCCACTATTGTGACACTTCTTGCTATAAATTATGATGTGCCTCTGGAATCAAACTCAAATTCATTATAATTCATTCATAAATAAACTAAAGGTTTGGAAGAGATGAACTGTTTGATTTGTGTTCAGGAAAATATTGATTTTAAAATGAAGTTAAGGAAAGAGCAAATATTTTGACATTAAAAGATTTACTTAAATATATATATATATATATATTATTACAGTTACAAATTCTATAACAGTTTCTTGTCAAACATGAAAGCTTTTTATGTGATGCTTGAATAGAAATCCTCAAGATTTGGTGGTGTAATGTCAGGCAGACAATTGACAAAAATCCTAAGTAAAAATGAAGGTTGATCGATTCATTGATCGATTGATTGATTGATTGATTGATTGATATCTCGACCCCAGGTCTGAAGAAGATTCTGAAGGTGTGTGGTCAGGTGCCAGAGCTGCCAGACCAGTTGCCCATGACGGAGAACACTCAGCTGATCGCCAGCGTCCTCCTCAACAAGCTGTACGACGACCTGCGCTGCGACCCTGAGAGAGACAACTACAGAGACGTCTGTGACGAATACATCAAGTACGTAAAATCTCAATCTAATGCTCTAATGCCATGTGGATGGAGTGTGTTCCTTTACACACGTTACTTTTCAGCAATTCCTTTTAAGCAAAACAATCTTCATCTTCATCTTTGTCCTTCGTTCACAGGGGCAAGTTTGACCCCAACGACATGGACAAGAACATCCACGCCATCAATGCCCTCTCAGGGCTGCTGCAGGGTCCGTTCGACGTGGGCAATGCGCTGGTGGGGCGTCAGGGAGTGATGGAGATGATGGTGGCTCTGTGTAGCTCTGAGAGGGAGGTAGACCAGCTGGTGGCCATCGAAGCTATCATCCACGCCTCCACCAAAATGAGCAGAGCCTCCTTCATCATCTCTAACGGAGTGTCTCTGCTGAAGGACATCTACAAGAAGACCAAGAACGAGAAGATCAAGATCAGGGCACTTGTGGTAAGCTTGGGAAAATATGCTATATAACCATTTTTATTTTTTAAAAGTTGGCTTTACTCTTCTATGTAACAGTTACAAGTTTGCACACACCTTAAATGTAGAGTTTTTTCATGATTTTAAAATATTTTGCATTGTAGATTAATGCCAATGGCATCCAAACAATGAAAAAAAAACCACATGTAATTATTTAGTACAAAACCAGAATATGTTTTATATATTCTGCACCTTTAAAGTAGCTTAGATGACAGCTTTGTACATTTTGGCATTGGGTGCTCAGGCAGTCCAGGGTCATACACAGAAAATCTAAAACACAGCAAGCAGGCAAAATCGTCAAAAGTCGAAAATACAAAAGAATCAGTAACACAGCAATCAATATAAAGGCTGTATCAAAAAACAAAACAGATCGATAACGGAAGACAAAACAAGAAATACATTGTATAAAAGCTAGAAACAAGGATCAATAACCTGCAGGGACAAAGAGAAACTGAGGGGTATGTATACACAGGTGAACAGGTGTCTGCAATCAGTAGCTGGGTGATCGGGCTCGCCGTAGCACCACATGATCGATGGAGTGTGTGAGAGTTCCGATGAGAGTGCATGCTGGGAACTGAAGTCCTGCGTGACAAGTTAAACAGAACTCAAATCGTGCATTTATTATTATTAATATTATTATTATTATTTTATTTTTTTTATTATTATGTCTGCTTTTTTTGTTTGGGGCAATAATGAAAATAACTATGTTTCCCCTCTTTCTAAAGAGATGACACTTTGTGGTAATATTAGAACAAAAACTATAATACAACAAACACAAACAGACAAAAGCAAGCAATTTAACATTAAATAATAAAACAATTAAACCTGAAAACAATATGCCAAAGAAAATTTCTCCATAATTCTGCTTTAAATATGATTTTTCTGATTGCTCTCCTCAGGGACTGTGTAAACTGGGCTCAGCCGGAGGTGATGATTACAGCATGAGACAGTTCGCCGAGGGCTCCACTGAGAAACTGGCCAAGCAGTGCAGAAAGTGAGTCTCCCGCTCAGGAATTGGTCCACGTCACTGATACGACCAGCACTGAAAGAATATAGTGTTTTAATGATAGACATGCTGTGACGCATAAATGAAACACACCTTCAGCATGTTTAACAGAATGCAGAATAACGGCATGTTATCGTACACTCGTATTACAGATGGCTCTGCAACCCCACCCTGGACGTTCGCACAAGAAAGTGGGCCATCGAGGGTCTGGCCTATCTGACCAGCGATGCAGATGTTAAAGATGACTTTGTTGAGGATGAACCAGCCATGAGAGCCATGTTTGAGCTCGCCAAGGTAAGACGAGCAAAGCTGCATTTATCTCAAGAACATATCAAATAGATGC
This sequence comes from Astyanax mexicanus, assembly GCF_023375975.1. Classification (NCBI taxonomy): domain Eukaryota; kingdom Metazoa; phylum Chordata; class Actinopteri; order Characiformes; family Acestrorhamphidae; genus Astyanax; species Astyanax mexicanus. The sequence continues at coordinate 974,070 of NC_064419.1, read as the reverse complement.
TGGTGTTCAGTGGTGCTTGAAGGTTTGTGAATCTTAGAAATATAGAATTTTCTATATTTCTGCATGATATCTGCATAAAACATCATCAGATTTTCACACTAAAAGTAGATATTATACTTGTTAATTTATTTATTGAAGGAAATCATTCGATATTACATATTTGGGTGCCACTTTAAAATAAGACTACCTTTATAAAGGGTTTATAAATGGTTTACACTTAGTTTATTAATGTTACTAATTAGATTGTAAATGCCTTAAAAATGAATCATCAATGAAGGCAAGCAGTCTTGATCCAGATGCAGCAAAATAGGCCCAAACCGTAATACTACCACCACCATGTTTAACAGATGTGATAAGGATCTTATGCTGAAATTGGATAGTTTTCTTTAATTAATAAATTGCCAAGTATAATACTTTTGTCTCTTATTTGTTTACACGGGATCGCTTTATCAACTTTTAGGAAATGTGTGATATATATGCAGAAATATAGAAAATATAGAAATAGAAAAACACCCTAGTAGTGATATGTGCTAGCTTTGTGGATTTATATAAATATTAGATATAGTTTCTATATATATTTAAGGGAAACATATGTTTTTTTCTTTTATAGTCAAAAGATAAGACCATCCTGTACGCTGTCGCCTGCACACTGGTCAACTGCACGAACAGCTATGATAAGAAGGAGATCATCCCGGAGATGGTACAGCTGGCCAAGTTCTCCAAGCAGCATGTTCCAGAACAGCATCCAAAGGTAACGCATTTCTAATGCTGATAGTAATAGACTGCCATAACCTCTTAAAGTCCAGGCTTATTAATCAGTTATTAATGTTAAATTCTACATTTATCTTGAAAACCATTTTGACTAAAGTGATTTATGTGCCAAAAACAGGCATAATTCTTTTATTTTTACATTAATTAAACAGACTGTTTTTGTGACTGTGCCTTTAAGACTGTAAATACACTATATATGTGTGTAAAAAAAAGCAGACACATTAGTTAAACTTTTGGCAATATAGTTTACTGGTATATGTAAATGACTTCTGGTCTGAACAGCCGCCCTCTGTTGAGCCTCGTTCACTAAGCAGTTTCAGCAGTCTGGGCTGAAACCGTCCCTAACACTTTAGTATTAACAGACAATGTATATATTGTATTCTTTATTCACAGGACAAGAAAGATTTCATTGACAGTCGAGTGAAAAAGCTCTTAAAGGCCGGAGTGACTTCAGCTCTCGCAGTCATGGTTAAAGCAGACAGTTCCATCCTGACTGATCAAACCAAGGAGATGCTCGCAAGGTAACAGTTCTGCACTGTAAAGTTTGATACCTTGATTTTAATGATAAGAAATTACCTTTTCAAAGTTAGGTAAATATAACTACTATTTTCAAATCTACTCTCAAAGTGTAGTGAAAACACACTTTTATTTACTTAATTTAGTTGTAGTAACTTTAAATATAAAAATAAATTGTAATTTCTAAGTGTTTGCATAATGGGTGCCCAACCACCATCTCTGGGTCAGGCTGCCTGCCGTTGGGTCTTTAGTTAATACACAAAAAAAGAGCAGGATGTTTTTCCAGGTCCTGAAAGGGGAGGAGCCTTAAACGTCTCTCCTTTTATAGAGATCTTTGGTGCTCCACACAGCAAACCCAGAAAACCCAGAAGATACCTGCAGTAGATACAAACAAAGTAATATTATGAACATGAGTCATAACAAAAAGCTAATATTCAGCATTTTCTCTCTTCCTCAGGGTTTTCCTTGCCTTGTCAGAAGATCCGAAGGACCGTGGCACCATTGTTGCTCATGGTGGTGGAAAGGTAAGCACTAAAAAGTATGACTTTGGTTCTAATGTGTGTGTAAACCTTGTGCATGAACAATTATTACAAACAATATTTTGGCTTCTGTTGTACAGGCTCTGATTCCTTTAGCCGTAGAGGGAACAGACGCAGGGAAAATAAAGGCCTGCCACGCACTGGCTAGGATTGCTGCCATTTCTAACCCAGATATTGCCTTCCCTGGAGAGAGGGCAAGACCATTTTGACACAACTCACACACATTTATGATGGAATAGATGTTATATAGCTAATTGGACACTGTTATTATAAAGCTAATTTGTTTGTTTTTCTCTGTTTCAGGTATATGAAGTTGTACGACCTCTCGTTTCCCTGCTGAATACTGAAAGAGACGGCACTCAGAACTTTGATGCCCTACGAAGTCTCACCAATTTGGCTGCCAAGAGTGATAAACTTCGGTGAGGACCGTATTTTAAATATTTTTTAGTTCAAAGCTATAGAACAGTGTTGTCTAAACTATTATTTTAAAGGAATAGCTAGACCTGCTAATGTTGCAGACATCATCAAGTTGCAAAAAAATAATTTGGGCTAAAATCACTATTACAAACTCTACAGTTTCACTTTTACCAGACATGGATATACTTTAGAGTAGTTAGAGGTGAAATGAGTTTTGATGGGAGCCATGATGCTCTTGAACGCATCCCATCCAGAAGGAAGAAAAATACACTACCCATCCACACTAAAAACTGATTGGCTGACTCACAAAGTCTTTGTAAAGAACAGGCCAATCAGAACAATCTCTGTTTTGTATGTTGTTCATGAATATGTACACGAGGGGACTGCTTTTCTCTCATTGATATTAAATTAGGGGTGGGCAATATCAAGGGGCAATATCAAGGGCCAATAGGAAAGATAAAGGAATAAAGGTAATTTTTGTGTAACGCACAAGAACTGAGGACTTGTCGTACTTGAATATATTCTAAGTGTTGCAAAATTCAATTTTATGGTGTTTATTCTCATAAAAAAGCAGTATATATTTTTGGGAAGTTCTTCAATCTAACCACATGCTTTTTTCTCGACTTCTATAGTTATATACATGAGTTGCATTACGTTCTACGTTAAACATTTACTTATGATTTTACTTGAATACAAGCAATTGGTTACAGTGAACATTACCGCTACTTAACAAACCTTCTATTTCTCTATATCTTACTATCTTCTCTCAGATTGAAGATCATGAAAGAGAAGGCTCTTCCAGAAATTGAAAACTACATGTTTGAGGAGCATGAGCAAATCAGACAGGCTGCCACAGAGTGCATGTGCAACCTGGTTTGCTGCAAAGAGGTAAGAATCAATCTTTCTAAACTCATCTTTTCAAACGTATGTTTATCATAAGATGTGAAAAACTAATTCAATCTCATTCCAACAGGTTCAGGAACGCTATATGGAGGATGGTAATGACAAGTTGAAGCTCCTCGTTCTCCTTTGCAGTGAGGAAGATGATAAACTGCAGATAGCAGCAGCTGGAGCTTTGGCTATGCTCACTGCAGCACAGAAGAAACTCTGTGTGAAGATGACCAAAGTGGTACGTAATTATATTATATTATATTATATTACATGGTAAACACTATAGAAATTAAACTTGGATATACCTTAATAGAGTAAAGTCATCAGTGTACAGCTGAAAATAACCTCTTCTGAAGCAGCTGCACAATAAAGCCTGCTAACAGTTTGCTGGCAATACCATAGCAAGCACATAGCATCCCCATAGCAATTGCCTAGCAATCACTTATCAACACAATACCAAGGACTTGTGATACCATAGCAACCACATAGCCATACCTTAGCGGACCATCTTGCATTTTCCTTCAGGTTTGAAGAGTCTTTAAATAGATGTGTCAATGATTATGATTTATTTATCGGCCTTTGTTGATTTGTTTGATTGGCAGACTGTTCAGTGGCTTGAGATCCTGCAGAGGCTGTGTCTTCACGACAATCCTCAGGTCCAGCACAGAGGAATGGTGATTATCTTTAACATGCTGGAGGCTGATGAAGAGCTGGCCAAGAAGCTGATTGAGAGTGAGCTGCTGGAGATCCTTTCCTACGTGGCCAAACAAGAAGACAACCCCAAGAGACAAGACGCCATCGATGCAGCACGCGCCTGCGTCTCCAGGGCCATGGATCTCGGACTCATCAAACCTTTCACACAATAAATCAGACATTAAACTGATAAATATGATCAAACTGAGACGTAAAGTTGAAGAATTAGAAGTGATAAAAAAGGAAAAGAGGCCCGTAGTGACTGCCCTGCTTTCTGGGAAAGTGGATGTATTTTTGTATTTGTAATGATATAAACACATTCGGATACATAGATCTTTTTTTTTTTTTTGCTTGAGATTGTTTTGATATGGGGTCCTAAATTGGGTTTTTATTTGATTTGATATTGTATACTGTATGTACACTGTATGTTTTTAAATAATATAGATTTTTTTTTAGATATAATGTGTCGGATGCCTTTATATTTTGTCTTGTTCAATAGGAGCTCAAAAATTCAATATTATATTGCATGAACAGGCAGATCATTCCTTCAATTAAAATATAGGTTCCTCTTTGAATTGTAATTAGGAGATAGGAGGTAACACAGACTTTCTATATACTGCACTAAATAATTAAGAGACTTAATAAACAAATGAAATTAAACAATAAATACATTAAAAAGGGTTTATCTTTATCAAATTTTAATTTGTGCTTTAATGGTGTTTTCTGGAAAGGATCATCAGATCAGATTCAAAGTAAAGTTGACAGTAGTAACCTTAGAGTTAAAACCAAAAATAACATTTTATGTATACCCTGTAATTCTTATGCTGTATTAGAAACTATTTTGCTTATACACATATAAATAAATAAATAATTTATACATTTATTGATTTATTTCTACATGTTTTTATTTATTTATTTCCACATTTCGCCATGTATTGTTTTATTTTATAAATTTGTGTGTACAATACAATACAACAGCATGAAATAGACACAATAATAGGACAAATTTACGGCATATAAACACATAAACATAAACACAAACAAACAACAATCATAAACAAACAGAAAAAAGAACAGTGGGATTCAAATAAAATAAAATAAAAACTTTAGAATATCTATGGATTTATTACTTTTTTTTAACTTGTCGAAAATTAGTCAGTAAGTGTATATAATTATATAAGTCTGAATAAACAAGTTGTTAGAATGAGGGTATCTTTTTAGCGAACTTTGTTCTGTGTATATAACATTTATCTACAATCCTTATTACATTTACTATAGTCAAATCTCTCCTTGTGGTCATAAAAAATAAAAATATAAACAAAATAGATTGGACTTTAAGGAGAATTTCCTTACTTTACTTTCTCTTCAAGTTTAAAAAATATATAAATTCAAAAAGAGCAAGAAAATACACAATAAAAAATACAAATACACTTCCATAACTTCCCACCCGATTCAAAAATATATCGTCACCAAAGTTGAGCGGCTTGCGCATGCGCAGACGCCGCTTGGCTCCTTGTATTCCTCCCGCCGCCGCCTCGCGGGTGAAGCGATACGGAGTAAATGAGGAGATTTTAAACAAAAACTGAGGTAAAATTCTCGGGTTTTCGCGGAGCGATGGCGGTGAATTTCGGCAGGATCGTTGTGGGCGTTTACGTGGAAATAAAACGCAGCGACGGTGAGTGGATTTATCTGTTTGTGTGAGGGGAGCTAGCCGGGCTAACCCACTATAACTAAAGTAAGCTAGTTAACCACTACACTTTCCAGCCTTTCTTGGATTAGATTAGCCGCAGCGCCGGCTAGGCTAAGCTAAAATAGCTGTGTGCTAATTCTAGCGCTAATGCTAATCTAGCGCGTTTATTTAAACGGACTTTACAGGGTAGTTAGCTGGGTTAGCTAGGTTAGCTAAGCTAACTTACTATATTGTCGGTTAGCCGGTGCGGCTCTCTGCTCCGTTGCTCTGGCAGCGAACGACCTACATATACACAACACACACACACACAACACAGCAACGGACACTGCGGACCGGAAACCTAACCCAGCCCAGAACCTAACCCACCTGATACTGCTCTCCTCAAACACACACCCGGCTCTCAGCCGCAGCTAAAACCCTTAAAAACCCCTTCAGAGCAGAGTGTGGTCATGCCTCAGTAATGCCAGCATACTGTAGATTAATGTAGTTAAGTTAGGGTTAGTTAGAGTTAGCCATGTTAGCTAGATTAGCTAGCTAACTACTGTATTTTTAGAAACAATGCCAGTTAGGTAACTTATAGTGCTGGAAAAAATAAGAAAGCACTTAAAAATGACGTTTCTTTGATTTTACTAAATTGAAAACCTCTGGAATATAATCAAGAGGAAGATGGATGATCACAAACCATCAAACCACCAAACTGAACTGCTTGAATTTTTGCATCAGGAGTAAAGCAGCATAAAGTTATCCAAAAGCAGTGTGTAAGACTGGTGGAGGAGAACATGATGCCAAGATGCATGAAAAAAAACTGTGATTAAAAACCAGGGTTGTTCCACCAAGTATTGATTGCTGAACTCTTAAGACTTTATGAATATGAACTTTTTAGTTTTCCTTGCATTATTTGAGGTCTGAAAGCTCTGCATCTTTTTGGTATTTGAGCCATTTCCCATTTTCTGCAAATAAATGCTCTAAATGGCAACATTTTTATTTGGATTTTGGGAGAAATGTCTGTAGCAACCTTAGATCATTTGCTTAGTTAAATCCTGGAGACCAGTTAAAGCTAAGCTAAAAGTTTTTGTCATTATTATCATTATTTATAGTAGTTTCTAAAAATGTATTGTTTTATTTAACTTGTTAACTAGTTATCTTAATAAATGTGAGACCAAAATCATTGTGAAACCAAACTTTTATTTTTTTTTTTGTTTTTATACAGTTGGTTGCAAGCTAAAATGAAAGGTACATAAATGTTAGATTAATTTCTAATGTTATATTGAGGTGTGTAGTCTCTTTAAGTTATAAATATGTATATTGGTTTTGGTATCCACATCAGCCGAGAATTCCTACATTGGTGCATCCCTGAAAATGACAATATTGTAAACTTTATAACCAGCTTAATAGTTTAACCCGCTAAAGGATGGGTTCTTCAGCTAAAACGGCTCAAGCTATCTATTATTCACTGTTTTCAGTAATGTTTTGATAAATTAACAACTGTGTTATTGGACATAAAGCCAGGAATACAATATAATATAATGGGTAGTAAAATCTTTTTAGGCTCCATGGTCGAACTAACATATAGTTGAGTAATCCTAAATTTCCTTTGTGATCAATAGTATCTGTCTGTCTGTCTAACTCAGATAATGTGACTAAACTTCAGTGGGTTTAAGCTAAAGCTTTACTGATAGCAGCTACTCTGCACAGCATTGTAAACTGAATATATTGCAAAGATCAGACCTGGTCTTTTCGACTCGTGAGTCATTCTGCTATAAAGTGTTACTCAGTGTGGGATGTGGGTGAATGAACTAACTTGTCCCAGTTTAAATAATGTATATTGCTGTTGCTTCTTATGTAAAAACACCAGCTTTTACCAGGATCAGATCCATTTACATTCCAACATTAGAGGTTAAAAATGACTTTTGTCATTGTTCTGTCTGCCCTTGTCAACTCAATTACACAACGGATGTGTTCATCTCAACACCCCCTCTTCCTTCTTGTGTAGTTCCTGTATGAGATGTATTGTCCTGTTTTTTGGTGACTATATGGTTTTTAAACGCCAGTCAGTTTAAAACAAGAAATAAACCTTTAGAGTCATCTTTTAATGTTGGAGAGATCACAGATTCAACCAATTTAACCATAAATATATTTTCTAGGGATGTCCTGTTAGGTTTCTTTGTGCCAGGTCTGTTTTCAGTACCTCATTGCTGAGATTTCTGTTTAACTTTAGTTTGAACTCATTTCAAATTATATCAGCATTACTGTATTAAAATAGCTGTATTATATTACTGTGATAAAAGTGACATTAACTACTGGTGTAATTAACCATTTTGAATATACATGTATTTAACTTAAATTTAACTTAAATTATGTACATTAACCTACACCTTTTTTTTTTAGGTTTTGAATGTGCTTTCCAGTGCTTGTTTAAAACCAGAGAAATGTGTGCTTTATTCCAACCAGTAAAATTGTAAAATTCTGTAAGGGATTAGTTTCTAACCAGCATTAATTTATATATATATATATATATATATATATATATATATATATATATATATATATATAATTTATATATATATATATAATTTATATATATAGACATGGAAAATATTAAAACACTGTTAAAGCACTTGAACTAAACCATCTACACCATATCTATGGTGGTTTAGTCTGAATACACAGACCGTTACAACATTGGGTTCTTTTATAATGTATTATTTAGTTATTACCCTAAACATTTCCTACTTTCCTACATTTCCTACATGTATAAGTATACTGGATTACATTGTAAACTGACATAAAGATATATATATATATATATATATAATTTTTTTTCCCTAGCCTGTAGGCTTTATGCTACTGGATAAAGTTGAAATATGCTGTTGGCTCTTGTTTTAAGCCGCTGTCGCACTGGGTACATTACTGTTGTGGTTACTATTAAATAATTTCAGAGATTGGGGTGTCTAAAGGGATTTCGCTGAATAATGGATACTGAGACATAGCTGTTTCTGCTCTGTTCTCCTCCGAGACGTTGCAGCACTGAGTACTACAACTTGAGAAATGTCCTGCAAAAAGGAGCTTTGTGTCTCTCACCTCTTGCTTGGCTAAACCAGGTCTCAGGGTTCTCTCTCTGAAGGAGAAAAACCTGCTAAAGTGCACAGATTTCACACATTTCACACATTTCATAAAGGCTGCAATGAGATTTCTTCAACCTTTCAAACCTTTCAGCATTTTCCAGAGCTCTAATCAACATCTCAAAAATATTATTTTTGCTTTATTGCAGGGCGAATACATCAGGCCATGGTGACGTCTTTAAACGAAGACAATGAAAGTGTTACTGTGGAATGGATAGAAAATGGAGACACAAAAGGAAAAGAGGTAAGCCCAACAGTCTTACGTAAGCTTACAACACTATAAATAATGTATGGAACAACAGTGCCAAGCTAGCTGCACTGTATAAAACTCTGCTCAGTGCCCCATACCTGGGGTTAGACTGCTTCCCTGCTGCACAGTTTATTATTATGATTATCCTGCTCCAACAGATCAACTAAACCTGGTAATTAACAGTTGAGTTGAGTTGAGTTGAATCAGGTGTATGTATGAAGTATGAAAAGCACAAAACTGTGCGGTAACCCAGCACTGAGGAAATTCAGCTCCTGTTCTGTACATTTTCATTTGTGAGACTAAATCTAGGTTCCTATGATTTCCCTAATGCAAAGAAAACAGGCACAGAATTGAGGGATAAAATGGAAATGCACAGAATTAGAAAATACAAAAAAAGCAAAATAAATTTGCACTTTTAGTTTCTGTGTGTTTGTGTGTACACTTTTCTTAAATTATAAAATATATTCCATGAATTTTATTTTTACTCCTTACATTTTGCCTAATTGCAAATGTATTTTAGCAGTATATTAGCAATATATACAATATAAAAATCCGACTCAAGACCAGCTTGTCATCAAAAAAAAATTACCTTGCGTAGGGTACTTTTCCTTTTTTTAGGTACTTTTTATCAGTATTAATCAGATTCTTTTAAACATTGTGATCTGCTTTCTAATTATATGTTTTTGATGTAGTTAATTCAGTAAATATTATATAGATAGGTCTATAGGATCAATAGTGAAAAGGGCCAATGTGGTCACGTATATTTTCTCTTTTAGCACATGCTAATTTGATATGTGTTTGTGTTTTTTTTGTTGAATAGATTGATTTGGAATGTATATTTTCGCTGAACCCAGATGTTGCTCCAGAGGAGGAGATTTCCTTGAGCCCTATAACTCCACCCCCTCCCACGCCAAGTTCTGTAAAAGTCAACAAGATGCCTAAGGTTGGTATAAGATTCCAGACTCAGTATAGGATTGCCTCCTATATCCTACCCAGGAAATGTTTTAAAGATTTTGGAGTGACATCACTGTGGCCACACCCACAAAGCACCTGAGCACACATTTTTAAATCAAATAATTACTTATTAATTTATTTATATTTTCCATTTATTTTGAACAAATAAAAAGAGATAAATAAAATTAAATTAAATATTTAACACAAGGCCTCCACTTTTATTTGATTGGCAAATATTTTACATCATTTAAAAAATGTAGTATTTTCTTTGTTTAAACATTCAAATTCAACAGGATGACCATATATATGCTGTTTGCAGCAGCTGTGATTGGCTAGGCAGTATTAGGGGAGCTGAAAATGAGCGTTGTGATTGGCTCAGTTTATTAGTAGTCAACATGTTAAAATTTGTTAAAATCAGTCAGCTCTCCCATTTCTCCAATTTCAGCTCCTTCTCTCCATTCCTACTCCTCTTCTCCGAAATTTCTGGATCTATTGACTTATACAGGTTTATCATTTGAAGTCGCTTGACATAAAATCAAAAATACTCTGTGTTTGATGTATTTTATTTGAAAAGATATTTAACTGTCCTGACTTATTTTGATGTACCCTCTTACTACTGTGCAGAATCGTAGAACCATTGCTCCTGGAAGGGCTGAAGTACCGACCAGAGACAATAGAGGTACGTTTGCTCTTGTGTGTTGAATTCAGATTGAGATTTTATTTGTATTATATTGCTGAGCAGGGTGTTTTTGGATTGAACAATATTGTTTTGTTGTGTTTTACTGTTAGTTGGCTCAACCCGGCTTCGGCCAGGCCAACAGCAGCAGCAGCAGCAGCAGCAGCCAGAGTCTGCCCCCCCTCCACCTGCCCAGCAACCAGCCCAACCTATACAGACCCAAACACAGCAGAGCCAGCAGCAGCAGCAGAACGGTAATCACACATTTAGCCAAACAGCACTTCACTGTTTACCACAGGAGGTAGTTATGGTCCAGTGACTGCCTCCTGCAGAGGATGTATCCTGTTGCGACCCAACAGTAGTGTTTTTGTGACGAGCAGTACTTTCTAATACTATCTAATAATAATAAAAAAATCTTATCGGACATAAGTTAAATGCAGCTTAATTGCAAATACATGACATGCAATATTGCATATTATATTCATCATGTATGGATGCTCATGCCACTCTCTGTAGAAACAAATTCCGCAGCTGTGTTCTTTAATCCTTTAGTAAAGCAGAAAACATCCCCCTTTTTACTGTGGAATTAATTCTTGTTTGTATGTAATCATTGAGCTTCCTCCTAGCGGGGGGTGATTTATAGCAGAGCCTCTGTAAAGAGTGAAGTTTCTTTAGAGCAGTTACTGACCTGGCTCCGGCATTGATTAATCCTCTTGCTTTGAATTTGTGGAGCTTATGTTGGTCTGGCTCCTGCCTTAAACTGGGCTTAAGTCAGCGCACAAATGTCAGTGTCTTAAATCTTAAGGGTGTAAACCTTCCACCATGTTTTTTACTGTATAATAATATTTTGTTTTGAATGGCGGCAATTTAGTATTTTGTAAAAATTCTGTTGTGTCTACTATAATTATTTTTACTGCTTTTTTTTTACTACAATTGTGGTTACTATTAAATAATTTCAGAGATTGGGGTGTCTAAAGGGATTTCGCTGAATAATGGATACTGAGACATAGCTGTTTCTGCATTTTTGATGGTTTTTATATTTGAGTTTCCATAAGGAATAACATTACATTGGCTAAATTGAATTATATTAGTGGTCTCAATCACTTAAACATGAATTATAATCATGATTCTTTTTTTTGTTGTTGTTGCACGGGTAGTGAGTAAGAGAAAGACAGCACGATTTAGTGAAAGAGTGAGTGAAAGAAAGACAGCATGAATTACAGACAGAGCAAGAGAGAAAGAGAGGGAGTGAGCGAGAAAGACAGCACGAGATAGCAAGAGAGAGGGAGAAAAGAAAGCGAGAGAGAAAGACAGCGAGAAAGGGAGAGGATGAGCAAATGAGACAGCGTGAGTTAGTAAGAGAGGGAAAGACAGAGCGAGTGAGTAAGACAGAGAGAAAGAGGGAGAGAGAAAGTGAGTGAGAAAGACAGCGAGAAAGAGAGAGACAGAGTGAGTGAGAGAGAGAGACAGAGTTGGCACCAAAATCAGTAGATATTCTTTATAATAGAGCGTTATCTAGAAAAGCCACTGCAAGCATTTTTGACCTGATCCATCTTTCTTATAAAAGTTTGAGTTTCTCCCTTCAGTCCAACGCTATAACATGCCTGTTATGAGTAAAAAAGTCTATGAAGGAGCATTTTTAGGTTTATATGTTGTACCTATGTCTGTTTAAGGTTTGTTATTTATTGTATTTTTACTTTTATTGATTGATATATGTCTGTTTTGTGCTGTACTGCGGATGTCTCTGTTATTTAATGCTCTTGCTATTGTGAGTTTATAGAACGCAAGGAAAACTGTGTTGTAGTCAGTGTCTGTGCAGTGCTGAGAAAGACCCACCACCCAAATAATAGCTGCTCTGTGGTTGTCCTGTGTAGTCCTGACCACTGCAGAACAGGGTGAAAGGAGGATAGAAAAAGAGTTTAGGAAAACAGAAGGTCTAAAATATTTTTCTATATGCTCAGTGAAGCTGTTCTTTTAAAATCAGAGGTATGATTCACTTCTGGCTGCTTTAAGCTGAGGGAGTGGAGGACTGTACTGAATTACATCACCTGCTCCACTCTTGTCTTGTGTTTGGCTGTTTGTTTGAGTCTTAAATGACTGGGATGTTAGTAGATCATTGTGCCGATCATCTGATTAAACTGACTATTCAATGGCAGTCAGATGCTGGACAAAAGCGAGTGGCTGTGAAGGAGAGAAACAGGCTTTTAAGACGAGTGCCACCTGCCGCAGGCTCTCAACCCGGCCTCTAAGAGAATGCATGCAGTCCTCCTGTCTCTCTTTAAAATGCATAGAGTGGGAGATGATGATAAGAAGAGGAAGAGATTCTCTCTCTCTCTCTCTCTCTTTCTCTCTCTCTCAGAGGAAGTGACCGATGCTTTTGTTGAGTAAGGATTGTCTGACCGTGTTTTCATGCATGTTTGGCAGCGAGGAGGAAGTCCAACTGTGTGAAGGAGGTGGAAAAACTGCAGGAGAAGAGAGAGAGGCGGAGACTGCAGCAGCAGGAGCTGAGGGAGAAGAGAGCACAGGTTAGTGTAACTTCTCACACTGTCAGTTAGTGCTGGGCGATATGGGAAAAATATATATTACATTTATATCACAATAACAATATATATCATGATATATCATATTTAAGTATGTTTTCAGTTATTCTTTGAAAAATATGACAAAAAATAATATAATTGCTTACTTTTTTTCCAACTTTATTTCAAACTGACATTAAACCCAACTTTCACAAATGAGAATTACTACCTTTTAGTGCAGCAATATATGTATATAAAATAAAAAAACAGATGAGGTAGATGCAGTAGATAATTCTTTTAAAAGAACAATGCGTCTCCATTGTTCAGCTCTCATGAGTTTAATAACGTAAAGCAGCGTCACGTCGCAAAAAAACACATTATAAAGATTTTTGTGAAGATTACTTTATTATCACTTATATAAACCGAGTTTATGCAAAGTGACCACGCCAATACATTTCATTGAAGCCTACTTGATATATTTGCATGAATAATTGATGAAATTACTGTAGAAATGATAGAGATGATATTTATTATCATATCTCACAGCACTACTGTCTGCTGATCATGCTTTAGTGAAAAACTGTTTTTTTTCCTCACTCATTTGAATAGCATGACGGGTAAATCTCCCTGCTTATTATATAAATGATGCGTGAATTCTGTGTTAAAGGAAGTTGACACGACAGTCCCTAACTACGAAATACTGCAGATGATTAGAGACTTCAGAGCGAGCTTGGACTACAGGCCGCTGACCACAGCAGATTTGGTGAGTATTAAATTAAATTAAAGTACAGATACACTAAACTTAGTATTTTTGGTGTAATATATGAGCTGGGCCATGTAAAGTGCAAAGTTTGAAATGCTTATTTCATTTACAAAATTTGGTGTTCTGTACTAGTGCATCTGGAAAACTTTTATGGAGATGCAGATTTCATTTTCCAGCAGGACTTGGCACACTGCCCACACTGTTACAAAAGTACCAATTGGTCTTTATTATATTTTAGTTTTCTAAGACACTGATTTTTTGGGGGGGGATTTTCATTGTCCGTAAGCCATAATCAATAATCAACAATAAAAAAATTAACAATTTAAATAGATCACTCTGTGTGTAATAAAGCTGTATAATATATGAGATTAAAATTTTCAACTGAATTACTGAAATTAAATAACTTTTCAATAATATTCAACATTTTTGAGATGCGCTAGCACCAATTTCTTGCAACTGGAAACTGATATAATATCTATATTTTGTCCCTGAATTGACAACTTGTGTTTAAACAAACCTGTTTTTTTATGTAATATTGTCAGATTGAAGAACACCGGATATGTGTTTGTGTGAGGAAACGTCCTCTCAACAAAAAAGGTAAAGATTACCTTTTTCTCTAAACATGTGATCCCATGTGTGATCACGCGTGCTATGGTTTATCTGTTATCACATGTATTATTATGTTGTAGAACTCACAGCAAAGGAGCTGGATGTGATCACCATCCCCAGTAAAGACGTGGTCATGGTCCACGAGCCTAAGCAGAAAGTGGACCTGACCCGATTCCTAGAGAACCAAACGTTTCGCTTTGATTATGCCTTTGACGACAGCACGACGAATGAAATGGTTTATAGGTGACCTTTCTTTTTTCTTCTTTACTTTATTCATAAATTGTGTTTTATAAGTTTATAAGTTGTAGATAATAAACTGCATTATAATGTATGGACTATTGTTGTGTGTGCAGGTTTACAGCGAGGCCCCTGGTGGAAACTATCTTTGAGAGAGGAATGGCCACATGCTTTGCCTATGGCCAAACTGGCAGTGGAAAAACGCATGTGAGGAAATAATATCATTATTATTGTATAATTTCTACATAGCATTTATTGTTGTTGACTAGGAATGAGCGAAATATGGCTCTCAAATAATATCACAATATTTATTTTTTTTTATTTTGCAATAACGCTACTCTTGGCGATATTATAAAAAACACTGAATTAAAAAAATATATATATTTAAAAAATATACTACTGCAACAAAATGAAAATAAAATTTTACTCTTGCATATGATATGGTAAGCAATACCCCTAACTAAGATATAAAAAAAAATACAAGAATTTTATCAGATTTATAACAGAAGTCAATGAATGATCCAGAATGTCATGATATTAGTAATAATAATACACTCTAAATATCTCCATATATCGAGGATTAAAGTAAAGTAAATGATGATGGACAGATATAATCTGTCTTAAGTAGATATATAATGGCAATTTATGAGAACAGTGTGAATTTTTCTTTAAAAAAAATCCTAAAACAGCCAAAAAAAAAAAAAATATTACAATGATGTAATAATTAGGGGGTTATTATTGCATACAATACAATATGGAACTATTATTGACCTGTTGTTTATAGTCAGGCTAATATTAAGCTGCATTTGCCCATTTCTGATGCACTCATACTTTGGAATACAATAATTCAGATGGTGTTGGTTTATCTTATTTTTTTTAATATTATTTTTCAGACTATGGGTGGAGATTTTTCTGGAAAGAATCAGGATTGTTCGAAAGGAATCTACGCATTAGCTGGTACCCTTTTATTTGTGAGATTGTGCAGCTGGAGCATTTTAAACCTGTGATTCTTCTGTCCTCCTAATTAAACCCTTTCACTTGCTCTGTTCCACTTATAGCTCGGGATGTTTTCCTCATGCTGAAGAAACCCAACTACAAGAAGCTGGAGCTTCAAGTCTACGCAACCTTCTTTGAAATCTACAGTGGGAAGGTATTTTTATTTATATATATATATATATATATATAATTTTTTTTTTATTATAATTTTTTTTGATGCATTAATTTATAGATTTTCACATTACAAAGTTTCACACTATTAACATTGATAATATTATTGCAATGTAGACAAACAGGTTTGTTAGTTAGCTTGTGTTGGTTTTGGTCTCCAGGTGTTTGATCTGCTGAATTGTAAGGCGAAGCTGCGAGTGCTGGAGGACGGGAAGCAGCAGGTACAGGTGGTTGGGCTGCAGGAGAGGGAGGTCAAATGCACTGAAGATGTCCTCAAGCTCATTGAGGTTGGGAACAGCTGCAGGTAAATCTTGGAACTATTGTTTATTGTTTGTACACAATGTACCAAACACTTTAGGTGAGATTTATATTAAGTAAGGAGCTATTTCATATTTAGCGGCTAACATAGCCAGTTAGCTGTTAGCATCACCGGGAAGCTGATGGGCTGATCTGCCAATTTTTACTTCAAATTAAAAGCCCCAGGGCAGATAATATTTTTTTTTTTTTTTATATTTTAACTATTTAACTATTTTATTTTGATGTAAACTTTTGATTAAAATATGGTCAAATGTCTAAATTCTTTCATCTCTTAAGCTCTTAATATGATTAGTTTAGATAATTATCACAAAGCATGTAATTAATTGGATACTTTTTTAATCGCCTGACACCATTAATAAAAACTAATAATACAAAATGTAATGATAAAAATGAAAGAAATAAAACAAGATTTGGCAAAAAATACAGTGGATTTCATAGGGCCCTGAGTATTGTACACACAATATATATTGGGATTAGGATTTAAAAAGTCAGTATTCTGGATTAAAAGCAGCATATGATTTACTGTTATTCTTTTTGCAGTTTGCAGTTCATATGCACGCATTAAATATACTATATTCTTAGTTTTTTTTGGAAGATTTGAAATAGTAAAATCTCCTGTTCAGTTTTTCTGTTTTGTAATATTAATCTACTCCTCTGCTTTCTCAGAACATCAGGCCAGACTTCTGCTAATGCTCACTCGTCCCGGAGCCACGCTGTCTTCCAAATCATTCTAAGACGAAAGGCAAAGATGCACGGCAAGTTCTCGCTCATTGACCTGGCAGGAAACGAGCGCGGGGCCGACACATCCAGCGCTGATCGGCAAACACGTCTGGAGGGAGCCGAAATCAACAAGAGTCTGCTTGCACTAAAGGTCAGTGAGACCGCAGTGAAGAGTGGAGGTACATACAGAGTTGGTGAGGGAAAAGGTTTGAAGGGCAGATTGGCTCAAAGTGACTTAAAGTTAGGATAGTTTAAACTGAGTGCCTCTAATTTTAGTATCTTACAACTAGGGATGGAATAAAATATTGATATAGTAATGTAAATGAATACTGACAAATGTAATGGCATTGAGAGATTAACAGCATAATGCAGTTTTACGCAATGCTGGCTTTAAGCTTCCATTACTCTTATTTTCTAGCTATCTTTATAGAATTTAGCTATTTTGCTGACTAAAATGCATACAAAAAAAATAATATCTCCAAAAATAAGACAAAACATCTATGCATTATTTATAGCCTGTATCCTTCATTATTAAGAAGTAAACTTAATATTGTAGTAAAAGTCTCAACTTTTAAGGATGTGCCCTGAATGGTGGAGATTAGTTCAGTGAAAATAGCCGTTATTTCGTTAAACTATAACAAATATTTTGATTATAGGTATAACAAATTCACGCTTTTGACATTTAAACCATTATCCTAAATGTTTAGATTAAAACTATCTGATCAGCTGAGGGCTGTAGGAGATTTTACCACAGGAGGTCATGCAGCATCATGAGAAGATGATTAGGCAGTTTTAAATATTATTATATTATTAATATTCAATAATTAAAAGAAAAATTATTATTAAATAGTTAGTAAAAAGTCTTCACTGGACAATAAAGTGAATCAAAGACAAGGATAAGCTCTCTCTTTTTTTATTACTCCTAGTTTCTGTAAAATAATGAAAAAGCATGTGTCCCAATACTTCTGTCCACACCATGTATTCCTCCTTACTTTTGGGAAATCCTCTTTATTTTAAATGACCAGTATCTTCTCTTTATCAGGAGTGCATCAGAGCCCTGGGGCGGAACAAACCCCACACACCGTTCAGAGCCAGTAAACTCACGCAGGTGCTCAGAGACTCATTCATTGGGGAGAACTCCAGGACTTGCATGGTAAATAACCACTTCCTGTTCCACACAGCACTTTATTCAGGAAAACCTGACCTGTTCATTAATGCAAATGATTGCTGATGGTGCATTTCAGCTTTATAATGATTAAGGCTTTGGTTTTCCTCTTTAGATTGCCACCATCTCTCCTGGAATGGCTTCCTGTGAAAACACATTGAATACACTACGATATGCTAACAGGTATGACCTCAGATGCTTCTTTAGTGCAATCAATTGTTTTTTATATGTTGTTTGCAGGTTTTCCTTGTTAAATTCTGGCTGAGATCATTTCTGTGCTGAAGAGCACATCATGCATTTTTATGTGTGGAATGGTTCAGAACTAGTTTTCAATGTTTTAATCTTTCATTTAAATCCAACCCCATTTTCAACAAAGTTGGGATTTTATGTAAAATGTACTGTATTTTACGGACTATAAGGCGCACTATCATATTTTTCTTTCGAAGTCAAACTAGCCCTGGATGTTAATCTACACAGATTTCTCTCCTGAAAATTATTTGCTATTTATTTGTGTGCGTAAAACGCTTCTGTTTATTTACAGAAAACTTAAATTTCCAGTATTTTAGCATCATTATCAGTAGTTAGCGCTAGTAAATGCTGCCTGACAGTGTGAGTGTTCTGGTAACACCGAGCGCTATCAGCTAGCGGTTAATCCCACCAATAGCTTGTTTTAACACGGTAAACAGGCAGACTACAGTTTGATATACTTTCCTCTAAACAGCAAAAGAGCTAGCGCTTAACACGGTTGGCAGCTAATTCTAATACTGCTCCAGCCTTAGTGCTGGAGAAACTTCACTGAAAACTCACCCTTATAACGCTGTACTTCAACACAGTGACTTTACTTCTCCTTAATATAAATACCTGACTCGTAAAATATATACATTATAAGATGCACTGTCATTTTTTTGGGGGTA
The DNA here is from genome assembly GCF_023375975.1 of Astyanax mexicanus. Classification (NCBI taxonomy): domain Eukaryota; kingdom Metazoa; phylum Chordata; class Actinopteri; order Characiformes; family Acestrorhamphidae; genus Astyanax; species Astyanax mexicanus. Next base: position 955,139 of record NC_064419.1, on the reverse strand, counting down.
AATTTAAAGATTTTAAGTGCGCCCAATAGTCTAGATTCAATTGTGAATAAAATATGGGTCTATGAGATTTATTAATCATTTTATCCTGATTTTATTTACTTTTTTTTTTTTTTGGACTATAAGGCGCACCTTAAATCCTTTAATTTTCTTAAAATCGACAGCGGGTCTTATAATCCGATGCACCTTCTGTATAAAATACACCAGAAAATAAACATTATTCTGGATTGTGCCTTATAGTGTAAAAAATGCAGTACATTTATTTTTATTTTGCGCAGCAAGCCAACTTTTTTGGATTTGGGGTTGCATTTACTATGTTATTATTGACTTATAATTGATTCCTGACTTCTGCTCTTTCTCCTCTTTCTCTGTCTTTGCCTGTCTGTCTTTCTTGCTTCTTCCTGGATTCTCCAGGGTAAAGGAGTTTGGGATTAGTCCTTCAGACATCCCGTTCTCTCAGGGGGGAGGAAGTCGATCTGAGCTTTCCCCCACCTATGAGTATGAGCACAAGCCTACTAATCCAGCTTCCAACCCGCCTCACAGGCACACTCATGCCATTCACTCTCTGGTTGCATCCTGTTGGCTGTTTTTTGACCCATGATAAGATGCATGAGAAAATATGTTCACCCTGATGCAGTGCTGTGCACTTAGATATAACCCACAGTCTGTAACCTGAGCAGGCACAGTGCGTTCTAGTGCAGGAGCAAATGCTGCTTCTTTACCTCTTATTTTGAGTGCTGTGCTTAAATTAATAGTATTCATTGGCTCTTTACCTATTTTAATCTTTTTTTAATTCATTTCATTTTAACCCTGGGCATGCGTGTTGTGCCTTTTCAGTGCTGTTGTCGTTGTGATTGCTTCCTCTCCTTTTTTGTGTCAGAAAACCATCCAATCTAACCTGAAAATGCTTAACTTTCCTCCTCTTAGAGGATCCTCTCTTAGAGATCTAATATCCTGCACACTTTTGTTCCAGCTAAGCCTGGCCTAAAGATAGTCTGTTATCTCAAATTCTGCAGAAGTAAGCTTTTCTGAAGATACTGGGGGTATCGTATTTAAAGAAATGGTTCAGCAGATCAGTAGATAAGCCTTTAGTACTTAGCAATTTAGTACTTAAGTACAAAAATGCTGTATCTGTATCTACTGGAGTATTATTTTTACTATTTCACTACTTAAGTGCTTAAGTACAGTAGTGAACAGATACAGCATTTTAGTACTTAAGTACAGTAGTGAAGTAAAAATAATACTCCAGTAGATACAGATCCAACATTTTAGTACTTAAGTATAGTAGTGAAGTAGTACAAATAATACTCCAGTAGATACAGATACAGCATTTTATTATTAAGTACAGTAGTGAAGTAAAAGAAATACTCCAGTAGTTACAGATACATCATTTTAGTACTTAAGTACAGTAGTGAAGTAGTGAAAAATAATACTCCAGTGAATACAGATACAGTATTTTAGTACTTTATTACGATAGTAAAGTAGTTATACTTTGACACTATACATCTCGTTGTTTGTGTGCATATGTTGAGAAGCTCGTAGGTATAGAACAGACATATAAAGTGAGAGAAGCATGTGGACAGAGGTGGAATAAAGAAAAATTACAGGATTTTTTTTACTGAATTGGACAGTTTTTTTTTTTTTAAACATTAGAAAATAAAAATATTGACTTTTTTTTTTAACATTCTGCCCACTCCTAGTTTAGCCCTGATGTGAAACGCCTGGCTGTACTATTGTGATGCTCCTGAAGAGTCTGAGGAACTCCTGCAGTTAGAGACTGTAAGATCTGTAAGATCGGGTGTGGAGGCACGTGGTGCAGGGTGGTTGATCTCTGGAAGCATGGGTGCACTGCTGGTCTAACCTTTTGTCCTTTAATGTAATAAAACCACTGTGGGGTACCAGGGCAACATTAAATGACATCATAAGCAGTCAAGATACATTAACTAAATGAAGCAATCACTGTATTAAAGGTATTTATATCTGAGAAATATAGGAGTAGAAAACTGTCAGGGTATGTTGAAGTTTTCACACCTGCATTTTGTTTCACCATCTATTGTTCAGCACCTCCAGGAACTCCTATAAGAAACTAAAAACTATTATAGGTGACTCTCCCTCATGAAGATACTAAGAAAATACCAAAAATGTGCAAATCTATCATTAAAAGCTAAACGTTGCTACTTTGAATAATCTCAATTATGAAACATGTTCTAAGTTTTTTATATTAAACGTTACAAGTTTAAAAATAAAAAATAAAGATAACACACTGAATGAAATGAGGTGTGTCCAAATTTCTGACTGGTACTGTCTGTATATTTGTGCAGTTTAAAACACTAAACACAGAAAATTTGTGCAGACGTGAGCAGCAAGCACTGCATATAAGTACTGCATTCAGTGTGAAAATAGCTTAGAATGAAGCAGCACAGAGATGACATTAGTTAGTTAATAGCTGTAGTTATTATCTGAGGAATAAATCAGGTTAAACTGCACCTGAAAAGCCATTTAGCTCAAACATGAGTATATTTGATATACTGGTCGGATCGAGGTCGGATCACTTTCGCGACAAAAACGAAGTGCTCCAGAGTGCGTTTGAGACCAGACCCAAGCCACCTCCTCTCAGTAGGGTCACATTGCGGTTGTTTTAGTTTGCATTTGAGTGTAATTACTGCTTTTACACCTGCAGAAACAAACCGCAACAAAAGTGCAAAAGAACCAGAGTCCGTTTTTAACTGGATCAAATAGTGCTGGTGTGAAAACACCCTTTTAGACTATTTCCTGTGCATGGTGTCCTTCACATTAATGTGTTCCGTGCAGAACATGGTGCAGTAGATATAAATTTACTCTCTTGTTTCTGTTCCCACAGAGTGAAGGAACTGACTGTGGACCCGAATGCTGTGGCAGAAGGGGTTCGACCCAACATGAACGCTATCAACCAACTGGACATCATGGATGAGGAGTGGGAGCTCAGCAACTCGCCTCAGAGAGACGACCTGAAGCTGCTGTGTGAACAGAACGTAAGGAGGGAGCCTCTCTGTAGCCTTTAAGTGCTGGGAATGCAGATATACTGGCCTGGCCTAGTTTTCAGCACAGCAGTATCGTGTGGAAGTTAAAAGACCAGGGTTGCAAACATCTGGCTTACAGTTGCATCAGTTTCTGTTGTGATAAATGATCCTGTCTAAAGATAAAAAAAGTACATAACAGTAGAATGGTAGCCAGTGCTGGAATAATATTAAATGTGCACACAGTAAGTAAGTAAGTTCATTGCTACAAAAATCATGTCTTGTTTTAAAGGAAGAGGAAGTGTCCCCTCAGCTCTTTACCTTCCACGAGGCCGTGTCCCAACTGGTGGAGATGGAGGAGCAGGTCCTGGAGGATCACAGGGCAGTGTTTCAGGTGACTGACAGCCTGTGCTACACTGTGCGCTTACATTTCATGCAAATATAACATACCTGGTTGAATTAATGCAGATTTTTTATTTATTTATTTATTATTATTATTATTTTTTTTTTTTTCAGAAATTAATTTATAATTATATTTTTTTTAACATTTATTTTACCAAGAACATGGGTCCTACTCGAGGTCAAAATAATATTGGGTTGGATAGTGCCTCTGTTTTCTATCATTTTCACATGTGGTAGACCTTCAGCATTAACATGTGATTGGTGGAGGTGTGCCCAGAAACAGTATATTTGCATAAATGTGGCAAAGCTAGAGTTTAGATTCTCTGCCTGAGCCTGAACTCGGGCCAATTTGGGCCAAGTCGGGCTCAAATAGTTTTTTTCTTTTTTCTATAAGTGTTTTTTTAATGCTATTTTTTTAATGCTATTAACATAATTCTGAACAGGTTTTGCTCTACTTGTAAAAAAAAAAAAAAAATAAATAATAAAAAAAAATTGGGGTTTAAATCAGGCTCATTATGAGGAGAGTCGCGGCGGGCAGAAAGTGCACGGGTTTGGGAAAAAGGTATAATAGGAAAGAAGTATATTATGTCACCTTTTTCATGTTTGACAGGGACGTAATATACCTGCTTTAATCTGTAGGGGAATAAATAATTGATTTTCAGTACAGATGTGTTCTCTGTGAGCTGATTGATACTTTCATATGTTATATTTAATCAATTGTTCTTTAATTTTTCATTTATAGGAGTCGATCAGGTGGTTGGAGGACGAGAAGGTTCTCCTGGAGATGACGGAGGAGGTGGATTATGATGTAGACACTTACTCTTCCCAGCTTGAGCAGATCCTGGATCAAAAGATTGAGATTCTGATTGAGCTCAGAGGTGATTCTATCAGTACTTTTACTTGGGAATCACAGGGCATCTCATAATACGATATTATCACCATAGTTGCATAGTTATTCGATTTATCACAAGACAGTTCTCTGATATATCACATCTGAAGAGGATAAAATACTTCTAAATAAGAAAAATACCAGGAATTATGGTTTTATTGGTGAATAATGGATTTATTGGTTTATTTGACGCAATGTAATAATGATGTATTGCAAATGAAAACAATCGATAATACATTGAGGGTGACCCTCACTTTCAAAGCAGCGGAGCATTTACATCTTAAAGGAACTGATTAATTAAAAATAAAGGTTAAAATCAAATATTTAATCAGGTGACCTAAATGAGTAACTTCTTAAACAAAACAAGCTAAATTAAATGGTAAAACTGTAAAAAAAAACAAGCAAGTTATATGATTTAATTAGTAATCAAAAAGTGGACAGGCTAAAATAATCAATATAAAAATTAAAACAAGTAAAACAATAAATAATAGAATGAAATTAATAGACAAAAAGGCTAAACGGTTTAACCGAAAATTATATGAGTACAAAGACAAAATAAATAAAAGGTAAAAGGAACTCCACTAAAACCTAACTCTACTAAAAATAATAATAAAATGCAAAAAAAAAACAATAAGTGACAATGAAGAGTGTGTCTAAACTTGTGATCAGTACTGTATAATATTATACTTTTGTTTTTCTGATTTTAATTTAATAAAACTTGTGTTTTCTTTCATTGCACAGATAAAGTGAGGTCTTTCCGCTCAGCGCTGCAGGAAGAGGAGCAAGCCAGCAAGCAGATCAATCCCAAAAGACCTCGCGCCCTATAGGCCGGGGTCAGAGGTCATCAGCGCCAGCATGTGACTGCTAGACACCTAGCGCTTTACAAAGAAGCAAATTCTGCAGAAAAAAACAAGGAAACAAACAGCAGCAAGGAGGAGGAGGAGGATCTGTGCTGGATGACCGGAGTTCAGAGGAGTTCTTCAGAAATTCATTTTTAAATTTTGTATTTTTGCTCAATATTCAAACCATTCGGTTGCGTTTGTGTTCTGATGAACTGCTTTGAGTTGGACGCTGATCATTCAGCTCGTTCACGTTTCTGGAATAAATCTATATCTGGCAGATCAGGAAGACAGCTGTACGGACATTTCCACATCAGGAAAGGATTTAGGAAGGTGAATTTATTTGTGTGTTTTTTTTTTTTTTGTCTGAGAAGTTGGTGATTCGAGTGAAGTAACACTGGTGGGAGTATTGGGGAATTTTGTTTTTATTTTTATTTTTTGTTCTTTAAATTTTTTTTATTTTCTTTTAATTTGTCTTTTTATTTAATTTATTTTTAGTTTTTAAATTTTAGCTAAATGGCTGTTGGTCCGCTCTTTTTTTTTTTTTTAGGGGTTGTTACCACTTCTTTTTGTTCATTTTTCATTTGAAGTTCTACAATTCTATGCATGAGCATTTAATACCTGCTGTTCACTGTTCTCCATTACCAGCATGACAAGAGAATACAAGACCCATCTGCACTTTAAAAATGTTAAACGCTGTTTTTTTTTAATGGAGTTTGTCAGTGGATCTCCTTCAGCGCTGCATAGACACACAACATGTATTATTAATCTATCGTCTCCCATTGGAGGGTCCATGTCCATTCTGTTGTTTTGTTTATAGTGTTTGTTTGATTTAGACCCACTGTTTAATTTTTTACAATTTATTTTTATGTTTAGTATGTTTTAAAAGGAGGCTGCTGCTATGCAGGGGTGGAAGTAAATAAGTAAGTAGAGCTGAGCTGATCTGGAGTCAGTCATTGAAAGTCTCAAATGGGCTCAAATGTGAAGGTTGTTTTAGTTTTACTGTATCTTTCTTAGTTCTCTTCATTTTCTTTACTGATGTGCCGACTCTGATGTGTTTGATCAGCTGTACAACGCTTCTCTGTTCCTCAAACCGTGTTTTCTGATTTCTGAAACTTAACTGTTGCACAAGCACTCCTCTGTTTGCTTTCTACATTTAATACTTCCAAAATTCTACACCATCCAGTAGCAAGATTTGTAAAATAATAATAAAAACAACAAAACAGAATTAGGACAAGAGGTTATTAACAGGTATTTAGGTCACAACACTCACCTACAGCTGACAGATTTCACTGTTGGCACCAACTAAAGTCAATGGTGTTGAAATAAACATCGATTTGACAAGTCTGATGTGATTTTTGTGGGAGGTGGGGACTATTCTGCATCGTATATATATAGATATATCACACCATCATTAACCTGCTCTTATGTGCTTTTTTCTTGTTTTGTAGGGCCAGAGCAGAGTGAGGCAATAATACAGAGGCAGGCAGACTCTAAGGAACCAGGCTCAGCCCACAGAGTCTTTAGACTGAAGACAGGGAGGAGACCTTTAGCAAGCAGGAAATTAGAGAAGGCATTTAGCATGTGTGGTATGTGCTTGGTTTTTGAGTGTTTTGAAAGAGGAGAATACACTTTTTAGGAGTTAAGACGTTTATTTGCTCTAAATATTGTGTCCTTATGATACACATAAAACAAATTAACTCAAGAGTACAACAAAGCGTTCAGAGATTCTTATTTTAGGCGTTGCACCACTTAAAATCATTTAATTCGCCCAAAAATTGACAGTGCATCTTGTATAAACCAATGCGCCTTATGTTATATTATATTCTACCAGTCAGGTATTAAAGAGCAGTAAAGCCACTCCACTGAAGTTTCTCCAGCACTAAGGCTGGGTGCAGCAGCATTAGCCTAGCATTAGCCACTAACTGCAGCGCTAGCACTGTAGTATGCATATTTATTGTGTTAAAACAAGATATGTGGGACGAACCGCTAGCTGATAGTGCCCTGGGTTACTAGAACACTCAGTCTAGCACTAAAGGTTAGCGACTAATGCTGCTACACCTAGCCTTAGTGCTGGAGAAACTTCACTGAAAACTGACCCTTAGACAAAATATTGGTAATGTAAGCTTACTGTAAATAAAAGGAAGCGCTTTACTCACCTAAATAAACAGTTTTCAGGAAGGAAATCTGTGTAGATTAACATCCAGCGCTCTTTTAACTTTAGAAAAAAAATGCTTTTTTGAGAATTACAGTTTTGTTTACTTCCTACTGGAGAATTGTAGAATTGTATGATGATACTGGTCAGCAGACAGTGAGAAGCATACTGTGCAGAGGTTACCAACTTTCTGCTGGTACTTTATACAAGAAACATTGAAAATTACTCCCAACTTTAAATGAATTATTTATATTGGAAAAAAGGTGTAATCTAAAGTAGTTCATGATGCTGAGATCTGCAGAAAGTCCTTTATAAAATCTGTATCTACCAGAAACATCCAGATTCTGGTACATTTCTGTGCTTCACATCCATCCAGAGTTCACATTACTCTCATGGATTTGGCTCCTCCTGTGAAATCTCTCTCTTAAATCCACAGAAAAGCACCAACAGTTCAAAAATTAGGTGACAGGTCCTCTCCATAGCTTGTCCAGAACATGGTGTCACTCAGACACACAACGCAGAGAAGCTTCATGAAGCAGAGTTCAAAAACTGCATCAATATTCAGTCCAAATATACTGTAGCTGTTTTTATTTCGCTGGATTTATGAGAAGTGGATCCCAGCAGAGTTGAAAGCATGAAGAAGTCTATAGAACAAAAAGAAACGTCATAAAGATGGAGAACATCAGATAGAGATCGAGATCACTTATCAAAATCACTGCATATATTAACTTACACCATGAAGTCGTCTATATCCATGGATCTCGCTCGCTTTTCATTAAACTCCGCCTCCCGAAGAACATCTTCAATCTTCTGAGCAATGCTGAAGTCCTGTGGAACTTCCTATTAATATAGAAATGTGAGAATTATAATTTGCATCACATTTTAATTAGACCTAATGACAAGATGTGCATGATAAAAGTTGTTAAAATGAGAAAACACACAATTGAGATTTTGTTTATACTTACTACGTTGTGAACAGAGCAATGAATTCTGTAGTTCTTCTCCAGAAGCTGCTCAACAGCAGTAGACCTTCAAACACATGATATAAAGCACAGTTATTATTATTATTTAAATATAGCTGAGCTATTTTTCTTCATTTCTCTTGTTAGTTCACTTGGTTTCACAGAAGTAAAATTGCAAGTGTAACAACTAAACACGTGAGCAAACAATGAACATAATGAGCACCCAACCAGAGTCTGTTTTAACTGGACCAAATATTGTTGGTGTAAAAATATAAAGTACTTACTTGAACGCTGCACTGAGTGTTTTGTTCTTTCTGACGAATGCAATCCTGACAAGGCCGTCCCACTCCTACAGAAAAAAAAAACCCAGATAAACATACTCAGTACTTGTGGTCATATCCACTCCAGCATATCCTCCATACTGCATACCTCATAATAAATTATATATATATATTCTATATATTATATAAATAGGGGTGGGCAATATAATATCGTATACAATATATCGTGACACAGAAGTGTCATGATACTAAAAATCCATATTGTGATAATAGGGCTGTTCTGTCTTAAAAGTAGTCTATTATTTACTGTGAAGCTTTAGGTGTATTTATTGTATAATTGTTTTAGTTTGCAGTTTATATGCATGCACTAAATATTCTGCAATATTATTTGCTGAATTATATTATTTTATGCTATATTATTTATTTTGCCACATTATGGTTATACAGTTATACTCTTATACTATATTCCTGAAATGAAGTATATCGTTATCGCAAAAATACCCTGAAATATCGTGATATTATTTTAGAACCATATCGCCCACACCTATTCTGAAATCTTTCTGAAAACTGATTCCTGTACCTGAAAGTTGATTGGTGGTGGCGGATTCTTTGGCTCTATCCTGACGACGCTGGATTCCACTTTAGGAGGCGGCCTGAAGTTGTTTTTCCCGACCTAAAAACAAACAAGAAATCAATCAACTGAAAACAGCAGCTCAACTTTACACTGTGCTGCTGCCCAAACTATCCTGTATTTAAGTCCTGTCTTGTCTGAAATAGTAAAGCTGACTGACCTTCATGATGTGGTCCACTCTGGCCAGTAGCTGTGTGTTGATGGAGAGTCTGCAGTAGAGTTTCTCTCCAGGCTTCGCCACCAAACGCATGGCAAACTCCCTCTGGAACATCAGCACTGCGCACCTTTAAAAATGTAGATTTTATTTATGTAGGATATTTACACTGTTCATATTCTATTTTCATTGACATCCAAATTTCAATGCTTTTGCATGCAATTTAATTGTTATTTGCATTTTAGAACACAAGTGAACTGAAATGCTTGTGATGAGGCTCAGGTAATTCTCTAGAGCAGAGTTACACAAGTATACAAAACTTAATATACTAAATAAAATAGAAAATTTACTAAAAACATACAGAAACAGGACCTATAAAAAAAAAAAAGAACTCTATCATATATCAGTACTGAAATTTTAATTCTGTTATTACAACAACAATTCCACTACCCTTTCCTACAACATATAATGTGAAATTCTGTTTTAATCAGTGTGCAGGTTGATTATAGGGAGCTTTTTTATTTTAATAAATGTTAAAATTCATACCTGAAGGAAGGTCTGTGAAGGAGGAGCTTGAAGACAAAAGGTGAAGAAATCTGCAAAATAATAAATATTACAATACTCATATGTAACTAAAATATAACTTCTAAAAAAAAAATAATACTGGAGGACTAACTAAAATGTAATGTAAAAAAATTGTATATTGTACCTGATATGGTAAATTTGCTACACAGACATCGAAGAACGGCAGTTCTGTCTTCAGAACGTCTCCGATTAAGATCTGAAGTTTGGACTGCAGGGGTCTGTAAATGATATTTTACACAGAACTGAGTTTCTACTGCAAAATAAAGATTTAACCAACATTAAAATAATAACACAGAATAATTGTAAAGAATAAAAACAGGTATTTACGTGCACTGCACTCTTTTCTGCAGTTCAGCCACGAGCCTGGTGTCCAACTCACACGCTACTACCTACATAAATAAATAAACACTGCGTTTATATCAATGTTATTACAACTTTACTATAGATTGTGAGGGGAAGAAATTAGGAAGAAAATATATATATAAAAAAAACATTTCTTCTTCACTATATCAAATGGAAAAAATATAATAGTGAATCTTTACACCAGACTTTATGTTTTTGTCATTTAACACCTCTGATAGTCATGCTGATCAAGTTTTATCATTTAATCAGTTATTCTCCAAAATAACTGATCAGTGTTACATGGGCTGATCAAATATAATCTACTTTATCCGAACTTATTATTATTTACTTTTTTTGCTTTCTCCAGAAGCTTCACCGTCATGTTACCAGTTCCAGGTCCCACTTCCAGAACCACATCTGTAGGTCTCAGAGCCGCCTGAGAAAAATAATAATAGTAATAATAATAATAATAATATACAATAAAACACCTTACATATGAGCATCCTATCATATATGCATTTAATATATTATAACATTATTAATACTAGATACAATTTATAAACACCAAATACTACTTTTTAAAAATGTATTTGTATTATCACTGAGAGATGATTTATTTGAAAGGTACATGCATCACATCAGCCCACAGTTCTGATACTGTTCCACATAAACATGCCCTAAACATCTATAAATTAAATAATCTGTTCTTCAGAAGATAATAAACAAACATGAATTCATTAATAAGATCAGAATTAACAAAGACCCACCTTCTCAATAATACCATTAACCACCAGAGGGTTTTTCAGGATATGCTGCCCAATACCAGTGTTAAACATAATCCCTGAAACATGAAGAGAAAATGACAGAATTTAATTACTGGTGACTTGTATTCAGTTCATTAACGCAGGTGCAGGAATTGAGATGAGGATTTCATTTTCCAGCAGGATTTGGCACACTGCCAAAAGTACCAATTGGTCTTATATAATATTCTAATTTTTTGATACACTGATTTTTGAGTTTTTATTGGCTGTAAGCTTCATAATCATGTACAATAAAAAACACGCTTAAATTAGATCACTCTGTGTTTAATACATCTATATAATATATATATGAGATTCACGTTTTTAACTACATTACTGAAATAAAGTAAGTTTAAGATACACTAGTAAGTTACTTATTAGAGTTCCATATAATACAAGTTAAATACAGGCGGACACAAGGCAGGGTTGTCTATCTATATTATAAATACGATTAAAACAACCACTTTTAGCAGCTCCTACCTTGACTTTTCACCTCCTGGTGTTGTCGAGATTTCTTCTCAGCTTTTACTTTCGGCATTTTGCTGATTTTTGATCATTTAAAGCAGGATTTCGATAAGAAACCTCTAAACACGTGTGTGTTTATAGCTATATGTGTGTGTGTTCACCAAAGAGTCTGTAGAGAGGAGAGTTCCCACTTAACAATGTCTTCTGGATTGGTCTGACCATCAGAGAACGAGATCAATTGAGCAAAATCACAAAAAAAGAAATGAGTTTATGGATCAAATCTGCTACGCTATTTCAGAAGCTTCAGTTTCTCTCTATTTATAATATTAATATTTGTCAAATATGTATATTTATTTATAAAATGTATTAAATTCATGGAAATATCCCAGATAAAGCTATTCATAAATGTATATATTTACTTTATTAGAAATGCAGAAATTCATCAATAATCAACTCGTCAATCTTTAGATCTCCATCTTCTTAAATTTCTCGTTTCTAGTGTCAATTTTCTGTAAGATATCAGGGGACAAATCTGTGAAAGGGTTTTAACCATTTGGCAGAGAAATGTTCGTCTGTGAAACATTATAAAAGACGTTTGAAAGATAATTTGATTAATATATTGTGACATTTTTGTATTCACTGCTTTTGTTTTTTTGTGTTATATAGTTGGAATGTGATATTATTTTGTTAAAATTACCTTAATTGTTAAAATATATTTTTAAAGGGTTTATGTAAGCCCATGTTATGTGTTTGCCTCTGTCTGTTCTGTATTTTATGCTATGTTCAGTTTGTGTCTTTTTAAAAAAAAAATTTAAAACTCAAATTCAAGTAGGACTCATATCACATATTAGCAGACATGCTAGCGTCTCTGTTGTACAAAAATCGTTCACTATATAAAATTAACAACATGCAGGTGTGTTTTCTTTGAGTTTTGTGCGAAATACTTTATTCTACTCTCCAATATTAAATTCATATTCTGGACATGTACTTAAATAGTATTTTTAATTTGAGGTTTTAGCCGTTTAGCTCTATTCAGTCCCATTCATTGAGGACCTTCTTGCGATCGCCCCCTAGTGGTTGGCAGTTATTTTCGCTAACAGTAAGTGGGCAGTCTCGTCACGCAGGGCTCTGTGCGCTGCGGCGGGTTAGCGGTTTGAGCGCAGCGCCTCCTGCCGGTCAGGAGGAGATAACCGCGCACAGGATGTGACGTTTTCTCCGTTTTCGCGGCAAACTGAAGCGGAGCTCAACACAGTGATGACAGAGCGCGCGCTGCTTTAACGCGGTTAACAGGTAAAATATAGAGTTTATTCTTTTAATCAGCGATTTAAAGATGTTTTTTATTGACTGGTTTATTGTAGCTGTAGTCTGAATGTGTTTATTCGGGGGTTTGTTTGTCTGTTTACAGTTGTAGCTGTAGCTAAAGTCAGCAAAGTGAATGTAGGTTAGGTTAGTTAGTTAGTTAGTTAACTAACTAACTAAGTAACTAGCCGACTAAATAGCTTACTAACTAGTTACCTAGCTAACTAACTAGGTAGCTGTCTAGCTTGCTAAATAACTAGCTTGTTAACTATGTTGCTTGCTAACTAATTAGTTAACTAACTAGCCAGCTTACTAACTAACAAATTACCTTGCTAACTAGCTAGCTACCTAATTAACTATGTAAGTAAGTACCTTACTTACGAACTGGTTAGCTAGCCAGATAACGAACTAACTAGCTAACTAGCTTTTTAACCACCTAGCTTGTAAACTGAGTTAACTAACTAACTAACTAGCTTAATAGCTAACTATCTAGCTAGCTTGCTAATTAACTATCTAAGCTTGTGTTTAGTTAGCTTACGTTAACACAAGCAGGTCTGTATAAGAAATTAGCCAGCTAGCTCTTATAATAAGAAGCACACTTAAACACCCCAGCAGAGATAATCCATCTTTTGAGATGTAATTATTAGGGCTGGGAGGTTAATTGTATTAATTTGATTACTCAAATTATTATTTTAAAATGGGATAATTGAGAGATAAAATATGTACAATCAATACGTGATCAATAATTGATTTAATGATTTTTCTTTATTGACTTGATCCACAGTATTAAGCTGTGGAGCTTCATCGACACACTCGTCACTAAATTCAAATGTTATATTTCAGTATAAAAAGGCATGTGTTAAAATAACTCACACATAGATTTTAATCCACAAACACTGGATACAGTTTTTTTCAGATTTGTGCACTGGGCTGGTAAGAAGAGCGATGGCGAACGTTACCAGTGAGAAGATAAAGGACGAGCTGGAGACGTTTGATATAACGTGTGAGGATGATGCCGTGCTGGACAAGAGTGAGTGTAGATTAGAAGTATCAGATTCAGTGTTTGTGTATTGTGTGTAAGTGTTCGTAATCATTTTATTTCTATTTTTCAGTGATGGAGCAGTGCTTATGCCACAGAATTAAAGGAGAGGATATTGTAAATGAGTGGGTGGCTTTCAGCACAACAAAAGGCCTGTTAAAACTCACCGTGAATAATCTAGAGACGTTCGAACATGAGGTGAGTAAATCCAGTAAAAAGTGACTAGTGTCACTTAATGTGCTTTAAAATCTGGTGCGTCTTATAGTTTGTAAAATACAATGTACCTTCTTGTTTTTGTTTGTTTTGCAGGTTTTGAATAAGAAACATAAAGGCAAAAGCTCATCAAAGGGGAGCAAGATTAACAACACCAGAGATGTGCATTCCATCCAGGACCTGTATCCTTTTATCTTTTAGAAATAGTTCCCTGTTGCTACCTACCCACCCAGAGAGAGCAAGGTCAGTTGTGCACTCTCTGATGTGTGCACAATTGGCATCTGATGGCAAGCTGCATAACCGGGATTCAAACCAGCAATCTCCTGGTCATAGTGGATCGCTGGACCACTCTGCCCCCCATGTGGTCCCTAGTTTGAAATTAAGTGTTAGTCTATAAAGTGAGTCAATTTCTTAACTCAGTGTGAACAGAATCAAAGCGGAGGAGGAGGAAGAAAATTTACTGGATTCGTATTCAACCCCCGCCAAGGTATTTCACTTTAAATTCATATTAAATCATTTTAAAAGGTGTCTTGTTTTATTTAGTGCTTTCAGCAGTAACACCTTAACATGGGCTTGAATATTAGTTATAAAAGTGTGAATAATTGTGATTGTATTACAATGACTTGTCAGTTAATCAGTTGTTCCTTTTTGTTTGATACTGACACAGATGTTAATCCTGGTCTTGGACTACACAGCATTTTGAATGGGGATTTTACATTAAAAGGAAATATAGCCTATGGTATAATTCTTGCCCAGGCCTTAGTTGTTTATCTTAAATTCAGATTCTAGGACATCTGTATATGTTTTAAATGTCCTTGTATTGTTTAATATGAGCATTGTTTGTGTATTTTTCTGTAAGGGCTCCCAGAAACGTGCTCTTACCACCCCAGAACATCCTCAGTCTAAGCGCAGTGCTGCTCGCCTCCCCAGTCCCGGTCTGCTGCTCTCTCCTGCCAGCTTCTCCCCCTGGTGAATACGCCGTGTTTATTCATAACTTTCACATTCTACACATTATAATTTACACGTAATGTTATTAGATCTCATAATTTTAACATTGTTTTCCTCTGAAAAGCAAACTAACTATTAAAATGGAAAGGAAGTCCATAAACTTACCTATTTCTATAACTGCTAGAGATGCATGTGCCTTTACAGATTAATCCTCGTAGTTGTTTTACGCTGGAGCTAGACTACATGACCTTTCCTGTGTATTGTTTTGTGTGCAGCGCGACCCCCTCTCAGAAGTACAGCATGCGTGGAGCTCGGGGGGAGGTGGTGGCCATGTTCGGGGCTGTGCAGGGTCCCCGCTGGTCAGGGAAAGGCCAGACCGCTGTGCAGGTGGATCTGCTCGAGGGACGCGAGGACTCACTCACCAGCTCCTATAAATACATGTTCCAGAGGCTCAGAGATGTGCGAGATGGTACGTTCTGAACAGTTCACTCTTCTCTTCTACTCGTAGTTATTGTAGGGGTGCCTACTGTGGTTATGTGACCCATACTTTTGTGGTGGACACCAGACAGTACAACAAATAAGTAACACAGCAAAAATCTCTGCCATATTGCTATCTTGGCAACGGAAACCTCCGGTGAGCCACGGACGATCATTGCTATCTTTGCTTGTGCAGAACGCACATACACCCCAGGTTGTTGTGCACATGTGGAGATGGACAGAATACAAAATTAAATAACATTATTAATTCTACCTTAACACAAAATATAGGTTACTGTCCTTACCTGCTCGCGCAACGTTACAGCGTGATCACTTATCTCTTAAAGGGGATGCAAGTGACGTGCTGATTGGCTTATTTCGCATTGTACTTTTCCTGTTGTTATGATAGCAAAGACATACCAACACTCCCTAAATCAAGCTGCAGGATTTGCAGTTAGCGGCTGACCTGCAGATTGCTAAAATAGGAACCAGGGTACAGTTGTGGTCAAAAGTTTACATACACTTGTAAAAAAACATAATGTTATGGCTGTCTTGAGTTTTCAATAAGTTCTACAACTCTTATTTTTCTGTGATAGAGTGATCGGAACACATACATGTTTGTCACAAAAAACAGTCATAAAATTTGGTTCTTTCATAAATTTATTATGGGTCTGCTGAAAATGTCACCAAATCTGCTGGGTCAAAAATATACATACAGCAACATTAGTATTTGGTTACATGTCCCTTGGCCATTTTCACGGCAACTAGGCGCTTTTGGTAGCCATCCACAAGCTCCTGGCAAGCTTCAGGTCGAATGTTTGACCACTCTTCTTGACAGAATTGGTGCAGTTCAGCTAAATGTGATGGTTTTCTTGCATGAACCCGTTTCTTTAGCACTGTCCACATGTTCTCAATGGGGTTTAAGTCAGGACTTTGGGAAGGCCATTCTAAAACCTTAATTCTAGCCTGGTTTAGCCATTCCTTTACCACTTTTGATGTGTGTTTTGGGTCATTGTCTTGTTGGAACACCCAACTGCGCCCAAGACCCAACCTTCGGGCTGATGGTTTTAAGTTTTCCTGCAGAATTTGGAGGTAATCCTCCTTCTTCATTATCCCATTTACTTTCTGCAAAAAAACAGTTCCACTGGCAGCAAAACATCCCCAGAACATAATACTACCACCACCATGCTTGACAATAGGCATGGTGTTCCTGGGATTAAAGGCCTCACCTTTTCTCCTCCAAACATATTGCTGGGTGTTGTGGCCAAACAGCTCAATTTTTGTTTCGTCTGACCAGAGAACTTTCCTCCAGAAGGTTTTATCTTTGTCCATGTGATCAGCAGCAAACTTCAGCCGAGTCTTAAGGTGCCTTTTCTGGAGCAAGGGCTTCTTTCTTGCACGGCAGCCTCTCAGTCCATGGCGATGTAAAACACGCTTGACTGTGGAGACTGACACCTGTGTTCCATCAGCTTCCAAATCCTTGCAGACCTGCTTCTTGGTGATTCTTGGTTGACTCTTGACCATCCTGACCAATCTCCTCTCGGCAGCATGTGATAGCTTGCGTTTTCTTCCTGATCGTGGCAGTGACACAACTGTTCCATGCACTTTATACTTGCGTATAATTGTCTGCACAGTTGCTCTTGGGACCTGTAGCTGCTTTGAAATGGCTCCAAGTGACTTCCCTGACTTGTTCAAGTCAATAATTCGCTTTTTCAGATCCACACTGAGTTCCTTTGACTTTCCCATTGTAGCTTTTGTAGCTGAGTCTAATCACTGGGTCAAATGAGCCCTATTTAAATGGGCTCATGAGAAGTCAACAGCTGTAGTCAATCAGAATCACTTACAAGAAGTGAAGAGGCCATGACATGAAGCTAATTTGATTGACACAACTCGCTACATCACCAAAATTGACAAATTTTGTTGCTGTATGTATATTTTTGACCCAGCAGATTTGGTGACATTTTCAGCAGACCCATAATAAATTTATGAAAGAACCAAATTTTATGACTGTTTTTTGTGACAAACATGTATGTGTTCCGATCACTCTATCACAGAAAAATAAGAGTTGTAGAACTTATTGAAAACTCAAGACAGCCATAACATTATGTTTTTTTACAAGTGTATGTAAACTTTTGACCACAACTGTATGTGTCAGGGGCAGGGTTGATATATGACCTGCAATAGAAACAAAGATTGTAATTAGTCCTATTCAATTCAAATAATACTTTACATATGGTCCTCATTAGGGGTTTGATAAAATTAATGTAAGGCCAAAGTTTGTGATTTTTATATGTAATGATTGAGAAAAGCTAAATTATTTTTATTTATGTTTGTTGTGTTTCCAGTTCTGACAGAAAAGATTGAAGTCCTGGGGGAGGAGCTGAGGACTCATTTCAATATAGAGGAGTTCTCTCCTGCGTCGCTACCTGCTCAGGTAGATACAGGAGCTTCTTCTAAACCCTCTCTCTCTCTCTCTCTCTCTCTCTCTCTCAGAATGCTAATCAGTGTGTTTCTCATGATTCTGCATTTTAATGAAACATGATTGTCCTGAAAAGCTGAACTGTGTTTTTGTATTTCCTGCAGGACACGATCTCTGTGCTGGGTCAGGTGTGCTGTGACAGTAATGGGAAGCTGAACGCTCAGTCTGTGCTGTTAGAGGCGAGTCAGGAGCACGGGGCCAGACAGGTACCTGTCGATCTGTCTGAGCTCAAAGACTACTCGCTGTTTCCCGGCCAGGTACAAATTTCCTTTAATTTTTTCCCCCTACGATTATTATTATTTATTTTTTACATTATTAGGGGAGGGACAAAATATCGATATATCACACTGGTGCATTTTTATTTGATGCGTTATTAATACCCGTCATCAAATATCAATATTTTTATTGAAACAGGAGCTCTAAACTCCCTAAAATTATTCACCCCCACTCATTCTTACTTAAATTACTGCTTCATTACTCCACAAACTTATATAGGGTTACAAATATGAAAGAACTGTTAACTTAAGAAAAGATTCCACCAGCTAAATAGTGTAAAACTGACACCAATAAATCCATAATTCCTGCTATTTGATTATTAATGAGTATTTTATCCTCTTGGTTGACCTCTTTAGTAACACAGATGCTGTGAAATATCATAGATGTTTGTCTTGTAATGTATTAATAATTGCCGAATCACAATACATGGCAATCATGCCTCACACTTATTCTATTCATGCTGAACGGGAAATTAACACAAATGGTGCATAAACAAAAGGATTTTGGGAAATTGAGTTCTATTACACTTTACACTGAACGACGAAAAGTAATAGATGAAAATACACAGGACATTTTTAAGGGTCCTACACTTACATTAATGTTTTATTTGCAGTGAAATAACCACTATAAAAAGCTTGTGTCTTAAGAAGAAAAGTATTGTTGTAATTTAATCTGATTACATTTATTAACCGATTGACACCACTATTAACAGGATAATAATAATAATTCCCATTTACATACTGTGTCTATGTTCATATTCTAACGTCTCTGCTGATGCTGATCTGTCTGTTTCAGGTTGTTGTGATGGAAGGTATGAACACCTCTGGTTCAAGACTTGTCGCCTCCAAACTCTATGAGGTTTGTTTTTGTGTGTTTTTGATTCTGAAATATTTTGTTTTTGTTTCATTAGTACAGTAGTGGTGTTTTATGTTCTCTATAGAAACTTATAATACTTATAATAATTATAACTATTGATTGGCTGCGTCTGTCTCTCTGTATGTGTGTGTGTCGTTCCTCCAGGGTGTTCCCTTACCTTTCTACTCCACTTCAGAGCTAAAGCAGGAAATGAATGAAGGTAAGAAATAGTTCTTTTGGAGTCTTAAATTAGAACTTTATGGCAATAAAATGGTTTGAAAGGCATTAAATTCTGTTTCAGGATCTGAGCCGGTGATGGTGATGGTGGCCTGTGGGCCGTACACTCCCTCTGACAGCCTGGCATACGACCCTCTGATCGACCTGATTAATATTATTAATAAAGACCGCCCGGACGTCTGCATACTGGTAGGAACTCTGTTGATTGGATGCATTTATATGTATTCTGAAGCTGCCCATTGGTTGTGTAGCGTAAAGAGCTAAAATAGCAATGTAAGGTTTGCTAAAAATTGTATATTATTTAAAAATGAGTGTCATATAAGAGGTGTTTTAGACATAACATTTTGACTGATCTATGTTTTATGTCATTTCTTAAACAGCTTGGACCATTTGTTGATTCTAAGCATGAGCAGATTGAGGTATTTTCTTTTCATTTTTTTTATATGTATTCATCTTTTTATTTTTGTATTAAAACTTAGCAATACTTATTACATTTCTCTCGCGTATTTGTTTAACAGAAAGGGCAGGTGACCGAAACGTTTGAAACCATCTTCCACAAGTGTGTGGACAGCGTCGTGGATGGAACCAGAGGGTGCGTATTTAAATCCTCTTCATGAATTAGTCTGTTTACAGTTACAGTATTTGCTGTATGTGTTTTAATCTTGCTGTTGATTTTATTTTTACAGCACGGGATGCAAGTTGGTGTTAATTCCATCTCAGCGAGATGTTCATCATCATTACATTTACCCTCAGCCTCCGTTCACTCTACCAGATCTAAAGAAGGATGACGTGCAGGTGAGTGATCTCTAAAGACAATCAGACATATTCTTACTTCCAGTATAAGAGCCTGAGAGTTTAGCTTAACAGGAGATAAGCTTTAACTGTTTAAAGGTTCAGACTGCCAGCCCGGATCCTATTTGAGGCAAATCTACACTGAATCCAGATAGATTTTTGCAAGTCTGGACAGCCAGAAACCAAATGAAATCAGATTCTTTTTTATTTATTTGTATTTTTTTCCAAATCTGATCCAAACTACATTTGTAGGTAATTTGTAATACAATTACAATCAGATTTGTAGAGGTGGATTTTAAAAGATCCCTCACTTCTCATCTCAACTGTACAGACTCCTCTCAGTCTGGAAACTTAGGAGATTTTAGTGAGACAGAGAAAATTGAGAGAAAGAGATCGACTGACCGAAAGGGACAGAAAAACAAGACAGACAGAGAGAAAGAGAGAAAAGACCTAGAGAAAGAGAGAGACCTAAAGAAAAAGAGACCAACTGAGAGACATAGAGAGACTGAGCAACAGATGTAGAGGTAGATATAGAGTGAGACCAACCTAGAGAAAGAGGGAGAGATAGATAGAGAGAAAGAGAAACAAGACTGATAGAGAGGAGACTAAGAGAAAGAGAGACCGAAACAAAACAGACTGATAGAGACAACAAGACAGAGTGAGAGAGAGACAAACAGACCGACCAACAAAGAGACCTAGAGTCAGAGAGACCAGCAGAGAGCGAATAACAGACTGAGACACCGAGAGAACACCTTTTTATTTCTATTTCTGAGTTGGTGTAAGTTGGTGTAATCCTAGCCCGAAGGTTGGTTACTAATGCCAACCTAATGTTCCCACAGCAGCCTATGAAATTATGTCTACCACATCAGGACTCACACATCTAATGTGATAACTCTGAAGTAACACTGCGTTTCGTAATCTCAACTAATCTGATTTTAGAAACAAATCAGTTTTTTGGCAGTCTGAACACAGCATTAAAGGTTTTAATGTGAGTTTAGTGTTGATTCTGTTCTTATTTTATACCCATTTGTTGTTTGTTCATCATAGCGAGTCACGTTGGCCCCTGAGCCGTGCACACTGCTGATTGGTGGAGTAACCTTGGGCTTGACCTCTACAGACATCCTGTTTCACATGGGAGCTGAGGAAATCAGCAGGTATGAAATTCATTGAGATTGTGTAATGGTGTTGACCTGCTGTAAACACTGGTTTTAATATCACTGTGATGTTTCAGTGCTACTGGCTCGGATCGGTTCTCCAGGATCATGAAGCACATGCTGACTCAGCGCAGGTTAGCGAGGAGTTCTCAATACTGCAGCGCTCTTATTCTGGTTTATTTACTTTTTGCTTATGTTTTTTATGTTTTTGGGCTTTTATATATTTTTTTGTTTTGCAGCTTTTACCCTCTCTACCCCCCTGCTGAGGAGGTTAATATGGATTATGAACGGTTTCAGCAGTACGGCCTGCTGCCCCTAACTCCAGACGTTCTGATCACCCCCTCTGAACTGCGCTATTTTATTAAGGTAATGTAGCTTAAAGAGCCACTAAACCATCACTAAACCAACCATTTGAAGCAATACATTATACCAGTCCTGTTTAAAGTTTTAATAAATATTTCCTAACCTTTTAAAAACACTTTTATTGTGGTAATTTCTGCTTCTGCAGATGTAAATCAATCGATCACTAATACCACCCCCTGCTGAGGCTCACTGCCCAGTTAGCTCTCCCTCCTGCCCCACCCCTAAACCCATACATCACCCAGTGCCCTAGATAAAACAGTTACTAATGCTAAGCTTCTAGCAGTAACATTTTTGTAGCCCATTTCAAATTTGAGCTGAGAGTCAGCTAAAATCAGGTGAAACATAAGTTATTTTATAACTTGTATCTGAACATTTTTGTTCTAGAAATTGTCCGAACTGGTTTGATGGGACATAAAACAGCTTATTTTAATTTAATTAAAGCATTTAAACTGTTCAAATGGTTGGAAAAGAGCCTGTGATGCTCTCAGGTCTCACTTAGGAACTTCATGAGTTAAAGTAAAAGTTTTTTGTATGTTTTTTAGGACGTGATTGGCTGCGTTTGTGTGAATCCAGGGCGTCTAACGAAAGGACAGGTGGGTGGGACCTATGGGAGGTTACTCCTCCAGCAGAACCCGGTGCAGGAGGAGGGGAAGAGAGTGAACCCATGCTTAGCAGCTCAGGTGGTGAAAATCTAAACCCATCGATCAGTATCCAGGTTTCTGTGTGATTTTTGTTTAAGTTCTGCTGCAATTAAATTACTTTTGTATGTTTAATTTTCTTTTTTATATCTGTAGTACATTTTTACACTAAGGTGAGTTGTGACAAAAATAAAATGTACAGTAATTGGATCATGCACTTGTCTAGTATTTTTTTTTTTTAGCTTGTAAAAATATTTTAAAGTTTGACATCTTGTGCATTGACTTGTAGTGTCTATATGTTTGTTTGAATTACCTGTGAAACATTATGGGGCAGATTCCTAGACTTGGACTCTATTTTTAATAGAGATTCTGAATAGAGACTTTTAATTGAAAGGTAAATATAGTCTAAATAGACTTAAGCTCTGTCTGGGGACACCTACCCTGTTCATTATTGTTTAAATATTTCAGTGTGTATTTTTATTTATTTTTTTGAAAAGTAAGTACTCATTCTTATTCCACATTAAATAAAAAAAAGTCTCACTAACACTAATGCAGATTAACACATTTATAAGCTGTACAAAAACAATTATACATGATTTTTTTTTCCTATTTTCTTTGTTAGCACAAAAAAAAAACATTGAATATTTACTGTACATAAAATTCTCTTTGCTATACATTTGCCTTAAATTTCATTTCTACCAATCTCTCAAGGTTAATAATGATAAAAGGGCACTGATTAGAGATCAGTCAGCTGTGGGTTTACTTGAGGCTAATAACTAAAGCTGCTGTTTTTTATTTGATAAAAATTGCATTTCTTTTGGGCTGTGGTAAAAAAAAAGAAGCCAATATTTACACTGTCTATATTACAAAAACACCCAGCGAGTTGCTGATCTTGTTGAGATTGAATGTGTCCTCCTCTTCAGTCCGGAATGTTTTCCAGCCCCACGATGACGTCCTTCAGTTTAGGATCATTGATCCAGTTCACCTTGGTGGCGAGGATGATGCCCTAAAAACAACAAAAATAAACACAAGAATTTACAGATAACTAGTAGGGCATTTATACAAGAAACACAAATAAAATTATCATCATCAGAATTGTCAGGTTTGTGGTTTTCCTCACAAATTGAGCTTTTTAGGTTGGTAAATACAGATGCTGGTAAAAATTTAAAAGGATTTTATTTCTTTAATTATTTTTGGGCTACTTTTTAAAATTTACATCAGCTTCTAAACAGCCATCATTGCAATGCAAACTTACTAAACTTACTAAAGAGCGGAAAACATTAGAAGCATACCTTAAATAAGCAATAGAAATATGCGACAATTTCTTTTTTTTATAGTCGACATTGTTGATTATGTTGCCTAATTGTTGCAGCCCTAATCCTAAAACACACAAAACAAACCGCACTTACCCGAAGGACGTTTTGGGAGATGGTGGCGATCTTGCGGTATTTCTGCAGGATGTTCTCGGCTCGCTCCACAGCCTGTTTCTGTGCCTGTCCCTGATTCTCCCCCATCTTCTTCAGCTCTGTGATTTCTTGCATCTTCTTCTTAATAAGCCCTTTCATCTCTGGAAAGGCATCACACACACATACACGTACGTCAAGATCTGAAGTTTTTTGGGAGGTTTTAAATCTATCACGACTAATGCATTTTGTCTGTGAGTGAAAATAAATAGTGTATTGTAAACATTTCTTTAAATATTGATATTTTTTTAGCGATAGCACAGAATTTAACAAACTTACTTTTACATACCTAGTTTTAAAATTTGTAAGTTTTTTTTTTTTTGTGAATCACTACTATAATTTTTTCGTTGGCTTGATATTTAGGAAACTGACCGATGTTGGCAGAAATTCCATAATTTAAATCAACTCAATTTAGTAATTTATTAGTTTATTACTAATCTTCAGACTTCAACAACAATGGATATACATCACATTTACACTAGAGAGGTTCGATCAGAAATAAATAGAATGTAAAAAAAAAAAGTAAATACCAAGTCTCTCCTTTTGAATGTCTGTAATTTGGTCCTGAAGTTCACGTGTTTCCTGCAATAAAGTAGCATGAAAATTAGTAAGACAAATAAATAATAATAACTGCCAAACATATCTTCAATCACACTAATCCATCTGCCGAACCGATGCATGAGTCTGGGTTTGGCGACTGCATTGTGCCATGTGTAAAGTTTGGTGGAGGGGGGATAATGGTGTGGTACAACCTAATAAAACACCTTTAGGGGGAATTAGAGTGGAGACTGTGAGCCACACCTTTATTATCCAACATCAGGGTAGGGCTGCATGATTTAGGCAAAATATTCTTAAAGTTCTTAGATTAAACGCAGATATTTATTTTTAAATAAAAAAAAAAAAAATTGCACTTGCAGGCTATTGGCTAATTAAAATCTCCTGCGATTGAAAAATTTCGTCCCTTGAAATAGCGATTCCAATTTAAAAACGATTAATTGTCCAGCCCTACATGAGTGGCTGACCTCACAAATACGCTTCAGGAAGAATGGTCAAAAATGTAATAAACTCACTCCTAAACCTTGTGGAAAGCCTTCCCAGAAGTGATGAAGCTGCTATAGCTGTAAAATGTGTGAAGCAACATCATGTTAAACCCTTTTTAAGATTAGAAATTAAAGGTCAATCAAGTCTGTATGTGTGCGAAGGCAGACAAGCAAATACTTTTGGCAATGTAGTTTATGTATGCTAGGATTAAACTTAATCGTCTAAAATGAACCAACCTAAAATAAACTAAATTAGAGAGAGTTAAATATTAGCAAATCATTGTTCTGTGATACACTAAATAAATAAAGAAAAGCACTTACCTTTACGAGTTTCATTGTCTTTTCAGAGAGATCTGCATTTTCATCAACTATTGCCTTCAGTGATCTGTTTAATATATATATTTTGCATGAGTTAATGCATGTTTTATGGTGTGTGAATTGTATTAATGGGTATATCATTGTGGTAGTGTTTGTGAAGCCTTTAGAACTTTTAGATATCTGCAATCTACTTTTCCATCTTGATGAGCATTAAAAACATAATTTTGCCACTCATAAATATGTAATATTGGATCATTTTCCTCAATAAATAAATGACCAAGTACAATATTTTTGTCTCATTTGTTTAACTGGGTTCTATTTATCTACTTATAGGACTTCTGTTGTATTTATGCAGAAATATTGAAAATTCTAAAGTGTTCACAAACTATCAAGAACCACTGTAAATATACTCCCATAAAACAGACAGTTAAGACACACAAACACAAAAATAGCAGATATGAGCTTTTTTGAGTAAAGTTAAAGTCACTTACAGATCATCAGCATTGTTCTGGAGTATCTTCTCAATAACAGCGTTCCAAACCTGCATTCTGAAATAGATTTTAGCATTAAAACAACATCAACCAGACAGACAGATAAGAGTACAGTAATGTAAAGACTGTGTACAGGTACCTGTTTAGTGCCAGAGTTTTGTTAAACTGAGAGACTCGTGCCTGTTCTATAGCATTTTCACATTTGGACCTACAGATTAAAATGAATAAGATAGATAAAGATCAACTACAAATCAGAGAAAGACATTAATGAAGATTAATGAAAGTTCAAAGACTCACAGATCTGATTCAGCGTCAAACGAGTCACATGATCTTTGAAGTTTTCCTGAGTTAAAACAGATTTATTAATTACATTTTAAGGCAAGTTTATTTGTTAAATACACAGGTTTTTCAAACATTTTTACATAATAAACAGATAATTAAAATGAATAAAATATAAAATAAGAAATAAATTAACTATAAAGTACTAAAAGTACACAAAAGTACAAGATTAACCGTTTGGAAAGCACAGGTAAACAGTAAACAGATACTAGATTTAGATATAAGGTTAAGAAAAACCTTATGCTCTTTAAAATTAAAGAGATAAATAGATTTGCACCACATGTAACAAACTGTACATTATTTACAGCATGCTGGCAAATCAGTAACACAATGAAAAACTGTTATTCCACTGGATACAAAATTTAAAGACACTATAATGAAATGTATGTTATAATTGTCCATTAAAATTTTAAACTTACCCATATTGACCTTAATATTCATCTCAAAACACTGGTTTCCCATAATATCCTTCATCCTGAGGAAACAGCAGCAAACACACTAATTAATATCAGCACTAAAGGTGAGCATGATGTCCCTAATTATTAATTACTCTTTCAGGTAAGGATGCCAACACCTATATGAAAATATGAATACACATATAAAGATTCATTCATAAAAAAAAAATAATATATCATCCAGCTCTATACATAGCCCTACTCTCCATTTAACAATAATGAAAATATTTAATAAATCGTTTAATCGTAGATGTTAGATGTTAGTACACTTGCACAGAACTAATGTTTTAGATTGAGGAAATGATTTATTAATTTAATGGAAAGTTTATTCTAAGTTATGTGAATTTATTTAATGACTGAATAGAAGAAAATAATATAAATATATATTAATAAATCACCTTAATAAATGTATGGGCGTGACCCCCTCTGACACAGAGGATGGAGGGTGGTCATTCCCTGCTGTAACAGGGTCAGTGTTTGAGGGAGCACCCTCTCCAATTTGTGGATCCATCTGTCAATAAATGAGAACAAAACCACTGTTTTTATTTTAAGTTTGTTAAAACTGTTAATTTTACAATCCAATCCAACAGCATGAAATAGACAAAATATTGTCATATTCACCCCACATACAATCAACACCACAAACACACAAACAGAGCTAAACAAACAAACAAACAGAAAACAGAAAAGTGGGATCAAATTAAATAGTATTTTATTTGTCTGAATAAACAAATGCTTGTAATAAGGGTATCTTTTTAGTGAATTTCGTTTTGTGTATAAAAAAAATACCCAATATAATAAATAACTTTACTATAAATCTCTCCTTGTGGTCAAATAAAGGTCAGCCAAAATATACAATATATATAAGTTATATTCGGAATTTCCTTACCCAACCTTCTTTTCGCGTGTAAAACAAACAAACAAAAGATCAGTCCAAAAAGAGCAAGAAACTACACAATAAAAATAAGTGTTCAATGGACTTTGTGGCTCCTTTACAGAAAACACAGGCGTCATTTCATATACAAAAAAAAAATACACAAAATAGTATTAAGCTAACTGGTTAGCATATGTTTTACATTTAACTTGTTAGTGAAAACATTATTTTATTTTGTTATAAAAAACATATTTGTATGCAAGAGTCCAAATAAAACGACTGTTAGTCCTTTGTTGATCTGAACATTTAAAGGTTACAAAATTAAAAGATTTAAGAGATGATATCTTGCTAAAAATAATATTATTTTAATATTTAACGCAGACAGAATAGCGCAGCTAAGCAAAAACAAGCTAACTAACTGACTGCAGCTACTAGCTTAGCTACCGTTTAGCTAACTAACAGTAGCTCTACTAACCCACATAACGAATAAGCCTCCGGTTTAAAAACCAATTTTACCAGTTAATAAAAACAGTAAGTAGTTTATTTATGACAGCTAAGCTGTAATAAGATATAATAAAAGCGCTGTACCGGTTTATACGGTAAACTCCTCTAAGCTCCTGTTTCTTCTTTCAGCAAACAACTGAATCTGCCGCCGCCGCGTCACGTGACGATGACGCTCCCTCTGCGCTGAAGCGTAACCGCTGCAGTCGCGAGAGAATGCAAAACGATTTCTGTCAAAATAAAAGTCCTTCCTAAAATAACTAAATTGTATTTTGAGCCTATAAATTAAATGCTGTGAACAAGTTTAGGAAAATATAGAGTTTAAAACTAATTAAAACCTTATTAAAAGCTACAGACACATTAATGAATGTAGATAACACCAGAAACGTTAGGAAGTTTGTTCTGAAAATAGTGTTCCTTGTAAATATATTTGACCATCTTATTCTTAACCCTTTCAGAGCTGAATTGTCTCCAGAGATGGAAGAAAATTTAAGAATGCTGTTTTCTGTCTGTAATGCGCAGAAAAGAAGACAACTTAAAAAAATGTCATTAACTAAATAAAAATATAACTGTAAATAGGATATTCTATTCTATTCTATTTTATGAACTATATTTAAATTAATGATGTTTGCCATTTATTACTTTCAGTTAATCACATATAAATACTGTAACCATGTAAATGTCTTAAAAAGTACTTATTTTTTAGGGGTTTTTTTTAGGTCCTAGATAAATTTATTTTAGGAGGAATATTATCCCAGTTTTTCAACTTTGGACCTCAACTCTCACGCTTTAATAAGAAGTCGTGGCCACAACTAAATTATCTCACTTTCACACACCTTAATTATCTTGTTCGTTGATGT
This sequence comes from Astyanax mexicanus, assembly GCF_023375975.1. Classification (NCBI taxonomy): domain Eukaryota; kingdom Metazoa; phylum Chordata; class Actinopteri; order Characiformes; family Acestrorhamphidae; genus Astyanax; species Astyanax mexicanus. The sequence continues at coordinate 926,530 of NC_064419.1, read as the reverse complement.
CACCCTCAGAAAGGGTTAAGGTAACTCCAGATCGCTTTCTGATTCACTAGTTAGGTCCCCTAGTTAGGGGTTAGGAGAGATGTGCACGGATTGGAACGCGTATTTGCGTCCAGTCAAGAATCAAGCGACAGTATTAAAGGACAGTGCTGCTACTTCTAGGCCACCTAACAGTATTTTTGTGTTCCAGCGGAATAACAAAATTAACGACATGTTCCACAGCTATATAGCGATATTTTGGTAAGCATGGAGCTCTTTTGTTTGTGTAAAGATTAGAAAGTGTATTAGTATTTATTTAATCACGAACACAAATCTGTCATTATTAGTATTGTGAGGCTAGCTGCGCTCTATTGTATTCTTTTGGTATAATTTCACAATTCTCCAACACATTTAAATTTAAATCTAAAGTATGGCACACGTTAGCCATACTCATATGTATATAAATGTGTGGATATTTGTGGATATTCTAGCGCTCCTATATAAAATAACACAGTGTTATTTTATGTATGTTGTGTTTGGAACCACTAGTTTATATTAAATCATTACTAATAAGTCAGAAAAATTATATTTAGTTACATATGTAATAAAGCGTTACATTAAGTATACTGATCATGTGCCTGATAGTAAAGAACATTGCACAAAGGTTAATTTATTGGATGTATTAGCTAGATGTATGTTTTGATATTAAAACAACCTATGTATACATCTCAAGAATATAGAAAATCAGTGTCTCAGAAAATTGGAATATTATATAAGACTAATTGGTACTTTTGGCAGTGTGGGCAGTGTGCCAAGTCCTGCTGGAAAATGAAATCCGCATTTCCATAAAAAGTTTTCAGCAGAGGGAAGCATGAAGTACTGTAAGATTTTGCGGGAAAACAAAACTGCACTGACTTTAGACTTGATAATAAAACACAGTGGATCAACACCAGCAGATGACAGACATGACTCTCCAAACCATCACTGATCATCAGTACATTTACATTTCATTTAAAGTAAACCAAGGGAGCAGAGTCTGGAGGAAGAGTGGAGAGACGTTTCCACAATCAGTGATGGTTTGGAGAGACATGCCATCTCAATATATATCTTAATGTTTTTGTTTGTGGGTTATTTTTTATTTGTTTGTCTTGAACTCTTTAATTTTAGTTTTTGTTTATTAGCTGATCATTTGTATTAATTTGTGCTTTTACCTAAGATGATTAAATACTGTTTTTTTGTTATTATTGTTATTTTTTAATCCTTGTACTAATGTAAACCTTATTTTTTCACATATATTTTAAGTAGACTGTTATTAAGTTGTTTTTTTTTCCAGGAAGTGTTTTAGTGCAGCTAATAGAGTTTTGCTAGAAACAGTCGGGGTTTTCATTTAATCCCATACGTCACTAATAATACTAATAACTAATAATTAATAATTAATAATCAATAATAACAGCAGGCTGTGCTGCAGGTAATTGTGGGGATGGAAACAGCGCCCCCTGCAGGCCGGCGGTGAATCAGCAGCTCGTTAACCCGGACGCTGTAGCTGGAGGTCAGTATGGGAGGCAGAGTCAGCAGGGGGAACATGGCCGCTGCCAGTCGGGTCGTGCAGGTAAATATATCGCTTTTTCTTAAATTTAGCTTGAGTTTCTGATTTGTAATCAGAGCCGGAGCGCGGAGCAGCGGCGGGGTTTAACCCCGGGACTGTAGAGAGAGCTGTGGGGGAGGCTGTGAGCTTTCTGCGGGTTATTTACTGCGTGTCCTTGTCCCTCAGATACAGATCTGCTCAGACCAGCGCTATAACTCTGCTCTATAACAGTGTATTTATATTAAAACCTTATAATAATAATAATATTACAGCTCTCCTACCCAGTCTACTGCTATATACTAGCGTTTCTGTTAGAATAGCAGCAGTAAACTGCTCTGCATTTCTGAGTTCAGGCCAGAAATTGAGACCCTGTGTGTAAAAATAAACTTTAAGTCTGTGTGAGTTTATGGAGTAGTTAGTTAGTTAGCTATCAGTCTGAAATAGTTAGTTAACCTGGCTAATTGTCAGTGACTGTACACTTTAACTCGTATCAGATAACTTTTTATTTAACTAAAGGCCTGTTATAATAAATACATTAACGACTTATCATACTATAAATGGACATAACTTAATAACAATATTTTTCACAAACATATCACTGTAGGTGAAAAGAAAAAGTATGTATTTCCAAAAATGCAATGAATTACAAATGTGTTTTTTTATTAATGTTTTGTTATACTACTCTTATCATTATATCAGTGGCATTTATTGTTCTAACAATGACAATAATTTCTGGGATGATATATCATTCACAAAAAATACAAATATTATCGTGACCAGCCTGTTCCACTACATTTTGCTATACTAATTATAATAACTATAATAGTAAAAGTCATTGCTTTTGGTTAATGTGTGCATAAAGGCGTGACATATAAAAAAAAATAGAAAATTATTTTATATGTATAGATGCAGTATAGTAGTAAGGGAAAATGTAAACTTTTATTTATTATAAATAATGTGCTAAAAATGAAAACTTTTATACTTTTACTAAAGGAAATTTTACATTAACTCAAGCGCATGGTATAGGTTTTTGAACCATTATTTTAAATGTTATAATATTGCTGTATTTTTATAGGCGGTGCGACCGCATCTACCATCAATCAAGTTTCCAAATCGTCAGGGATTACCCAGGCCCAACGGTGAGCATTACATCCTGCATACACTTATTTCTTCAGTGAAATACAATAAAATAATAATAAATATTTGTCTCTCTCTCCCCTTTCTGTATTGCTCTGTGTATCTTAGTCTATCTATTTTGTTCACACATTGCCTACCTGTCTCTCTATGTTTCTTTTTCTCTCCTTGTCTGTACCTCTCTCTTGTGTTCTTTCTCTTTCTCTTTCTCTCGTACTCTCTTACTTTTGGCTCATGTTTAGGCTCTTAAAATTGTATTGGGTGCTGTATCGTAAATTTAACAGTTACCCCTTTGGCACCAGTATCAGCTGATGAGTGAACACCTTCTGCTGTGTGATTGGTAATATTTTTTCCATGTAAATTAGACTTATTGTTTTTATTTTCTTTTTCAGTCCAAGAAGCACTAAAATTGCTTGCAGTGAACCTCCCTCAGTCCTCTCCACCTGCATCCGCAGCAGCAGCACAGACAGCTACTCCTGCCCCTAGACCTGCAGCAGCGCTCAGCCGCCTGCCGGGAACACCAGACAGCATCGCTGCTGTTAAAGAGCTTCCACAGAGATACCGCCGACGACCACTCGCACTAGAGGAAATGGACTATATTCAGGTGAGTCCAGCTGGATCTGCACTGCTGCTGTTGTAATTTTGGAGGCTCATCTGATATTAAGACGGAACTGAGTTGCATTTATAATCTTGCATAAAGCACTTTTTTCTGAAAGCTTCAAGTCCGAGAGCCTAATTAAGGCATAGAAACATTACTATTAGTTTAGTAACTTTTGTCACAAGTCAGATTAAAGTGATTTTTGCATGGATTTGTGGAACTTAACCTTTTAGATTCAACCTTCAAAGCAGAGCACACTTTTTTTTTTAGCTCATTATGAGCCTCAGATTCAGTAAAGTTTCTCCAGCACTGAGGCTGGAGCAGCATTAGCATTAGTGACCAACTGCAGAGCTAGCTCTTTTACCGTTCATAGATAAGTATATGGCACTGTAGTCTGCATGTTTACTGTGTTAAAATACGCTATGTGGGATGAACCCCTACCTGTTAGCGCCCTGGCTTAACGGAACACTCATTAGCATTAGCTGCTAAAGCTAATGCTGCTGCACCCAGCCTAAGTGGAAATCTGTAAATCTAAGGTAGTAATCTGTGTAGATTCTGACAGTAACATGTTTTAGTGTTGAGCTCTGCATTGCTAAACATGGTGGTCCTTGGCTGAACATTAAACTTACAAGCTTAAACAGGCCCCAGTCAGGAAAAGAAAGTCAGTTCTAGAACTGTAAACTGTGTGGGTTCGCTGACTCACCTCTGTTACCACTTGGCTTCCCACCACCCCATCATACACTACATGCCAAATGTCATGGAACAAGAACAAGTCTCGTGTCCTATTTCAGTTTTGGCTTTGCCACGGCCAGTGTTCAGCCTCATTCTCAGTAGCTCGATCTCATTACTCTGTTTACTGTAGCTTTGTGCGATATTACCAGGTAGGGGTGGGCGATATGGCCCTAAAATAATATCACAATATTTTCTGGTATTTTAGTGATAACGATACTCTTGGCGATATGACAAAACACTGATTTCAAGAATACACTACTGCAACAAAATGAAAATTAAATTTTATTATTGCATACGATATATGATATGATATGATATGGCACACCCCTAACTGAGATATTAAAAAATACAAGAATTTTATTAGATTTGTAACAGTCAAAAGTCAATGATCCAGAATGATCATGATACTAATAATAATATTGCACTCCTCCAAATATCTCCATATATCCAGTATTAAGAAAAAAAAATGATACTGGACAGATATAAATTGTCTCTAGTAGATATATAAAGGGAAATTATGAGAACAGTGTGATTTTTTCTTTTGATAAAAACATATACAAATATTGTGATATGGCACAATGTTTATTGAGTACGATATGATATGGCACAGCCCTAGTGTGGACAATCCCAAGGTCCACTAAAAGTAATTACATATGCTGCTGTCTCATGACTGTAAATCATTGTTTTTGGCTTTTAACTCAGATATTTGAGCTGGAAATTGTGAACTGTAATTGTAACTGGTGGCTGTGATGTTAAAGAAACTGACATAAAAAAAAGTAATATTTATATTTTTTGCTTTTGTTTGCTTTCTTTGCAGCGTGGCGGCCCGGAGTGACGGTGTTTCAGCACATCTTCTTAAAGCCATTATCTGTGGAAATGGTTTATGTTGCCTAATACTTTTCCTCAGCAAGAGGACTCGCCAGATTTCACCTTACAGGAATTAAATACATTATTGTTAAAATGTACATAGAGATTATTTTGGAGCATCACTGTAACGCCGTGTGCTGGGTCTGTCTGCTCGTTAGTTCAGCTGCTCTCCGGTTTGAGTTCGGTGTGTTGTTCTTCAGTGAGCGTCTGCAGAAATTAACTTCTGGATTAAATCAGTATTTAAGCTTATTTATTCCATCACGAGCTGAGCTGCTGAGTCTAAACTGCACTACACTGATGGAACGGGACCCTTCTTTTTCTTTGCTTGTGACCCAAAAAAGAGAATTATTCAGTTTTCTGTCACTACATTCATCCTGTGCTGTTCAGAGGTGGATTCTGCAGGATGCTGTTCATCTGAATTAAACAGTAGTAATTTTGATTTCTCTGTGTGATCATTTATAGATATTAAATAAGAATTTAATGGATCTGTTTCCCAGACTGTGATTTTTTCCAGTCTATTAGTTAGAATATTTTTCTTTTAATAGAAAATCTTAATTTTAAAAAGGATTGTAGTCCAAATCTACCCTTGTGAAAAACAAGTGTAAATTAAGATAATTAAAAACATCTTAAAGTAGGTAAAGTAAATAAAAGGAAAAAAAAATATATAGTGGCATTAAATACTGCTTCAAGTGCGTTTCGATGTAGATTTACAAGCAAACTAATGCTTTTATGTTGTATTTAAATATAGCTTAATTACAATTTAAATATATTTAATGCCATAAGTTGTTCCAAAATAATACATTAAGTAGGTGTTCATTTTAATGCTAAAAGTATGTACTTTTCCATGTTAAGTATACTATTAAAAAAATATACTTAAATGAACTTTTCTTTACAAGAAAAAAAATTAGCAATGAGTAAATACAGATTATTCTGATGAATGACTAATTATTTTGATTGCCTTGTTTATAATCGATGATTAAAGAACTTTTCATTCTGATGACTCTAGCATTGTAAAAACTTGTTAAAAGATGTTTAAGAAATGCACCAAAGTGACTGCACTCCTGAACTAAGAGCTTAATGGAGGAAATAATTGTAATTGTAAAGAAGTTTAGCTCCATATTCCACACTCATCAACTCAGAGAGGAAACCTGCAACCAGCATAAATAAAAAGTAATCTACCTTTTGAACTCGACAAAAATTTAACAAAAAAAAACCCCTTAAGATTGTATAAACGTCGTCATAGTGCTGGACGATATGGCCAAAATTCATATCACGATATATTCCTTAATTTCGGTCGATACGATATAATTCCGATATCGATATAAATACTTAGAAGGCCTCAGAAAACTGCTAAGAATCCCTGCAAGGGAAATATGTACCTACTAGGGGTGGGCGATATGGCCCTAAAATAATATCACAATATTTCATGGTATTATCGCGATAACGATACTCTTGGCGATATGACAAAAAAACAAAAAACTTTTTTATTATTGTATGCGATATGATATTGCACACCTTTAAGATATTAAAAAAAAAAAAACAATAATTTCAGCAGATTTATAACAGAAGTCAATATTTGAGAATTACATGATACTAATAATAATAATGCACTCCAAATATCTCCATATATCCAGTATTAAAGTAAAATAAATGACACTTTACAGATATAATCTGTCTCTAGTAAATATTTAATAGGAAATTAGAAATGTGTGAGTTTTTCCTTTTGCTTAAAACAGCAAAAAAATTAGTACCCTGATGTGATAATTAGGGATGAGTGATGTGGCACGATATTTCAGAGTATAATATCCTGATATATGATATGGCACACCCCTAGTACCTACTACTGTCTACTTAATTTAAGTCTTTGAAACCTCCTTTCACGAAAACATTATAATACTTAAGAAATAAACAATAGTCAAGATAAATCAATGCTCAATTTTATTTGCATATAGCAAAATAAAAACATGACATCCCTATCAAACATAAGCCAATATAACTATTACCAATAAAAAATAACTTAAAATTAGGATAGAAGCAGAGCTTCTTAGTCTTTTGTAAACAAATTTAACAGATCAAAACAAAAGTGTTCCAACTAGGATAAAGAACACAAGAAGCCTTTATACACATAAAAGCAACTAAATTTCCCCGTCAAATAAACAAACCTATAGGCTTTATCAACTATAAATAACTTAGTTACAATATAAGCTACAAAAGTGCTTCAGCCAAAATACAACTCTTTATGAACATAAAAGGAACATGATATCCCCGTCAAATAAACAAACCTAAAGGATTCATAAACTTTAAATAACTTAAATAACTTACAACATAAGCTATAAAAGTGCTTCAGCCAGTATAAGGAAAATATTGTATGTAGTGGAACTGATTGAGGTGGTGGAACAGATTAGATGTTTTAACGTTACCGCTGCTGGTCGGCTCCACTCTCCGGCACAATTTGCAGCAAACTGAAGTTTAGCAGACCTTCCGAGAGTCGAACCAAATCCTCACCACTGAATTAGACCTCCCTCCTTCAATTAATCACTTGTGGAAGCGGCAGGGGCATTCATTTTGCATCAAAAATGTCCCGCGCTGGGAGCCAAGAGGACCCGCGGCTGACAAAGAGGACCCGCAACTGACCGCTGACCGAGCGGACCCGTGGGCGGACCGAGCGAACCAGAGGCGGACCGAGCGAACCCGTAGGCGGACCGAGCGGACCCGTGGCTAGGCTAGGCTCGGTTCCGTTCCGTTCCACTCCAGCGCGGAACATTTCAGATGCAAACCGAGCCTACCTTAACCTTGGATCCGCTCGTGCCGGCTCCGTTTGGCTCCAGCGCAAGGCATTTTAGATGCGTAGCGGACCCGAGCCTAGCCTAGCCTAGCCAAATCTAGCCTAGCCTAGCCTATCTGGCTACGTGCCTATGTGATTACGTCATCACGCACAGAGATAGTCCAGCTACGGAAGCTGATTGTGTTCAGCTGTGCGGCGAGCTGACGCCAGTAAATCGCATGTCCGTGACAGATCTGTAAATAATACATATCGATATACCACAAAAATGATATCACCGCTATTGAAACATTTCTTATCGCGATAAATACCGATATCGAATTATTGTCCAGGCCTACGTCGTCACATAATTCATTAATCGTTTCCAGATTAATCAGATGTGTTAACGTTAACAGAATTAGTAATGAACACAGAGAGACTTCATACTATCTCACAACTGTTTCCAGAGCTTTATTTCTGGAGGTTTAACATCAAGTAATAAAGTACAACAAAAAAAATACAAAATAATGCCTAAAACAAACCAAAACGAAAAAAAAGCAATACAATTGTATTTACATGTTATAAACAATATGTCTGAATAATTCAGTTATTCAGTTATTAAATGTTATGATTGTCTATATTTCTGGATAAACATTTATAGTATATGTTGGTCTTATTCACAAATGTGTTTTTTTTTTTTTTTTTTTTAAATCCCTTCTCTATATTTCTCCCCCATGAATGAATCTGATACGGCAAGTCTATCAAACATTTTGTTTTTTCCAGTTAAATAAAATTAAGAAACAAGCGCACACACACACACACACACACACACACACACACACACACACACCCGAAACCATTGAGAACATCTTCCAAGCAATTTTTTTTAAACATCAAAAAGTTTAAAAAGTGTCTTACGCGAATTCTATTGGTCGATACATCTTTTTAAATACATTATTATTTTCTCCAAAGATTTTACTATTTTATCCAAAATATAACATAGTGGGAAAAAAAAGACAAAAATGTATGTTTGATGCTTGATCTCTGGGGAAGGTGTCTCAGGTGGTTTATAGGTGGTGTATTTTTTAGAAAGGTTTCCAAATGCAGGTGAAACAATATTTTTTAAACCCTTTTAAAACCTTTAGTACATCGATCCTGTACTGGGTTCAATGCTGAGGCAGCTTACATTCATGTTCTAGGGCTCTAGTTCTATCTATTCTTGGTGGAAATCTGAATTTCTTTGTTTTAAGCATGTTTTTAAATAGTAAAATAAGAAGAGAAATATTCCTCTTTTAGCAGGAAAAGCGTAAACCATAATTTTAACTGTTCTTGAACTTTGTTAGTAAAAAACAACATATTCTGTGTTTGATTAGACAGCTGAGGTGTAGTTTTCACATTACCAGTAGCAGCTTCTGCAAAATATATATGAAATTTATGTAAGTATATTTGGGATGCATGTAAAAATCTGTTATCTACATATATAATAAGGAGAATAGTCTTGCTATTCATGTAATCATGTAGTGGGGCTTCCCAAAATCAAAAATCAAATCGATATCACTAAAAATGTGAGTTATGTGCCACACAACCATCTATACATCCATCAATTCCCACCCCTATATAACCTCCCCCTCCCAGTCCCACCCCCTAGAAACAACAAAAATAAAAAAGATAAAAATAAAAAGAATTTTAGTTTTTAGTGGTAATTAATTTGCAAACAGCCACATCTGGGCATGCATGGCTTTAGATGTCTCTCGTCTCTCACTGCAGCAAATTAAAAAAAGAAAAGGAAAAAAGAGAAGTATAATAAATGTTCTTTAAGGAATATAAGAAATATGAGAATAAAACAATCTGTACATATCTACACACATTATTGCCGTGAAAAACAGGAACGTTAACAGTTTTGCATCACCAACTTCCGGGAAAAGGAAAACCCGTCCAGGACATTAAAGTATAAACTCTAAATTATTCCATTTAGACGTTTGTGTTCTGGATGAACAGAAGAAAAAAGAGAAAAACAAAGGTTTCAAGTGTCGAGTTTCTAAAGCTTTCTAGCTATTTTATACATTTCGACAACTGAAAGTTTCTTCAGTTGCTCCATTTTAAAAGTCATATTTAATTCTTTTTAAGACCCGAATAGATATAATTTAAGGCCCATAAGGAGTCATAATTGAATTAATTTAATAGAAAATTGTTTTTTGTATTGGAAATCCCACTTTTTATATAATCTTTTTTAAAATTTAGTTCCACTGTGATGCAGAACATGTTAGCATGTTAGCTAGCTCTCTGCTAACTTGTAGCTAACATTAATATATTAGCAAGCTCACTGCTAAAGTTAACTCTTCTAACCTTAGTTCTCTCCCTGGTAACATTAGCTAGCTTGCTGCTAATGTTAGTTAGCTCTAAGCTAACCTTAGTTCTCTCCCCTGAAACGTTACCTAGCTAGTGGCTGATGTTAGCTAGCTCTCGGCTAACCTTAGTGCTCTCCCCGGTAACATTAGCTAGCTTGCTGCTAATGTTAGTTAGCTCCCTGGTAACATTAGCTAGCTCATCGCTTAAGTTAACTCCTCTAACCTTAGGTCTCTCCTCAGGAACGTTAGGTAGCTCGTGGCTGATGTTAGCTAGTTAGCCGCTAACCTTAGTTCTCTCGCTGGTAACATTAGCTAGTTAGCTTGCTGCTGATGTTAGCAAGCTCTCGGCTAACCTTAGTTCTTTCCCCAGTAACATAAGCTAGCTTGCTGAGTATGTTAGCTAGCTCTATGGTACCCTTAGTTCTCTCCCTGGTAATGTTAGCTAGCTTGCTGCTGATGTTAGCTAGTTCTCCGCTAACTCGCAGCTAATGTTAGTATGTGATTTTCCACCAGCATCAAACGCACCAGCTAAAAATGTTATCCTATTCTGTTTTCTCTGATTCTCTTCAGCTGCATACAGAACACAAACGTGGTGGAATAGAAGGAGGACATCTCTTAACAATGAACAATATCAAGACAGCAAGCTTAATAACAATTAAGAGGTCAAATCAGGTCAAACATTCAGAAATCTGCGGTACCTCTGGTGCAGCTACAGCAGTTCTGCATAGCTAAAGTAACACTCGATAATTACCAAAGCTATCAACTGTATCAACATCACGTTTACGAGAACTGAAGAACCGCAGAACCGCATTAGCAAACAGTTTATGGCAGAACAGTATTTATCTATACTGTGAGAAACCGATCTGTAACCGATGAGACCGTGAGCAGTGGCTTCGTATTTAAGTTGGACTTAAATCCTCCAAAGGATCATGAAGACAAAAAAGCTCTCTTTCTTGTCTTTTAACATATTTACAACTGAAATACATTAAAGATTTATATAATACTGTCGACAAACTTAAGGGGGGAATGAGCCTGGCCAAAAAAAAAAAATTCTCACTGAAAAGCATTATCTTCTTATCATCAAAATAATCATCAACCTCAAAAGTAGGGCTGCAACGATTAGTCGATATAATTGACAATGTTGATTAATTCAATTGGTCGCCTACAAAATAAAAAATTAATTGTTGACTAATTGTTCATTTGTTAATTTGCAACAGACCCGCAGATTACATATTTTCTCACTAAATATCAGAACTTTCTACATTTTAAACAACATCCAGACATTTAAATGTCTTTTAAATCTTGTGTTTAGCTGTTTCTCTGTTGTTTTTCGAGATGAAGGACATGGCAGAAATACAAATCGCTCAGTAATCAACTAATCGAAAATATAAATCATAAAATTAGTCGACTACTAAAATACTAAAAAATAATCATCATTTGCAGCCCTTTAAACAGTGAGGTCTAGAACTGCTTAAACACCAGTTATCATTCTCGCTTATTCCTCTGTAAATGTTTCTGTTGCTTTTTCTGTAATTCTGGGACATCTGCGCACAATCAGAAGTGCAATCAGCCGCATTTTAAGGTTTAGGTTTGTTTTCAAGTCACATAAGAACCCTGGCAGATATCAGATATCTGTTTTTTTAACAGTGAGGATTTCTTTTGCTCTTAAAGCTTAAACACACTTAAATCCAGCCCAACTAGAACAACCAAATCACAGCTACCACAAATTAGACGATAAGAATATGCAATTCTTCTGTAGAAAACACTAAATAATAATAATAATAATTAAGTGGCCGTCTCGGGTCAGGGTGCCAAAAAACTAAATAAAAAAAAATATTAATGCAGGCAGGATATGTTGCATGCATGCATTCACAAAGCAGAGCAATAAACAAACAAATAACAAAACAAATAACAAAAAAAAAATAAGGAAAAAGGAAACATGGAAAGCCAAAACGTTCTAAGCTCTTAGAAGTGCTCTTCATTGTTATACACGTCGCTGTTTTACTTCAAGAAATATCTCAATTTAAAGACAAAATCTTTTCTCGATATACAAAATGCTACATTTGCCAAGGCCCGGTGTCTCTCGGTTTTTGTGTAAACACTGAAAATAGTACCAGTTTAGAAAAACAACTTACAAACATTAAAATATACAAAAAAAAGTAGAAGAAGAAGAAGAAGAAGAAGTCGTCATCAACGCAGCTCCTGGCAACATTACGTTTGTAAGTTTCCGTGAGTAAATCTGCAGGGCGCCGTTATTCTATAGGGTTGAGGACTCCAGCATTTGGGTTCATCAACTGTAAATCGTCGTGGATATATGGATATTATTAAATATCTAAAAGGACCAGAAAAATAAATGGCTATTTAAACTCTTGAGAAATCAAGATTTCTTAGCTCTGTACAATAAAGACATCACTGATGTCATATTACAAAAAACAAACAAAAAAAAAGAAAATTAACAAAACAAACAAACAAAAAAAAAGTATATTAATAGATAATTAGAAAACAAACTAAGGTTCAGTCAGTGGGAATATCTGTACAGGCTGGATCGAGGGGTGTGTTTTTGTGTGTGTATGTATGTGTATATACAGAGCTCTGGAAAAAAAAAAATAAGAGACCACTTCAAAATGAATCATTTCTCTGATTTTACTATTTATAGCTATACATTTTTTGAGTAAAATGAACATTGTTATTGTATTTTATAAACTACAGATGTATAAAAGTAATGTTTTAAAAGTTTAGAAGTCAGTAAAAGCAGTGGAATAACCCTGATTTCTTGGCATCATGTTCTCCTCCACCAGTCTTACACACTGATTTTGGATAACTTTATGCTTATTACACTCCTGCTGCAAATATTTAAGCAGTTTAGCTTGGTGGTTTGATGGCTTGTGATCATCCATCTTCTTTTTGATTATATTTCAAAGTTTTGTTTGCACATGGAGTGGCATAATGTCATCCAAAAGCAGTGTGTAAAACTGGTGGAGGGGAACAAGCCAAGAAATAAGAGTAATTTCCCCAAATATTGATTATTTCTGAACTCTTAAAACTTTATGAATATGAACTTGTTTTCTTTGCATTATTTGAGGTCTGAAAGTTCTGCATCTTTTTTGTTATTTCAGTCATTTCTCATTTTCTGTAAATAAATGCTCTAAATGAGAATATTTTTATTTGTAATTTGGGAGAAATGTTGTCTGTAGTTTATAGAATAAAACAACAATGTTCATTTTACTCAAACATAAACCTATAAATAGTAAAATCAGAGAAACTGATTCAGAAACTGAAGTGCTCTCTTATTTTTTTCCAGAGCTGTATATATGTTTGTATGTATGTATGTATGTTTGTGTGTGTGTGTGAGTGTAATTGTGTGAGTGTGTGTTTGTGCACTGAGGTCAGTCAGACTGCAGTGCGGTGTGTTGGTGGTGGCGAGAGTGAGAGCTGATGAAACTGTTCGCTTCTCCTCCCGCTATGCTACTGAAGTCTGTAACGGAGACGGCCATTTTGGCTCCCGTGATGCGATGCGTGCGTCTGCCCTCGAAGTCCACGCCCAGGTTTGTGACGGCCATGTCGTTGATGAAGGTCTCGGACAGGCCCATTTTTAGGCGTTTGGAGGGACGCTCGCAGTCCTTACTGCTGCACACTCCCAGCTGACCCAGGTCCGAGCGGTAGAAGGCGGAGTCCAGCACGCCGAGGCAGCCGGAGTCGCCGGCCGCGGGGTAGCCGAGCGCCTCGTCGTGACCCAGCGCTCCGCGGTGTAAACTCTCCAGAGGGGGGAAGTAGGAGGAGTCTAAGCAGCTCATTTCTGCCGGACTGCAGACGGACGCCACGCTGTTACTCAGAGCTGAGGATGAAGACAATTTAAAATGTGGTATTAACTAGGGGTGGGCGATGTAAAATGTAAATAATAAAGCGAATAATAATAAAAATAATATCAACTTGAGATTTTCAAGCATATAAAGATCAAGCATAAACAGTTCTGATCTTGGAGAACCTTAGGACATTTTCACACCAGCACTGTTTGATCTGGTTTAAACAGACTGTGGTTGGTTTGCACTCTTAGTGAGATTGAGCTCAATTGAGCAGGTGTGAAAACTTCAACTCCAACAGGTCTCGGTCCATTCCCAAACAAACTCCGGAGCTCTGGTTCACTTGTGGTGAGAACATGATCCGGTCTCAATTCAACCCAACTATCAAACATACTCCTGTTTTTATTTGAGCTAAACTGCTGATACGGCGCAGTTTAATCTGATATATTAGTCAGATAATGCTATTTATCAAAGCTATAAACAAATGCTGTCTCTGCTGCTCCATGCTGTTTACACACTGAGCGCAGTACGTGCAGCACGTGTGGTTTACTGGTGCTCATTTTGGTGCGTTTAGGTTTATGCCTGTGTGAAACTAAACCAAACAGATTGAGAAACACTCCAAATAAACATCAACTGATCTGGACCATAGAAACTACAACCAACTACAGATATAAAAAACAACTCTAGAACATTACAGGAAGGTGAACTCACCCGTTAGATCACTAGCAGTGATGGTGTTGAGAAGACCGAGCTGCTGTTCTGCCGATACCTCCATCCTCCCTCCGGCTCCACCAGAACACACAGAAGAAGAGCTGTCCACCGCCAGGCCTTCTGCTTCATCCACGAGCCGGTCCATCAGGTCTCTGAAAAAAAGAGAGATCACCAGTGTTACATCTGCATCTGTGCAGCAGGATTATATTGTAAACGTCTACTTTGTTTAAAGGCTCTATGTCTCTGTTTACTTTCTTTTTCACATATGATATTTGTAACAGAACATTTACATTTTAATTGTTGTAGTTGTAAATCTTGCAAAATCGGCAGTGTATTAAATACTTATTTGTATTTTGTATTTATTTCTGTCAGAAGAAATTCATATAAAAAGTGTAATTTGCAGAGCCCTATTAAATCTATCTTCCCTATTTTAGGTTAATCTAAATTTCTTAAAATTAAATTTGATTTACTTACGTCACTCCTGGGTAGATACTGTATTTCTTTTTCCCAAATCGATTTTGTTGAACGAAATAGTCGAACCGTTCTGACTTTTTCCACATGTAGTAGAAGGCTACACACTCCGCAACTGTCCTCGTAGGAACCTAAAAATACAGAATGTAAAATACTTTAAAATACTTTAATCTTTTTTGTTTCTGCAGGTGCAAACAAACAAAAAACACTAGCATACAAATTAACTGAGATATAAAAAAAAATAAATAAAAGCATGTACCTTGTTTTTCTGAATTAGATGGAAGTTCTTTTCATAAATCTGAAGTGCATGTTCAAAATTTCTGCACTCTTCTTCAGACCATGGTGGCAATTCTTCAAATATAAAGAAACAGAAAGTGATAAGTTTATTTCATATCTAGTCGATTTTAAAACAGGGTTTTACCAACAATTTCTGAACCAATAGATCAAGATCGGCTAAACAGAGCAGAATGTGAACTAGTGAACTAGTGTGTAACTAGTACAAAATAAACTGGTTTAAAAAAAACCTCACCTTTTGAAGACTTGAGGTTACTACTGTAACACGCCAGGGCTTCACTCGTGTTGTAGTTACATTTTACAAGCTCATATAAAGCCTAAAAAACAGGAATTACACAAAAATTAGTCAAGAACAGGAAAACAGGAAATTTAGGAACATCTGATTTACAATCTCATTATACTCAATAAATTCTGTAAAATCAAATAAAAGGTGTGTAAACAATAGCATTACAGACCTGTTCATTGTCTTGTATGTGTCCCCTAAATGTAGAGTTTCCTGTTCCGCTGTCTGTAGACCGAGAGAGCGCCTCTCTGAGGTAGTCTTCCACCTTCTTTTCTGACAGTACATCAGGACTCCACAGCAGCTGATCCTCCTCCTCAAACACTACAAAACAAAGTTTAAAAACAGGGTTAACACGGGGTTAAAACCTCAAAGGAACAAACATTAAGAATATATTTCATTTAAAACTACAAGCAATACTGTAGAAAAGATTAAAACTGCAGAAAAAAAATACCCACCTTTATCATTGTCTGTGTAGAAACTGAGGCCTGAAGGAACCTCTGCTTGATACTGCGATCCAACCATGATTTCCTGCAAAAGAGAAAATAGATATAGAAAAAACTCATTAAAAACTCATGGATCTGACTAATTTAAGCCAAAAGTTGCAAACTCTATTTCTCTCATTTAAGAAATCAAATCATATATATATACACAGGTGCATCTTGTTACAAAAGTTACTTTATTTTAGTAATTCAGTACAAAATGTGAAACTCATATATTATATAGATGTATTACACACAGAATGATCTACTTTAGGCGTTTATTTCTTTTATTATTGATGATTATGGTTTACAGCCAATGAAAACACATAAACAAAAATCAGTGTCTCCGAAAATTAGATTATAATATAAGATCAATTGGTACTTTTGGCAGTATGGGCAGTGTGCCAAATCCTGCTGGAAAATGAAATCTGCATCTTCATAAAAACACTACAACAACAGAATCCTATGAATTCCAATGTTGCTTTATTGGTCAGTTTGCAACTTTTTGATCGTATCTGATTCAAAAATCACATTTTTGTAGAATGTGTAAAACTAACAGCAGAGTATAGACTTTAACACCACTACCCCATTAATACCACCGTTGAAATATTGCACCAACAGTCACAAAACTAAAGGAATTACACACAAACTAATGTTTTTAGAGCTTGATAAGCTATGTTTAATAATGCTTCCACCTGAAGAGCTTTACACTGCATTTCTCCATAGGGTTTAAAACTTTGATTCCAGAAAGTACATTTCATCTATCATGCCGAAATACACTTGTTTGGCTCCAAAAGCTAATTAATTGATTAGTACAATTTTTATCTGCTTTATTAGAACAAAAGCCTAATTTATAGTTTAAAATCAGTACATAAGCCTGAAAAAAATCTGGAGAGCAGGAATTAGGCTATAAATGAATGTATGACAACTAAGTTTTTTAAATTACTACAATATAATCTTGCAGTAAACTACACTGACCTTCCTCGAGTCCTCTGGACTGAGACCGTCCTCTTCTCCCTCAGACTCTTTATCACCATCATAAGTAGCACTGGCTGTAATCAGACACAAAGCACATAATTAAGGGATTATTAGCATCATAAGCAGCACTGAATGAGCTCAGACTTAACTTGTGTAATTACAAGATTATCCACATCGTAAGAACAGCTTAGATCTTACACAAAGTATGTAATAAAAGATTAGCAACTGAGCAGAATTTCATGATATCAATGTACGAGTCATTATGTTACATTAATACACTCACATAAAAGCATTTTACTTATGCAGCACTGGAAAAAAATAAGAGAGCACTTAAAATTATGGGTTTCTTTGATTTTACCAAATTGAAAACCTCTGGAATATAATCAAGAGGAAGATTGATAATCACAAACCATCAAACTTAAAAAGCTAAACTGTTTTAATTTTTGCACCAGGAGTAAAGCAGCATAAAGTTATCCAAAAGCAGTGTGTAAGACTGGTGGAGGAGAACATCATGCCAAGATGCATGAAGAAAACTATGATTAAAAACCACCAGGGTTATTCTTTTATTCCTTTATAACTTTATGAATATGAACTTGTTTTCTCGTTTTCTGTAAATAAATGCTCTAAACGAGAATATTTGTATTTGGAATTTGGGAGAAATGTTGTCTGTAGTTTATAGAATAAAACAACAATGTTCACTTTACTCAAATATAAACCTATAAATAGCAAAATCAGAGAAACTGATTCAGAATATGAAGTGCTCTCTTCATTTTTTCAGAGCTGTATTCCACAAAATAATTAAACATTTTTAACATTAATGCTTTAGTTTCTAAGTGACTTACATCTAAGAGTTCTTGGGAAGAAATCAGTGGCTTCATGAGAGGTAACAGAAGGGGTGAGGTCATCTGCTGATGATTGCGTGTCTTCCTCATAATCACCTGAAAGCAAGTCTTTGGCTATTTCCTCCTACAGAAAGGAAACAATAAATTAATTACATAAAAATATCAGTAGAATCATTAATCAGGCAAAGTTTGCAGTTATAGAAATAACCAGCTGCCTTTTGTTTATTAAATTTTATATATTAACCTAAAATGAAAAAGAAATATCTACACAAATCCATACGCTTCTGCATGCAGACACATAGCTTTCTGTTGCAAACCATTATAAGCAATTTATACACAGCACAACAAAAAAGTTACCTTATCCAGAGTCATATCAGGCAGATCATCAGCCAGTTCTCCGGAAGAGCTGTCCAAACTCGACCCTGCAGCCGTACTGACTGAAGCTTCATATCGATACATGGCCAAAAGCTCCTCCAGGGGCATATTTCCCTCCTTAAATCACAATAATACAAACATAACAGGTTACTCATCAACATTATTCAAGATACATCAACTTATTAAAAAGCCACTAAACCATAAACCACATTTTTTTCATTATTAGCTGAAATATGTTTAAGTCCTGATTAAAAATAACAAACAAAAAACATTTCCTAACCTTTAAAATAAGCTTTTATCGCTTTAATTTATTTTGTATGCAGACACTCACAATATGCAGATCAGTCAAAACCATCTGTGTCTCAACTTTATCAGAGACACACTGCTGCAGCTGCAGCTCAACCAATCAGCTCTCCCTCCTGCCCCACCTCTAAACCCATACATCAACCAGTGCCCCTCCTATTTGTTAAGCCTTTTATCAATTTGAGTTAAGGGTGGTTTGATGCTTCGCAGCATATATTTTAGTTTGTTTAACACTTAAACAAGTTACTACATGATTCCTTATGTGTTCCTTCATAGCCTGGATCACTTCAGTATTAACTAACAAGGTAGGAAAAATAAATACATTAAAAACTGAATAAGAAGATGCAGAACTACTGAAAAATTCAAACAAGATAAATAAAGCTACCATCCACTTCTTCTAAAAGCTTACTTCTCATTCAAGAGACTTAACTAGAAGTGGTCTTTACAATTTTTTTAAATGGGAAGAGTCTCCCTCTACTGGTAACAGTGTTGTGTTTACCACAGAACTAATAAAAAAAGTTTTATCATCCTTATCACAATGTGAGCAATACACAATATTCTCAAAAAGATGTATGATTAAAATGAAAATTTACCTTCTCCAGGTCTGCTAATTCTGTGCTGAAATTCTTCTCTCCCTCCAGCGACTCCTCCTCTTCTAATGTCCGTTCATCATCATACTCATGAACCAGCATCTCTGCTGTCGGGTCAAAGTCATGATCCTCCGATGACAGAGAGCCAACTGTACGAAAACGGCATGCGAGAAACAATACGCGTCAAAGATGGGCAGCACTATTCTTTTAAACTGAAAAAGCATTATTTTAAATCACTCAATATAAATAAAACAAATAAAAGACTAAACATACCAGGGCTCGAACTCCCAAGGGAAGCCTAAAAAAGACCAAAGAAAAAAAATATTTCAGGATATTTTAGCGACTATATTCTTGAGAATATGAATTTTAAGAATACACTACTGTAACAACAAACTATTGAAATATGATTAAGTATACATGTAAGCGTTTCATACATTCAGTAGACAGTAATTTACTAATGCTATGATTTTGTAAAAAATAATACGGAATCAGTGTCACAAAAAATGTAACAAAAAAAAAAAACGTAACAACAAAAATCCATCAAAAACAAACAAAGTAAGTACAGTAAATACCAAAACAAAAATTTCAAGAATATCGCAATATCACAATATGGAGGTTGCCTACATCACTCTAGTAATGATGAAGGGAAAGAACAACATCTTCCCATTCAGAGAGTGAAAGTGAAGCCAATTGTGCTTTCTCATGGCTCCAGCAGCTGATAGCAAGCTGCATGAACAGGATTCGAACCGGCAATCTCCTTCTCCTACTGGCAGCCCTTAGCCTGCTGGACCACATGAAGTCCCAAAATTATTTGTAAAAAAACAATGTTTTTTCATACCACCAAAAATATCGTTATAGCAAAAAAACACACTGTAATATTGTGATACTATTTCAGTGCCATACCGCCCACCCCTAGCTAATCGACACCGTTGATTAAACACTCTGAGCAGTAGTAAGGTTAAAACAGGCATTATCTAAGCATGAATACGGTCATTAAACAATCGTTCGCACCGTTTAAATGCTTTTGTCACAATATAAAATAACGTTTATTGCCAGAAAACTGTTGAAAATTATAAAATCTGCAGTTTAAAGAGTGTACCCGCGCAGCCCACTCCTCCTGTGAACCGAGCTCCGGGAAAAACACATAAACAAACCCTGATAGCGCGGAGTAGCGCTTTAATTTCACACTTTAAACACAACCTCCTGCCCTAATAGCGTCTTTAACACGATGACACGCCTCAGACAGAATTATAACATCCTGTTTTATGGGAGGAATATTTTAAATTAAGCGCTGTTAGCTGTTTTTTCAGCTAACAGCGCTTTTTTAGTTACCGTGTCGGTGGAGCGGTTAGCGTTAGCATAAGCTAACGGAATCCGAAGCCGAAAAGGCCTCCGGACTCCGACAGAGCGCTCACAAAAAACGCCCCGCACAACCGGTAGCACCGCAAAATCCGCCAGAAAAACAGCCCGGTCCGAAGAACAGACTGTTCTGCCCGTATATATCCCCACAGAATGTAAACGCGTCGCTGCGGAGCCGCTAAACAAACCGATTTAAAATCTGACACTTCTCCCCAGCTTTCCCTCTTACCTCCGCCATATTGGTACCTTTTGCCTCATAGGCCAGTTTGTGTCCAGTACCCGGATGGACTCAGGCAGCCAATAGGAGGCCCAGCCAGGGGTTCAGCGTCGAGTCTACTCAGCTGACTGTTCAACGTTGAATCAACGTTCATGATTTTATGGTTAAATCAACGTTTACTCAACGTTGGTGTTATTTCAGTGTTGGATTTGGTTATTTAATTTAGAAAAGTGAATCAACGTTGATATGGTAACGTTGTTTCAAACGTACGTTCAACCTCTCATAAACCATAGCAGCTCACATTTGGGGTGCTCAAAACCGTGTAAATCTATCTGTCTGTCTGTCTGTCTGTCTGTTAAAACTTATAACTTTGCAACACTTTAGCAACCACCTGGGAAACCATAGCAACAGCCTATCAACTGCATGCAACCACCTAGGAACTCCTTTGCAAACACCTGGGATATGACAGTAACTGCCTAGCAACCACTTAGCAACAACAGAGCAACCACCGCAATAATGGTTATCATTTTTTTTCATTTACTGGCTGCAAATTAGTGGAATTTTGGTGGGGTTCAAATCTTCAGATTTATAAAATTGATTTGGGTTGTATACAAAAACAAGATCTGTTTGATTGACTAATTTTACTGCTAGTGAATAACCTGAAATGTTTCTAAATCCTGTTAACTTTAATGGTACAAAAGTTAGCTGTAAGTTGCCTTATGCAGCAAAAAAACAAAACAAAACAAAAAAAAAACAGAATAAAGTACTGTACGTTTTTAAAACTAAAAGGAAAAAAAGTGTCTATGTTGTTAGCTTTGGAAATGGATGCAAAAAAAGAAATACAAATTGGGCCATACAGCATACTGCTTTTGGACGTTTAAACATTAGGGGTGCTCTAAAACTTTTGAACAGTAGTGTACAGTATTTTAATACTTCATAATCTAGAGAAACATTTGGTTTGCCTCAGTTGATGCCCTTTAAAATCTGTTATTAAATGACATCATCCACAAGGTGGCGGTGCAACACACAGCACTGAATCACCCATATCAGCTTGAAGTTGATGAGCTGGACATTCTCACAGCCTGTCACAACTCAGTGTGGTACTAGTGCACCTCAAAAAATAGAATATCATTGAAAAGTTACTTTATTTCAGTAATTCAGTTCAAAATGTTTAACTCATCCAAAGTCAGTGAAGTTTTCCCGCAAAATCTTAAAGCATCTAATGCTTGCCTCTGCTAAAAAGAAATTTTATGAAGATGTGGATTTCATTTTCCAGCAGCACTTGTTGTAAACTTGCATTGTGGCTTATCATTAGGAAGCAAATATGGGGAAGGGGATCTCCAAACTTGTGAGAAAATCATTGAAATGTTAAAAACAATTCCTCTAAGAAAGATCGGTATCACAGGGTAGAGTGGTCAGATCTTTTATGGCACTTGCTTATCATTCTCTTTAAGAGTCAGGTGCGCTCTGACTTTGGCAGATTGCTATTTTAACAGTGCAGCTTTCTGGACATGGAACTTACCTGCTCTTTCATGCTGTAAAGCTGCTCCATCAGCTCATTTACGGGAACAGCAATGTTATTTTATTTAGTATTCTGTTTATTGTTGATGTAAAAGCTGGATTTGGATCTTATACTCAAATCAGCCCTTTAATGGTTTCATTATTTAGCATGATAAGAATAAATAGACGTTTTTAAGTTGTATTCACTTATTTATGCATACTCTGAGTGGACGATTGGCCTATAATTTGATGACGAACTGTATAAGACTGACATCAATGCTGATTGCGGCCTGACAATGTCTTGCAGAGTCAATGGTGATTTGCTGCTCAGTTGAGCCTCTACTGAATTCACATTCCTCTTAAACTATGAATCAGAGCATCATTAAAAGTAGGGGTAAGTGGGGTATATGTCAACGGAAGTCTCCCATCTAAACAGGCACATCTCTCGCTCCCAAGCCAGACAGACATAAAACAGAGAAATGCAGCTTTGTTAAAAACCCTGACTCACATACTGAGTCATAAAGCATTTCTCTCTGCTGCGCAAACATTTGGAGTTTCCTTCAGACGTAACCAGGGCAGTGATGTAACCATTTATTCAACTGTTATTCTTCTGTAAATTGACATTTTCAGGTAGCATTTGTGGGAAAAATGGACATATTTGCTGGTCTTCCTTTGCACACATATGCTGTTGTCCCATCCTTTACAGCTATAACAGCTTTAAATCTTCTGGAAACTGGCTTTCCACAAGGTTTAGGAGTGTGTTTATGGGATTTTTGACCGTTTTCCCAAAAGCACTCCTCTATAATTCATCCCAAAGGTGTTCTTTGAGGTTGAGGTCTGGATACCAATCTCTCAAACTAGCTCATACATGTCTTTATAGACCTTATTTGTGCTCTGGTGTGCAGTAGTCATGTTGGAACAGAAAGAGGTCGTCCCCAAACTGTTTTCACAAAGTTAATAGCATGATATTGTCCAAAATATTTTGGTCTGATGAAGCATTAAGAGTTTTTTTTTTGTTTGAAACTAAGAGGCTGAACCCAACTCTCAAAAACAACATCACACCATAATCATAATTATCCCCCCTCTACCAAACTTTACCAAACATGTAAAATGTTGTTTCCTTTTACTGTATCTATCTTTAACTACATCTATTCTAATGATCTGGAGTTTTTACAGTAAACATCTCTTATGGAGTAAATAAATTGTTTTAAATTATGTGATTATATGTGTCTCTAACTGTATGATCAATGATCAATGTAAGAACAAGAACTACAGACATGTCATGCTCAGATATGCTTAGAATAGAATATAAAAAAAGGTTATCCAGTTTTTTTCTTTTTATAACTGCATGTGCACACTCACACACTAAAAGCTTTAGCCATTATTTCTGGTGCATTAGCTTCTGGAAAAAATAGAAACATCCAAGCTGAGAATATGCACGTCTACTATTAACCCCCCCCCCAACACACACACACACACACACACACACTCACACAATACAATACAATACAATACAATACAATACAATTCTCTTCCACTCAGACTAAATATAGACCCTACCTGCCCCCCTTACTCATGAGAAAGAGGAAGTTTTCCAGTATTATTATTAGTAAGGAATCTAAGCTTACCGCCAAATATACAAATATACACTCATCATCCGTAGCAAAGCTTCACCCAGAAGGAAGTGTTGGATTTCAATCCTATTTGGATAAAAAACAGGAGCAATAAATGATTAAAATGTAGAATAATAAAGATAATATTTATTGAGCTAATCATACAAACATCTCATCATAGAGTTGTAGAGGTTCCTAATCCATACTCCAATTCTGCTGATTGTTTTCAATCAGGGTTATATCTGGTGTTGTAGCATCTGTTCAGCATCTTTTAAGGCAAGGCCTTCATACATGGCAGCAGCAGGAGAATTAGCATTATATTTTGGTATGGCGCACTGGAAAAGATTGAGCCCATGCTTTCAGGAACTTTATAATTTAATGTTGAATTGTATTAGTAAAAAAGCAGCTTTTTAATGATGATTACGTTTGAATTTTAACTTACCATTCAAAGCATTGAAAGGCCTGATTACTGTAAAATCAAGAAATCACTAAAATAGAAGCAGGATGAAAATATCTCAAAAATTTAAGCGCAGATTAGAAAAGAAAGTTATTGATCATCTATCAGTCTAGAAAAGGGTAATTAATTTCTACAGTAAGACCACAGTAAGAGCTATTATTTATTAATGGAGAAAAAAAACATGGAATACTGGTGAACCTTCCCAGGAGTGACCGGCCGACCTCCTGAAATTACTCCAAAAGGGCATGAACAACTCATCCATGAGGTCCATAAAAAAGAATCCAGAACAACTAAAGCATTTAGAAAACTGCAGGATCTCACTCGCCTTAGTTAAGATCAGTGTTAATGATTCAATAGTAAGAAAGAGACTGAGTGAAAATGGTTCCAAGCCAAAAAACATCTCGATGATCCTCAGATGTTTTTGTTACTGTTATTTTGATCATTATTATTATTATTACAAGGTATTCCCTCCCCTTTTTTCCACTACTTCCTCATTTCCTTTACTTCTCTACTTCCTTTACTTCATATTTTGTGTATTAAATAAAAATTTAATTAATTTAAATACAATGGAAAAGTGCCTAGTACCAGCCATGTTGGTTTTTTTGCACTTTTTTGCACAATTATTATTACTTTTTTGTCTTCCTTATGTTTTGATGTGCATAAAAAATAACTGATAAACAAAAAAGAGACTTTGGATTTTTTTTCTGTGGAACTTTGTGGAACTGGTGTTAAATTAACACATCATTTCATAAAAAAGAATAATACTCAATCATACTAAAGGTCAAACCTGGTGGTGGTAGTGTGTTAGTGTGATGGTCAGCGGGGGGTGCAGGTGATTCAGAACTGATGATGATGTAGTATCTTATTACTCCTTATTACCAGAAGAGCTCAGTTCCAGGTCGAGACGTGCTCGGTCTGGTCCACTCATCCTTTCTGAATCTGCCCTGAGAGCGCGGCTCTGCTGCTGGCTGACTTTCTCAGAATTGTGTTGAGAGTTTTCTCTCCCATGGTGCTCTGGGGTCAGGAAGTCCTGCTGCAGTGTGTGACCCAGACCTGCGCTCTGCTCACAGCTGGATCTGGACGACTCCGGATGCCTCACCCATCACATGATATAACCCCCCAGAGGAGGTACATCCCACCAGCAGCACGTTCCTGTCCCACTTACTGCATCACTTACCACTTACTGCATCACCACCACCCATATTTACCAACATCACAGGAGTAAGAATGCTGATCTGAGTATCGCCTTGACTTGCTTTGACTTATATCCTCTTGAGAGCCTGTGTCCTCATCTGGAGACATTTAATTTCTGCTTCTTTGCACCATGATACTTATTTTTTTTAACTTTACACTCAACTGATCTAAAACAAGATGGCAGGAATCCCTGTCAAAAGTTTCTACAGCCAGTCCAGGAAGAAACATAGGCCAGGTAAAAATTCTCATGCACTTTTTACTTTTTTTGTTTTGTTTTTGGACTATTTTAAATATTAAAATAAACTAATGTCCCCATATGTGGAAATCATCTTTGCAAAAAACAACTTCCTGTACAAAGACAAAGTTTGTTTTTTATACAATTTAATGCACACCAAGCAAATGTCTGGGTCTCAGGAGGATATACCTAAATGGGTCTTTCAGTGGGGGGGTTCAGCAGTTTAGGGCACTGCCAATATGATCAGGAGTTTGCCAGTTCGAATCCTGTTCATGTACAGAAGCTTGCCATCAGCCGCCGGAGTCCGAGAGAGCACAATTAGCCTTGTTTTTTCTGGGTGGGTTCAGTAACTCCTTTAAACTACCAACATTACCCAGCATTGTACTCAGATTGACCCACTCAGTACAAACAAATAACAAACAAATTACAGAAGAAAACAACAGTACAGAGAGATAATGTGAGCTATAACTTATGTAACAGTTACTAATTTATGAATGTACAAATGTGATGGGCACATAATATAGGGATATGAATAATGTAGAAACAGGTACTAATCTACCAGTGTGAAAAGGTGATGAGCACATAATTGATAATGGAGAGCTATGGCTAATATGGAAACTGAGTGTGTTAACGTGGAGAGAAACAGTGGAGAGCCAGGCGGGGCAACATTAGGAGCAGGGCATCTCCATACATATAGAAGAGATAGGTAGAGAAAACAGAAAGGCAGAGAGATGGAATTAGTTTAGACTGGATTTATGTAAAACAGAAAATATAAAACATTATCAGAGTGTGATTATCTATCTAATGACTCCAGCAGATCTGAATAAAACAGCTTAAAAAAGGGAGAGAGCCAGAAGGTAACATAGACATGGAGGAACCTTGAAACACAGACATCGACGGTACATCTACAGCAGATAGAGCTGTAGATTAAGCTGTAAAATGTATAATGCAAATGTTTGCCTTTAAGGAAAGAATGGAGAGTTTTATTTTTGGACGGGATCTCTATGCGCCCCCCTGTTTGACTTCCTCTCTGTGGATTTTTGGGCCTCAGCGCTGCTTCCTCCAGTGCATCCTTTGAGGAAGGATGCCTCCTACATCCTCTGCAGATGCCTCAGCATCCCCCTCTCTCTCTCTCTCTACCGCTCTCTCTCTTTCTACTGCTCTTTCTCTCTCGCTCTGCCCGACTGTAAATACCACAGAGGTGTGAGATCAATGCTGACACACACTAGTGTCCTCATTAGTGCAGTATACGGTAGAACACAGGAGGCATCCTTATGTAACAGGACTGACTAATGTGCAGTTAGTTATGATTAGGTTTATAATTAGTTGGATTTGACTGTTGCATCAAAAGAAAGAACTCAGTAACGGTGATGGTCGTGGATGTTCTCCAGAGGACTGTCGATGCCAAAGCGAGAGTGTGTGTGTATATGTGTGTGTGTGTGTGTGTTTATTTTCTAGCTTGTCTAATCTCATATAACTCAAGCTCTGTTTTAATCACACTGGTCAGGAGAGCGGAAAATGCAGTGATGCAGGCTCATGCACAGAGGGCAGCACACGCCCACTCCGTCATTGATACGCTACAGCGTGCCTGACTCACAGCCTGGAAGGTGTTTAAAAAATTCATCTGAAAAGGTGAAGGAGAGGAGGAGGGAGAGAAAACACGCTGAAGGTGGAAAGCCAGGGTTGCTCCTCTGAATATGAGTCACAGAGGGAAAGCTGGGGGAACGCTGGGGGAACGTAGGTGGGTGTAAAAAACTGCAGCTGAGCTTGATATCCCATTATATCCCATTATCCATGGGTTTCCCTGGTGCTTCCTGCACCATAGATCCTGATTTGAGACACCGTTATACTCACAATCTCCGAACAAACACAACTCAGTAGAGAATAGTTCACAGAAAAAAACTATTCGCTCAGTAATAATAATAATAATAATAATAATGATGCTGTTGGTGAGCAATCACCTTTAAAAAATATATTATTGGGATGTAAAGGATTCAAGGATTCAAGGATTCAAGGAGATTTTATTGTCATTCGCATCTTATGTGCTACATGAGGTGGAACGAAATTGTGATCTCACGATCCAGTTTACACCCAGGAGCTGTTATTAAATAGATATATAGATAAAAGTACAATAAAGGAATACAATAAAAATAGAATATACAAAATAGTTAAAGATAAATACCCCAAATGAAATAAATAGAAAGAGTAGACAGGTTGCAACAACAAGTCCAGAGTGCAAATGTGCTATAGCAGCATGAAATGAATTAGAGCAGTAGAAAATAAAGTGTCTCAGTGCGGGTAAAGTGACCGTGTTTGTGCAGTAATTGTCCTTGTGTGTCAGTGCAGTGTGTTGTTAAGTGGAGTTTAAGAGTCTTACAGCTTCCGGAATGAAGCTGTTTCTCAGTCTGGTTGTTTTGCACTTGATGCTCCGCAGCCTGCGGCCTGAGGGGAGTGGGACAAAAAGTGCATGTGCTGGGTGGGTGGGATCCTTCCTGATGCAGGTGGCCCTCTTCCTGCATCTGGAGGTGTAGATGTCCATGGTGCTGGGGAAGCTGACTCCAACAATCCTCTGTGCAGCCTTCACCACCCTCTGCAGAGCTTTCCTGTCTGCAGCAGAGCAGCTTCCATGCCACACGTTGATGCTGGAACACACGACGCTCTCCACCACACATCTGTAGAAGGAGGTGAGGACTACGCTCTCGAGTCCAGCTCGTCTCAGCCTCCTGAGGAAGTAGAGCCGCTGATGTGCCTTCCTGACCAGAGTGGAGGTGTTGTTGCTCCAGGTGAGGTTGCTGCTCAGGTGCACCCCTAAGTACCTGTAGCTGTCGACCACTTCCACCGCAGATCCTCCAATGTGCAGGGGGAGGTGGGCATGCTGGCCTCCTATTTAGACTGAAGATATTTTATATACCAGGAACATAAAATTAAACAAAATTTAGACTAATTTGTACAGTATAACATGCATATTTAGGGTAACTCACCCCAGTTCAGTTTCAGTAGTTCAGGAGTTCTGATTGGACAGTGATTACCTACCAAACTGCTCCTAGACGAAATGCAATCCTGTGCATTGCAATTGTAATTAGTTTTTGACCACTTGCACCGCCTCACAGTAAAATACAATTCCGTTCAGTTCATTGCACTTCAAGAAACTCTGAAACAAATTCAGCATCACACAACTTCTTTTTCAGGGTTTTTTTTTTTATTGTGTTTATATATGTATTTTATTAAAAAGAAAATACATCATATAACCTATCCCCCAACTCTCACAATACCAGATATAATACACATGCATTTACATAAAGCCAGGCATGCCTATACAAATACACATACTTACATATGTATATAAATATACTGTATAAATGTACCTACAAGATATACATATATAAACATATGAGTAAACTACATTAACATATGAGTAAATTGAATATGTAAATTATTGTGTATTATTTATTCTACAATAAACAGATTAAGTGCAGTGAAAGGTAATAGTGCAATAGTGATTTTGCATTTCATTTTGGCACATATTCTGCACGTTAGTAAGGAAAAGCAATGCATCACTAATGGAGGATTGCCTTGTTTCTGTATTTTAGGCTATAAAATGTAATGCAACCATCAGTGTGTTGTCTTGTGCATCAGGCCTAACCTTTCTTAGGTATTGTGTTGTATTTGATAGTGATTAATTGCTTATTTACAGTTTTCTAGAGCAATAAAAGCAACGTACTGTGTTCTTTAGAGTAAAATTGAATGTTATTCCACTTGAATTCTGTACTGATGTTACTGATTTTCCTATATAATGGCTATATAAAAATAATAATGCCAGGACAGTCAGTGCAAGTGGATACCAGGAAAGCTGATACAATGGATTCAATATAAGTTTAAATACCGTTAAAATACATTACAGTAGATGCTCTGTAGGACTATTTTTACAGTGTGTTAAGTGACAGAACAATAAACACTCATGAAAAGTACAGATTCTTCAAAATCCACTAAAGTTCAGTAAACAAATATATAAATAGTGTTATTTCCACCTCTGATGTTCAGATTTAAGTGTCTGGCTCTAGATCTCTGACGGAAGTGAGTACTTAACTCTAAATACAGTTTGTAGGCTTGAAATGACGTAGCCGGGGGGAAATCACAGCGATTGTATCCGGTGGGACTAAAATAATCAGACCACTGCTGAGTTCAGTGAAGAACAGCGGGTATTTCAGCATTTCAGCCTGTAATTTTCTCAGAGACGAATAAAGAAAATATCACAGCTAAATATAGAATAACAGAGTGTCCCCTGTGAAAGAGGGAAATAGAACAGGGCCAGGTTAATGTAATCTTATTATAATATAGTATAACCTTTAGATCTGTATTAATCAATTGTTGGTTACCCATCTAGCTTACCAGTATATGTCATTATGCTGGATTTATGGAGTTCTTCATATTGTAAATATTATCTAAATGGAAAAGCAGAGACACATAAAACAAGGTAAAGCTTACCTAAAAGAGAAATCCTTTGTACAATTTGGGCAAAAAAGGAGTAGAAACTTAAAATAATTGTGTGAAAATGTAAAGAGAATTATTAAAAATTGTCAGTAACACTTTTTATAAATGTCATCACTCTATAAGACTCTATAAACATACTCATAGCACATTATAATGCATTCATAAGAAATTACTGTATATACATTACCATGCATATTCATAAAAATATATAACCCACCATAGCAATGTTTATTATGCATCATAAATTAATAGCTAAATTAATTATAATGCATTAATAGCTGTGTAAAACATGTTCATAAGCTTATAACCACTTATAAACACAACCTGTGTCATACTCTAAATATATTTTTAACCACTTATGATTACTTATTGTTGTCTTGAATATAATATTAGTTATAGTCACTTATAATAGTATTATAACAGGTCTTTGTGCTCTCCAAGTAAAGTGACATGACTTTTAGTAAATTGTGAGACTAGACTATTTTAACATCTATTATTATGTTTTATATTCACAAGTCATAATGCATAATGAACAGGGCTATAATAGGTTATGCAATTTGTAGTCTATAAATATGAATATTTATAGCCATGTTTATTATGCCCTATGAATGCTTTATATTATGTTATAAATGCGTTTATAGGGTCTAATAGAGATGACATTCATAGAAAGTGTTACCAAGCTGTCTAAAACAAATAATTGCTGCAGTAAAGTAGAGATAACCAACATTTCTACTTCAGTAAAGTATTAAAGTATTTGTACATTATTGTTAATTAGCTCTTCTGTCTCTGTAAAGCTGCTTGTTTTTCACAACATATGCTGTAAAAAAGTGCATTTTAAATCAATGTAATTTTAATTTAATTCACTTTAATTTAGTTGTTTTGGTTTAATCACTTTGTTGTTGACAACTTTAAACAGGATTTGCTGAAGATCAGACATCTGCGTCTGTGAGGCAACCTCACACTTGTAGGAATGTCCCGACACTTATCGGACTTTCTGTCACCGAAACGCAAAAGTGCAAAAAATCACCACTTAGTCACGATCACTGTCCCAGACTGCAAACGGGAAAGCCAATAAAACGCTGATGTCATCACAGGGTGAAAGTTTCACTATATGCAACATTTCACTAGATATCTGACTAAAAAAACATATTAAAGAGCCCCTAAACCATATTTTTTCCATTATCAATAAATCAATCAATCAATCAACCTTTAATTCCACTTGGAAATACCACCAGCCACCGATAATTCACCATCAGTGTGACTGAGATTCTATACCTTACTTTTTACAGTCTATTTTTTACAGGGTAATAATTAGGTGCTTCTGCATGTGGTAGATCTGATGTGTTATTATCTGGTGTTTAGTCTCACAATAAAGCAGTAAATCACTGTGAAAGTTTCACAGGCTACAGGAAACCTACAGCTATTGCATGACCCAATTATGTCAAAGTGGATCAGAATCTCAAAGAGAAATGTTTTCATCCTCCTGTGGAGTCCATGGCATGAGGATTTAGTTAAAATCTCAGGATTTACGTGTTTTTAAAGCAAAAGGAGGACCTGCTTAATGTAAGAATAGTACATGTATTTTTAGAAAAACACTTTTTAGACACATAAAACTGAAAATCAGTCTGCTTTATGTGTGAATAACCAATCACTAAAACAGATTTAAAACAGGAATTCAAATAAAAAACAAAACAAAAAATGGATCAAAATACAATAAATAACCCTTTAAAAGGGCACCAAACCCTAAACCATATATATTTTTTAATAGCTGAAATGTAAATAAATGCTTTATTTGTGGTCATTTTCACCTCTGCAGCGCTCTCTAAGTCAGTCAATAATAGCATTTCCTCCCTTCTGCCCAACCCCTAAACCCATACATCACCCAGTGGGTTTTTAATTACAGTTTAATGAATTTAAGTTAAACTGTGGTTTTATAGTATAAAATCCTTATATTTGAGAAAGAGCAGTGCTAAAGCAGAGAGTTTTAACCAACTATATGTCTTCTTGGCCAAAAAAAATTATTTGCGGTTCAAGGGTTTGAGCAAATTAGATTTAGTAGTGAATCATTCCTTTTAGCTTTTAAAGGAAATGATCCACTGGTAAATCTAAATCACATTACTCTTACCTCAAATGTAATAATTCAGCCAAGACATGACTAATGCTACTAATGCAGTCTTAACTAGTTTTAATGAATTTCATAAATCGTAGGTACTGTTAACTAATGTATCCTTAATATAAAGTGTTACCAGAAACCAAACTCAAATAAAAAGTTTCTTTGATTTTACCAAATTGCTTTTTTAAAAAAAAACTGCTTAAATTTTTGCACCAGGAGTAAAACAGCATAAAGTTATCCAAAAGCAGTGTGTAAGACTGGTGGAGGAGAACATGATGCCAAGATGCATAAAAAAAAAACAGGGTTATTCCACCAAATATTGATTTCTGAACACTTAAAACTTTTTTTCTTTGCATTTTTTAAGCAAATTAATGCTCTAAATGAGAATATTTTTATTTGTAATTTGGGAGAAATGTTGTCTGTAGTTTATAGAATAAAACAACAATGTTCATTTTACTCAAACATAAACCTATAAATAGCTAAATCAACAGAAACGGATTCAGAAACTGAAGTGCTCTCTTCATTTTTTTCCAGAGCTGTACACATCACTGATTAGCAGATATCTAAAGGAGTTTGTGCATTCATTTTTATATTTTAATGTAAATACTGTTGCTTTTCTCCATATTTAATCTGTGGTTTACAAACAAGCAACATAATGAGTTCAGATTAAGTGCAGTAAACCAGCAATACAGTGGAATGTGACCGCTCCAGATTGTGTAAAACTAAAACAATTCACAAAAGCTTACAGCGGAAAATTCCACCATACCAGTTTATAATCTCTGAGATACTTATCGTTCCTCTCATACATTCAGAGGCGTTGCTGTGAAAGGAAATGTACTGCAGACACACTGTAAAACTTGATAAGTTGATTTTTGATAATTGCCTTGAAAAATGTATGTAGATATAACTGTTGTTTTCAAGTTAAAGTTTATTTAATGTATTGACTTTAATTTTAAACACGAGCAGATTACTTGTATGCTTCCCTCTGCTGACAACTTATTTTATGGAGATGTGGATTTCATTTTCCAGCAGGACTTAGCACACTGCCAACACTAGTGTCAATTGGTCTTTTATATAATTTTCTAATTTTCTGAGACACTGATTTTTGGGGTTTTCATTGGCTGTAAGCCATAATAATCGATAATAAAATAAATAAATGCTTAAAATAAATCACTCTGTGTTTAATACATCTATATAATACACACACACACATATATATATATATATATATATATATATATATATATATATATATATATATATATATATATATTGCATTGTTTTTTTATGTATTACAGAAGTGTCCCTTTATAAAGTAGAATACACACACAGTCAGAAGGCCACTGATTATTGAGTCATTAAATTATTATTAGTAATGCTCCATACTGACGCATTCATTATATTCAGTAAGGGTTCATTACAGCCAGAACCGATACACCAACACATTCTTATTATTACTATTTTAGTGGCTATTAGTCTGATGAGTCTGAAAGTGAATAAAAATGAGTCATTATGCAGAATATGGCCGAGGTTTAGACCATTTCAGTGTTTTTTTTAGTTATACAGGACAAAAATGATTATTTTTAAAGTTATTACGCAATAATAGAGGTTTTAAATTAACATTTCTGTGCCTGAGAAAGGGCTTTCTACACCTTACTCACACTCTAACTCTAGAAAAATCCAATTTTACTTGCTTAATTTATTTGATTTTAAATTAAAATGCCCTTGTTTAACTAGACAAAGATATAATACAGTAAATAAACACAGTTTTTCATTTTTTTAATGGAATTACCTGAGCTACTGCAAGTTTTACATAATTCTTAATCGTTTTATGCAAGCATGCCTTCAGTAAACAATCATTGTAAAAAGTCCACGAGTGCTGGAATGGTTTCATGCACAAACTATGTGCACAGGATCAGGGTGAACCAGTCCGACAGCATATCAGCATATTTTCCACACAGTGAAACTGAGATGTCATGCATGCTTTACTTTAAGCTGAAGTATGTTTCTGTGCTAAACTCTGAACAATGGGTGAAGTTGGTGGAGGATGGAGGGATGGAGGGATGGGAGGGGGGGGGGGGGTAGTGGGTGTTGTGCAGCTGCCTTCACTAACAATGATGTCAGATTAGAAAAGAGGGAAAACAGGATCCAGGGTTTGGGAACTCCCTTTGCCTCCATTCACTTTACTGTGGAAAAGAGACTTTCAGTGGAAAACAACAAAAACAGCAGTGAAAAACAGAGAACCAGTCACCGACAACAACATCCACAACAGCAACAATAACAACAACATTATAACACGTTAAGTTATGTTATGTTATGTTAGAAAAAGCCATGTTATGCTGAAACATGTCACACAAAATATGATACTAATACTGTATACTGTGAGTTGGTATAATCCAGATTATGAGAAGCAAAAACTACTCAACTAAATAAAGAAATAAATTATTTAAGAAAAAATGAAGAACTTTTAAAGTATCCTTAAGTGCAGTCACCGCAAAGACTCTCAAAAATGTTATGATGGTGAAACTGGCACTTATCAGGACCGCCCCAAAAAAGGATAAGTTCATCAGAGTTTCCAGCTTTAGAGTTAGTTAAAGTTAACAGCTCCCCAAGTAAGAGCTCCCAAATTCTTCTTCACAGAGTATTTAGGTTTGTTTAACACTGTTTTTAAGTTACTACATGATTCCTTATGTGTTCCTTCATAATCTGATAGATCACTTCACTATTCAATTACTATGTAAAAAAAATGAAAAAATGAGAAAAACGTTGAATGAGAAGGTGTTTCCAAATATTTGACTGGTACTGTAATTCAATTCCATAAAAACTAAACATTAAACACACAACTTCTAAACATTTTAAATATGCTTATAGTGAATTTAAAATACAATTAATAAGTATAACAATTAAAAACAGAAAAAAAATCTTACTTAAGTAGGTTAATTACTGTAGCAGTTCTTTAAAATCTATAAAAAGTTAATTTGAGAACAAGCATTTAAGCAAAATGTTAAAAACATGTACAAATATAAAATAAGCATATTCAAAATATATGGTAAGTGACCTCTACAATGCGTTTACTTTGTTTTTCGCCCTTCGTTAAAGACTTTTTTTGATACAGACTACTGATTTTTGCCTTGCCCTCTCTATTGTCTAACTGTTAATGTATCTTTGACTACTTTTTTGCCTGTTAATGTTGTTTATATTTGCTACGATATTGTTGCTGACCCTGCCTGTCCCTTACTACTCCTGTAAGTCTAGCTCTTTTATTAATAAACTTTGTGTGTTAATATGTGTTTGGTATCTGCAAGTGTGTTTTGTGTGTCTAGGTTGTGTGACAGTTAGACACACAAAAACACTAAGCTAAAAGAAGTTTATTTACTGTACTGGATTATATATGGACCTCGCACCTTCATTCTTCTTTCCACAATAATAACTACTTAAATTTGCACATTTGGGGCAATTTTACGCTATTCAAGCACAGTCTAAATGCAGAGATTCTCCGGAAACGGCCTGTTCGCTCTGAGATTTGCTTATTACGCTTCATCCATACTATTATTAGTAACGCTCCAAGCTGCCGCATGACTCATCTGAGCAATCCTTGCCCCGCCAGTTCTTTATCTATTAACTCACTTTGAGTCTCTTCTTTTAAACACGACTCAAAATATCCTTTTTTCCAAAAGCAGCTGAGAGCAGTAAATAAGAGAAAGCTCCGGGCGACACAGAAACCCCATTATACTGAGCTCTTACGCTCAAAACACTGCGTTATTACACTGTGCTTCACTCACACTCCACTCACAGGTCTATAAACTGATAAAGGTTATGGGACATGGCAGGTGTTTTGTCTGTTAGCGTGAGTCGTGTCTGTCTGAAAATACTCTCCACTGAACTCCAGTGTAGCTCTGGCTGTATGTTTAGAGTCATCGTCTTGCCGGAAGGTCTGCAGTCTTTTACAGCCTCCAACAGATTTTCTTTTTTCCAGGATTGTTCTGTATTTATTTATCTCCATCCATCTTCCATCCATCAACTCTGACCAGCTTCCTAAATCTGTCCCTGCTGAAGAAAAGCTTATCCCCACAGCATGAGGCTGCCACCACCATGTTTCACAGTGTGGATTGATGGTGTGTTCAGGGTAATGAGCAGAGTCACCTTGCATTTAAGTCAATTCGATCAAATTTGATCAAAACAGCACATCATATATATTTCTTTTACCAATGGTTTTCTTATAGTTGTCCTGTGAACAGATTCTCCTGATCCACCTGAGCTATGGATCTCTGCAGCTCCTCCAGAGTGATCATGGGCCTCTTGGTCTGGTGATTTCCTTGGTCCTGACTTCTTACATCTTTCTTTCAATGGAAAAACAATCATTTTCTTCTTTACTCTTTCATAAAGACCAACTTTTTGTGGAGTTCAGGACTTATATTTGTTCTGTGGACAGATTCTCCTGATCCACCTGATCTGTGGATCTCTGCAGCTCCTTCAAAGTGACCATGGGCCT
Source organism: Astyanax mexicanus (assembly GCF_023375975.1). Lineage (NCBI taxonomy): Eukaryota > Metazoa > Chordata > Actinopteri > Characiformes > Acestrorhamphidae > Astyanax > Astyanax mexicanus. The sequence continues at coordinate 889,732 of NC_064419.1, read as the reverse complement.
CTCAGCTGCTTCTATAAACAGAAATCTTGCTGGATCTGTCAGTTTGGGTGGATTATGGTCATGTCTTGGTAGGTTTGTAGAAACAGTTGTAGAATATTTTTTTGAGTTCATTGGTCTTTGGTTTTCTGATGATGGATTGATGGAACAGAGCTGCTTGGGATGCACAAAGCTTGGGATGTGTTTCTATAACCTAACCATATTTTAGGTGTACTTCTTCTACACAACTTTATCCCTGTCCTGACTCTAAACCCATACATCACCCAGTGCTGCTGCCAAACTTACCCCTCCCATTTTTTTTAGCTTTTTAAATTTGAGCTAAGGGTGGAATCAGCTAAAATCAGGGGGTTTAGTTACTTTTAAGCAGTTTTTCTAGTGTGTAAGAATGAAGAAAGCCAGACAGATAAAGTTATTTGTGAGTTTGTAAAGTATTAAGTTCTGTGGTTAATGTTTCCGGGCTGTGTTCGGTTATTGATATGATTTTCCATTGTTTTCTTGGTTTTATCTGATAGTTGGCTGATGTGCTCATACACGTCATCGTGACGTCTTATTTTAGACACTTGGATTTTCCCAGTTTTATAGTGATAAAGTTTGTCAGAAGGTGTTTTCATGGCCTTGTTGTTGCTTTTCAGTAAACAGTCCTTCACTTCCTCCTGGCTGCTTTACTGCAGCTGTGTCCTGTTTCCCTCGCCTGCTTCTGCAGGATATTGGCTTTCTAAGTCTGTCTAATGTAATGTAATGTAATGTAATGAGGTGTAAATGAAGTTAAGTTGAAGTATTGTTTGTTTTTTTCTAACCTTGCATCCAAGTATTTTCCTATATTTTCCTATATATTCATATTTGTTTCATTAAAATGTCTTTTATATGGATCCAAATGAAGTGTACAAATACAGCTCTGGAAAAAATGAAGAGAGCACTTCAGTTACAAAAGTAAAGGAAGTAAACAGCCTTTGAGTTTACCTTTTATCCGAGTTTTAAGAGCGTAATGTTTTCGTAAATGTCAGCTTCACTTAAAACCCATATTTTCAGCCTCAGAGGCTTTAATAAACAAGATAAAGCCAAATATTTGGCAGCAAAATGCACTTGATGCACAGAGAGCACAGAAAAACAGCGTGATGATGATGATGATACGAAGTTCTCACAGCCTCCTCCTCCTCTCTGCCACCTCCTTCTCTCGCTAGCTCTTCACATCACACACACACACACACACACACACACACACAAATCACACACATGCAAAGCTTTTTCTCAGTTTCAGAAAGATGTCAGAGAGCTTTTCTGAGTCAGCAACCTGCCCTGCAGTATCTGAATCTTCTTAAACTCTTTTAAAGATTTTTTTTACTCTCAGAAACATACAGATCTGTAAAAAAAAAACAGAACACTTAAAAATGATGAGTTTTTGATGAGTCTTTGATTTTACCAAATTAAAAACCTCTGGAATATAATCAAGAGGAAGATGGATGATCACAAGCCATCAAACCACCAAACTGAACTGCTTGAATTTTTGTACCAGGAGTAAAGCAGCATAAAGTTATCCAAAAGCAGTGTGCAAGACTGGTGGAGGAGAACATGATGCCAAGATGCATGAAAAAAACTGTGATTAAAAACAGTCCAGGGTGGTTCCAACAAATATTGATTTCTGAACTCTTAAAACTTTATGAATATGGACATGCATATATTGTCTTTGCATTATTTAAGGTATAAAAGCTCTGCATCTTTTTCTTTTGTTATGTCAGCCATTTCTTATTTTCTTCAAATAAATGCTTTAAAAAGTTTAGCGTCTGTGCTCTAAATTATTATGATTTTTATGACTTTCAGAACTTTCAGTTATCTGGGTCAGGATTACAAAAAAGGTGTTCCTCAAAGATATTAAAGCATTAGGAACAGAACATCCTGCTGCTGCTGTGCTCCTCTAACCATCTCACATCCATTAGTTCAGCAGAATCTGAGAAAAAAAGGTCCTTATATTCATCTATTCTCACCCCGCTCTCCACGAGTCAATATCTGGCAACCCAAACAACGCTGCCCTTCACCAGACGAGCAGGAATAATTACAGCTTTGAAATCTCTGCTCTTCAGAAGCTTCAAAAGCATCAGAAAGCTCACGCATGAACACGAGAATCTTTCTGACGGGCTCGAGTGTTCCCTCTCTCAAACACACACACACTCAGCATGTACTGTACATGTGCACGGACAGGTACAGGTACAGGTACACACACACACATTAATACTTCAACACACACCAACACACACACAGACAAAAGCTCTCTGAAAGATTCCTTATATAACAGACTGTGGCCATGTTTCCAACACTCAGACCTTATGTAACATAGGAAACATGGGAGAAGAGAGAGGACACACGCTCTTCCTTTCAGCACAGTTTATTCTTCCTCTTCAGTTTCTCTGTGCTGAAAAGAGGAAGATACACTCATACACACTCATACACACACCACACTACTCATAACTCCACACATCACCACACTGAACAAAAGTCTGGTGGATGAACAGTATATGGTACTCTATGTTTATCAAAAAATGATGTAATCTTGCCATCAGCTGCCGGAGCCCCGAGAGAGGACAGTTGGTCTTGCTCTCTCTGGGTGGGTACAGTACAGTAGATGGCGCTGTTTTACTCTTTTCTCTCATCACTCCTTAAAGGGTGATGTGGATCAGCACAAGGCTGCGTCTGTGAGCTGATGTATCAGAACCGATTTGCTGCGTCTCTTTCTCCGGAGCGTTAGCACTGCTGTGATGCTACTCGGCAATGCTAAAGCATCAACAGCAGTTCAAAAAAGAGGCGGAGTCTGACTTTGTCCATGTGTTGGAGGAGGCGTGTGCTGGTCTTCACCATCCTGGTGTGTAGGGGGATCACAATTGAGGGGGAGTCCTAATGAGTGGGTTGGGTAATTGGCCTTGTAAATTGGGGAGAAAATGGGATAAAAAATACACAGTACATAATAATAAATAAATAGCATTACTTACAGTGCAAGCAAAGGCATATAAACTGATATAGGCTTATATAAAGTGCCTACCTTGATATATAATATAAAGCTACTCTTTCAAACATTGTTTTAAAAGAAACGAGCAGCACAGAGGCGGAGTGCTGCGAGCAGTAAACACTGCACATACTGTGTGTGTAAACAGCATGGAGCAGCAGCAAAGACAGCGTTCAATGGCAGTATGTAATGTGGTTAAAATATAAGATTAAACTGCACTTTATCATCAGTTTGGCTCAAATAAAAAGAAGTATATTTGAAAGCTGGTTCAGATCAAGTAATTTGCTTTTATTTATACATCAGCACACGAGCAAATCATGTAATATTCAGCTGTATTCCATCTGTATGAATGTTGTATGAATGTTCTCAGTAGGTAACCTGCTGATCTGACCTCCAGTTCCTGAAGCTGTTTTATCTGCCAGAAGGAAGGAAGAGAAAGAGGTGGGCGAACGTCTTGTTCTACAGGGGTCAAGAGTTCCAGTTCCACAGGATTTCCTCATCATCAACACTGAGCTTCCTGCTCCTTCCCATCAGCCTGTAACTGAGCTTCATCATTAATACAGTTTCATAACAACCCATTTTTAAAAGGGCACTAAAGACCCTGATTTTAGCTGACTACACCTTCAGCTAAAATTTGAGGCTAAAGAAAGGCTAAAAAATGAGTAGTCTGGGAGGGGCACTTGTATGGGTTGATGTATGGGTTTAGGGGCGGGGGGCAGGAGGGAGAGCTGATAGTGGTGCACTGATAGTGGTGAGACCCAGATAGTTGGACATCTGCAGGATGGGGGGCATTATGTCACACGTACAGCCTCAGTTTTACTGAACGCAAGCGGCTGGTGGAGCATTGGGGACTTCAGAAGAGGAAACTCAGAGCTCAGTAGCTCATTCACTCATAGTAAAAACAAAGAAATGAATGAGTGAAGTTTCTGACTGGTCTCTCTCTCTCTTTTTCTCTCTCCCTGAATTCAGTTTAAAATGATTGTTTTGCATGCAACTTACCGACATCAACTTTAAGGTGGTACATAACATGTTGTACATCCCTTATAAATGCTCAGCTTCATCGACAATAGGAGTTACTCTCAGTTTATGTTATTTTTCAGTGAAAAATAAAGTTTGATTGATTGCTTAAAAAAATAAGGACAGCTATTATCTTTTCCTTTTTAGTCCTTTTTGGTTCTCCTCACTCCTCCCCTCGTCTCTCATTCTCTCAGTTTAGCAGGAACCTGCGGCAGCATGCTTGATCCGAAGCTGAATAATTAAACAGTCCTGGCGGGTTCCTGCTAGTGATGCCGGCGAGATGCTGACAGCAGAGTCAGCTTTCATTAAGATCAAAACTCTCCACGTCTGCCTGCAGCCAACCGGGTCAGAACCTCCTCCAGAATACAGGACCACGTCACGGCGGGTCTGGATCAGCGGTCACTGCAGCTCTCAGGTCACTGTATGGAGGGTCACTGCAGGAGACCCTCACTGCAGGTTTATTATCAGCAGGTTTATGGATCTGTGCGTCCTGAAACAGATCTATTCCAGAGCTCTACTGATATCAGTGTGAAATAAAGAGTCTCCAGATAAAGACAGAGCTTTAATGGACTTTAAATCTCTAATATACAGGGATAATGGATTCCCTCTGATCACAGTCGGACAATGAGTTCGAGATGATTTAGATAGGGCCGCCGGTGAGCAGAGCAGGTGGTTATGATAACAGGATTTGTTCTGGTGTGCTGGTGTGTCGTTAGTCATTCAGCCAGTGTAATTTATTTGTCTCAGGGCGGTTCATTAGGGTGCTGATTGTGTTCTCAGTGTGTTGCTGTCTGGGTTTGGAGGTTTAGACAGGCTGTAATACAGCCTCCAGTCATTTCTTTCTTCTTTTAGGCGACACAAAGATTTTTTTTATTTAATTTTATTTAAAAATTTTCCTCATTTTCTCCCCAATTTACCTAGCCAATTATCTAACCCACTCATTAGGACTCCCCCATCACTAGTGATCCTCCAACACCAACTCGGTTCCGATACATCTGCTCACAGACGCAGCCTTGTGCTGATCCACATCACCCTAGGAGTGATGAGGGGAAACAGAGAGCGCCATCTACTGTACTGTACCCACCCAGAGAGAGCAAGACCAACTGTGCTCTCTCAGGGCTCTGGCAGCTGATGGCAAGCTGCATGAACAGGATTCAAATCGGCTGGATTTCATCTTGATCTTCTTTTGATTCCACCTTTGACTTTGGTCACGCTTTGGTCTTAAATTAATCTTACTCTTATTTAGATGGGGACTCAGCTTAGCCTTGCTTTCAATTGTGCCACTGACATGGTATTGGTGTATGAGGTGTTAATGTGTGTTGTGCTGGTACGAGTGAGTAGATCAGATACAGCATTCCTTTTGAATCTCTGCAGCTCCTCCAGAGTGACCATGGGTCTGTATCAGTTTCCAGTTTGTTTTTGGATGATGGATTGAACAGTGCTGCTGGAGTTTTTGAACACTTTAATGGAAAATTGGAAAATCATTCTATGAGTGTCTCTATGCTTCTACTGTTCTTGAGCGAATCTGAAGCTACATGTTTGGAGTTTAGAGGTCTGTAGTGATTCAGTATACTGAGCCCGGTCTGATATTTTATGCTATTTGACGATTCCATATGTTGTAATAACAATGACATTTGGCTGTGTAATATTTATTAGTGAGTAGTACAATTTTACGATTGGACTTTTGGAATTAGCTAAGATGCTATAGTTCCTTCGCTTAATGTTTAAAAGGAGGCAGACAGAGAGAGAAAGAGAAAGAGAAAGAGAGAGAGAGAGAGAGAGAGAGAGAGAAGAGTTATATTATAGTAAAGTAAGTTTAATAGCACCCTGTTCTTCTGTATGAAAGTACCTGTGTGTTCTTTAGAGCTCATGCTGGTCATTCTGATGAGTCATAAAAAGAATTAGTAGCTGTACCACCCCCCTCTTCCTGTTGGACACACACACACACACACACACACACACACATACACATACAGTGCACAACCTCCAGTTCACCTACTTCCTGTCTCTAGAGAAAATATCCAGAGACAATCACGAAGGACGAATAAAAGAAGAGAAGAGCAGGTCTATCAGCACTGCTTCACACAGACCGAATGCAATAACACACAGAAAGTGCAGCGTTTGATGAATTCAGTTATTACGCACCAAATTTCCATTTCCTCATACCAGCCTTTGTGTTCTGAAGCTGAAGCTTCCAGCTGTATCTTAGTAACTGCAGGCTGCAAGTTGGCTGTGATGTCATCTGCTATTTTCAGAATTTCAGGCTCATATATTCAATTTCCTCCTTATTCAATGCAGTCAATCCATTAATTAATCAATCAATTAATCAATCAAGACCTACAGTACCAGTCAAAAGTTTGAACCCCTTTTAATTCAATGTTTTTCTGTATTTCTTTCTTTCTTAAATTTATTTTCTACGTTGTAGATTAACATTAAAGACATGAAACGATCCACATTAATCCCCTGATCTAAACCTGATGAACTGAGATGGTGATTTGAGGTGATTTAATTGGGATGAGCTGGAGCTTCACAGCATGAAGGAAAAGCAGCAGCTATTGTTCAGACTGTTACATAACATTTTTGACTAAGGGTGGGACAAAATATTGATGTCGCAATATACAGTGGCTTGCAAAATTATTCATATAATTCTTGAACCACAAACCTAAATGTATTTTATTGAGATTTTTTAAGTGATAAAACAATACAAAGTACAAAGCACATAATTGTGAAGTGGAACAAAAAAAAATCATAAGATAAATCAAATAAAAATCTGAAAAGCGTGATGACCAAATGTATTTTTGGATGGTTTCCTTTTTGCCACTCTTCCATAAAGGCCAGATTTTCTGTGAACAGATTCTCCTGATCCACCTGAGCTGTGGATCTCTGCAGCTCCTCCAGAGTGACCATGGGCCTCTTGTTCTGGTGAGTTCCTTGGTCTTCTATGGTGATGTTGTTCGTTCATTAGTGTTCTCTAACAAACAACTGAGGTCTTCAAACAACAACTATATTTATACTGAGACTGAATTACACACAGCTGGACTAGCTCTGTTAACTTATAAATGAGTTAAGACTTCTGAAGGGGTTTTATAATACTATAATGCTTTTTTTTATTTGATTAAAAGTATGAAAACTATGTGTGATTTTCATTCCACTTCACACTTATGTGCTTTGTACTTTGCTTTGTGTTGTGTTTATGACTTAAAATCTTAATAAAAATTTGAGTTTGTTAAATGTAAAAAAAAGGCTAAAGGGATATAAATTTAGCAATTCTGCAAGCCACTGTATATTGCGATATATTGCGACATCAATATTTTGTCCCACCCCTATTCAAGATTGTTATGTAACAGTTTTGGGGTTTTAGAATTGGCCCATTTTACAAGCTAGTTTTTTGTTTTTGTAAATTTATGTTTATGACTTTATATATTTGATGATTATGTCTCGCCACTTTCTCAGTCTCAGTCTTGTCTGAACTCTCACAAACTCTTCTTTTTCAAGCCGAGGGCGATCAGATGCGCCGCGCTGCGAGAGCTACATTGCTATTGGACGTCCAGTGCAGACAGAAACAGACAGATTAACAAAGGGGCATGTCCACAGGGGCAGAAAGCAGACAGATTATTTAATCCTTATTTAATCCTTAATCCTTGCTTACAATCGCCTACAAGGTGATACAGAACAGGCTCCTTCCTACCTGCACTCGCTCCTGAAGGCTTACGCTACCTCCCGGCCGCTGCGCTCCTCCAATGAACGTCGCCTCGCTTTGCCAAACATTCACACAAAGCAATCCAGACTGTTCTCATACAGAGTTCCCCAATGGTGGAACAAACTACCTTCCACTACCAGATCAGGAGAGTCTCTCACTATCTTTAATAAACTCCTGAAGACAGAGCTCTTCAAAGAGCACTTACTCTCCTAACACCTCTAACTAACTACCTTCCACTACCAGATCAGGAGAATCTCTCACTATCTTTAATAAACTCCTGAAGACAGAGCTCTTCAAAGAGCTCTTACTCTCCTAACACCTCTAACACACTAACTACTTCTAACCTCATTTCCTTCTTCCCCTCCTTCACTCCTCTATCCCATTATTTCCCTCTGACCTCCTTAAGGCCCTATCTATAGATGCTTTATTTTTAACTTCTATTATTTTTGTACTTAACCTCTTCTATTGTTTGAACTTCAATATTGTAAGTCGCTTTGGACAAAAGCGTCTGCCAAATGTAATGTAATGTAATGTAATGTAATGTAATCCTGATGATTTAATGCGCTTTGAAAAGACGGCGACGCAATAATAACCCAGAGGCGTTTCAGAGGAAGGGGTGAGGACAGTGTGTATGTGTGTGTTTTAGAGAGTGAGATTGAATGAGTGTGTGTGAGATAGAGAGAGAGAGAGAGAGAGAGAGCGAGAGAGACTAATGTGAGTTCCTGCCTTATCATTATGCTGAAAGTACTAGACAGCTTGAGGACACAAATGCAGTTGAGTGTGTGAGTGTGTGAGAGTGTGTATGTGTGTGTGAGAGTGTGTGTGTGTAAGAGTAAGTGTGTGTGAGTATGTGAGAGAGTGTGTTTTTGTGTCTGAAGCCTCTCTCTGCGTCATTTCTGACACCTGTTTCCTGCACCCTGCCACGCTTCTGTATGACCCTCCTCCGCCTACAGCAAGCTATAACAACCGTCCTCTCTTTCTCTCTCTTTCTCTTTCTCTCTCTCTCCCTCTCTCTCTCTCTCTCTCTCTCCCTCTCTCTCTCTCTCTCATACACACTGAGTGTAGTGCAACTGACTGACTCATCGGCTTCCGCAGGAGAAAGCCAATAGCAGCTGTAAACGCTGTTCTGTACGCACAGAATGTGAACGTGCTCAGAATGGGAAGGGATGGTGGAATCCTTCCTGCCACCTCCATTATTTACTGACAAAGCCAGTCTGATTTCGCAGGCCTCTAGCATTAGCAGTAAACACGCTCTGAATTCGACAGGATGGCATTAATAACGTATTACGTATCACAAAGGCGGCTGGCGGTCTGTCATTGTGATGCCTGTGATGCCAGAAGCACTTTCAGCATCATTCCTGCAGTGTTCAGAAGGAGGATCTCAGCCAGGTACAAATGAGGAAATAACCACACATTAGATATCGATCTATCAGGATATCATCAAGTTCTTTCGAATGTCAGATATTTTTTCTAAATATTTTTTAATAATAGCATAGTCTAATAGTCTCTGATGGGCTTTACCCAAGAACTTTCAAATCAATTTCTTCAGGAAAAGGAGAAGCATCAGCTGAGAAAGCCATTGAGCCCTATTTCAGCCGTCTTTTGGCGGGACGTAAATTGTGCACTATGCAGCCGGATGTATCATAAGGGGCTAAAAAATACACTTTGCGCAGCTCAAAACTAATTCCCCTATTAATTAATTATGGGTGTGTTTAATTTTGGGCATAACGTGAAATAAACCAATAAACATCAGAGTGTCGTCACTTACCAGGTGCGCATTGACTTTGGTGCTTTGTTATCTTAACAGCACAGTGCTTTGTGCACCGTACAGCAGAGTTCATGCTGTGAAGGTACACCAGCAGCTCATTTATGGGAACAGTAATGTTTCAATCAGTAGAGCAGCTCTGTTTTCCATTGCCAAGGTAGCAATGCGCCAGACATTTACCTGAACACACCTTTAAATATCTCCTTTTTTAGCGGCGCAGGCTCAAGGTGTGAAAATAGACTGATGACGGGGTGGAAGATTAGTTATGAGCATCACGACAGGCCTTGTTTAGGGTGTATGATAGAGCCAATAGAGTCAATGATGGTGCTTGTGGGAAGGACCGAAGTAGCAAAATTCACTTTTATTTGCTATAAAAACCAACAAAGCCTTTTTTTTTTTCAAAATGAATACACAGATGTGCATATATCTTCATCTATTTTTATTTCCTTTCCATCTTTCTCCCAAATACCCTTTTCTCTATTACTTAAAATCTCAATAAAATTAGTTTAAGTTTGTTAAATGTGAAAAGGCTCAAGGGCTATGAATTCTTTTGCTGTATATTGCTGTATACTGCGACATTAATACTTAAGAATGTTATGTAACAGTTTGGGTGTTTTGTAATTGGCCCTTTTCCAGACAGATTTTTAATGCAAATAAGTTTAAGCTTCAAAGAAATAAAATCACACTTCCGATAGACTATAAGGCGATGAGAGGAAATTACATTTTTGCTTTCAGGATCTTCACTTTTCACCAGCTGCCACTATCATTCAGGGGTCGCTAGTTTGAATCCTGGTCATGCAGCTTGCCATTAGCCGCCAGAGCCCAGAGAGAGCACAGTTGGTCTTGCTCTCTCTGGGTGGGTACAGTAGATGTCGCTCTTCTTTCCCCTCATCACTCCTAAAATCATTAAGAAATAAATCAATAAATATTAAAATATCTAAACACTTGTGGGCTGTAATGCTTTTTTTTATAATGAACAGATGAAGCGTGAGGTGTTAAATGTTTAAAACATGGTTTTAGTAGCAGAAAGAAGAAGCAGCAGTAGCTTGGTATGACATATGTGATAGTGTACTTTATGGTTGCGGCCTGCACTCTCTCAGCTCATAAATCAGCTTAAACAGAATGACAGATCACTCCATCACTGCTTACAGAGAGAGAGAGAGAGAGAGAGAGAGAGAGAAAGAGAGAGAGAGAGAAAGAGAGAGAGAACAACACCTGGTCAGTATCTGACACATCCTCCTCAGGCCTCTAAACAGGCGGATCTGGAGTTCCTTCATGCCGGGAACGTAAACAGCAGCAGATACGCAAACGAACGGCCCTGCCTACAGACAGACCCCTCTGCATGAATCACACGCACACCCACACGCGTGAGACACCACACCAGCCTTGCTGCTGATGGAAGGCTGATGTACAATAAGACGTGATGTAGATGTGCGTGATCAGACTGCACCCAATAAGAGATGCACCAGACCTCACGTGGATCACGAATCTGCTGGTGGTCCTGCATCACTTTATGGTGATGTGGTGATGTGGGGATGGGGTCCATACCTGACCAGTGTTGGGCAAGTTATTTTAAAAAAAGTAACTAGTTATAGTTACTAGTTACTTTTCAAAAAAAGTAACGGAGTTACTCCACTATAAAAGTATCTAGTTACCAGTAAAAGTAACTATTGCGTTACTTTTGTGTTACTCACTAAGGACTCCACTTCCCAGGATGCACCTGCGTCTATCCTCTCAGACATGCATGATCACGTGATGCTTTGGTGTTCCGTGATGCTCACCGGATTCTGATCATTTTCACATGGTCCTTCTAGTATAAATAGCCCTCTTTGTTTCAGTCCCATATTATCAATGTTATACCATGTTTTCTACCCTACGTTTGTCTTTTTGTTTTTTGTATTTTGTATTTTGACCTCTCCTATTGCCTTATTCTTCTTTCTGTCTCTTTTTGTTATTCAGTTTTAAGGGGAAAGGTGACGAGAGAAAACAAGGTGTAGAGGTACAAAAATAAGAAATGGATTGGGCCTTAGTCTTACTCTTAACAGCTTCCACAAAATCACCATCCAGCTCCATCCAGCTTTTCATGCTTCAGAAGCCTGAATCAAATAATTCTGACTAATCTTTTTTTTTGCAGAACACAGCATTTCACACTTAAATGCACTCTGTTCACCACAAAAACTCTCTTCTTTTGTAACCTCAGAGACACTTCCTTCCAGTGGCATTAACCACACTTCCGATAGACTATAAGGCGATGAGAGGAAGACTTTCAGGATCTTTTTACCAGCTCTTCAAGGTTTCGTAAGGTCTTGGTAGTGCCTCCTAACAGAAATGTATGAGGGCACTACCACTATCATTCAGAGATCGCTGGTTTGAATCCTGGTCAGGCAGATTGCCATCAGCTGCCAGAGCCCAGAGAGAGCACAGTTGGTCTTGCTCTCTCTCGGTGGGTACAGTACAGTAGATGGCGCTCTCTCTTTCCCCTATTCATCACTCCTAGGGTGATGTGGATCAGCACAAGGCTGCGTCTGTGAGCTGATGTATCAGAACCGAGTCGCTGCGCTTTCCTCCGAGCGTTAGCGCTGTGATGCTACTCAGAAAAAAGGTTCAAAAAGAGGCGGAGTCTGACTACACATGTTTCGGAGGAGGCGTGTGCTAGTCTTTAGACCTTGACTTTTTTAATGTGAAATCCTGTGAGGGTCTGCACTTATTTATAGATTTTAGAAATGTGCTATATTATAAAGCAAATTTTGGCCTTTTTAACCATTTTATACACCTTTTAGTCTGAGTTCACCATCATGTTTTGTCTTTACCGTCCATTAGTGTTTCAATTTAAACTGATTTAATCATGAAACGCCACTTGTTATCTTATTACTCTTGTGCTTTATAATCCTGCATTCTTTTCATGCTTTTGTTCATGTATTGAGACTTTCATGGCGTTCCTGCTCTGGTAAATATATTTATAATTTTTAATAACAATGTAAACAGTACCTACCATGCCCAGTTTCACTGTTAGCCATCGCATTAAGGAGAATCCTTGCTTTATATATAAATAGTGACATATTTTTTCACTATTGTTCATAGGATATAGACTTGCATATGTGCCAAGGACTTAGCGCTGTGTGCATTGCTGTAAATACTGGTAAACATTTACCCGGCCGATTGTCTTTCACCACAGTTGATGTAATATGTCCACCGGTGCAGTATTTGCTGTGGGTGTAACTGAGTTTAGCAGAGAAACAGATGTTTAAACAGTTCTCAGAGCCTCGGGGCGATGATACTCTCTCAGGCCCTTTTCAATGGCTTGGTTACAAACGTTATCTATCAGGAAGCACCAAGGCTAAACAGTGAGGGTCAGCTCTGAAAGGCATTGTGCATGTTTGCCTTTGTGGCCTGGGAAGATTTCTAGTACAACACTGATTAAATTGTTAAAAAGCAGCATAAAACATTAGTTTCTACCAGCCTGAACTTTAGGCTGAAGCTTAGACTAGCTGAATAGACTATTTTCTGGCTTTTAGTACCACTGTCTCTTATTTTAAATTCCTAGAAAATCTCAAAGAGATACAGTATGTCTGAGATTGTACAGCAGTTATCTGTACAAATTGTCATAAATAGAATATATTGCATAACAGAAACAACAGTAGCATTAAGGCAAAAATAAATATTTTCACTTTATGAGCATAATAGTTGGTCCAGCTCTGACTGTAAGTCAATGAAGTGCTGATATCTTATTTACTGGTTTTAGTAAAATTACAATAAGTTACAATTACTGTTACAGATCTAAAAACAATTATGCTAAGCTAAGTTAGGCTATAGGCTCTGCTGTGAAATAAGATGTTCAACAAACCCTGGGCTTCTCATATTTTCACAATTCATCAATATATACAATATATTGATTTGCATAATTGAATTGAGGTCTTTCAATCACTTTAATGGCCATAAAAAAATCCCATAGACACACTCCTGAACCTTGTTAAAAAGTGCATGTTTTTGCTGTCAGATTTGAAAGATAATAGTGTAATTATTTTTGTATAAACAATATATTTGAATGAATTGTTTGTAAATTGCCAATGATGTTACAAATTTTACAAAATCATTTAAAATTACGTTAAGTTATGCTCTTGTCCTTATCCTTTTCCTAGTTATGTGCATTCATGCACATGGCTCACATGTGTTCTTCTTGTCTTCACCCCTGTCTTCAATTCTCCCACCTGTGTTAATTTGTAGCTCCGCCCCCTCATTATCTGCCCCTATGTGTTTCTTGTTTCCTGTCTTTTTCTGTGTAGATATAGGCTGCTTGTTTCTGTGTTTCCTTGTTGATTCTTGTGCATTTTACGTTGTTTAGGTGGCCTGTTTCTTGTGCTGAGTCTCAGTTTATTTCTGACATTTAGTTTTGTTAGTTAGTCCTGTTTTTTTTGTTGTTGTTTTTCTGTTTTTTGTGTTTATTTCAGATTTTGGTTTCTCGGTTTAATAAACACTACAAATAACAAAAATCAGAACTAAAATATAACTTTAAATCTGAGTAAATTCTGAGGTCATCAGTTTGGAAATAAAGTTTAATTTTTTAATCTCTGGCAGTAATGGTATATTAGAGCGGGTCTGTTATTAGGGCAGTCTCTCCATTTGGGCTGGTTCTTGTTATCAGCGCTGCTGTTAGATTTGATCTTCTGTGCCCCGTCTCGCTCTATTCTCTGGTAATTAAATGCCAGTCTCCCTTTAGTGCCCGGGGGATATCTTTTTTCCCAGAAGGCATTGCAGCAGCGGGCACAGACAAAGCCTGCCTGTCCTTGTAACATTTGAGTTGGTATTTGTCTGAACTGTAAGGGGTCAGGAGGTCCTGCCGAGCCTCAGAAAACCCAAGAAAATACTGAGTAAGTTCATATTAAGGTGGTTACAGGACCGTTCTGACTCTAATATCATGTAAACCATCATCCATAAAAGCAAAGTAACCCACTGACATACAACACGTGACTTTCTGCTCAACTTTTAAACGTTTGTAGTTTAACCAAAAATGTGATCTAGATTTCCTGAATGAAATGAAGAATGATCGGACAGATGAATGGAATAAATTTTAAAAAATGAGAGGGAGTAGAGAGTGAATGTAAGGAACAAGGGATGAAAAAATGACATCAGATGAGTGCAGTTGAGAATATCTGTGTATTAGAGTTTAGGGATCTGCTGTGAACAAACTATAATATGCAGTTAAAAGTAAATAAAACTAGACTACGGATGTAAATTATGGAAAAACTGGGTATAAATGGAATGAACGAGGGAGGATAGGGATAGGGATAGGGAGATCGCTGGTTTGAATTCCAGTCATGCAACTTGCCATCAGCTGCCGGAGCCCTGAGGGAGCACAATTAGTCTTGCTCTCTCTGGGTGGGTACAGTACAGTAGATGGCGCTCTTCTTTCTCCTCATCACTCCTAATAGGGTGATGTGGATCAGCACAAGGCTGCATCTGTGAGCTGGTGTATCAGAACCGAGTCGCTGCACTTTTAGCTTATTGTTAAATCCACAGAACTCTGTTAACTTTCTTTTTAAATCCTCCTATTTGTTTTATCTTTTGTTAAAAGAATATGAAGGTTTATTTTTATCAGTGTGTAAATGTGGGGAGAGGTGGGCCTGACATGCACTCTGATTTGCGCACTTTAATGAGCTGTCAGAACTGAAAGGCCCTGACACACTCACTCCCACTCTGCACATTTACAGCAGCATGTTCTGCAGATCAGGAGCAGAGAGGAGTTTAGAGTTTAGTTCTGTACAGTATCTGTAAATGCCTCTGATTGGGGCGGATTTTTAACAGAAATACTTTTACGCTCAGTTTTTAATAATATTTTTACTGAGTGGAAAGAAGATTTACATTAAGTACAAAAGTTTACATTCAGTTAGCAGCAAAAAAGTTGACAATAAAGGATTGTGAAGTTACATTAATTCACTGTGGAAGAATATTACAGCATAAAACTGCACAATAAGAATATAAAATTTTCTATAATCAAATTAGAGAGTAATATAACTTTTCTAGAGTGGCATAAATACAGTAAGTACATTGTAATGGTGTAATCAGCTTTCCAAACAAATGTGGTTAATCACAGTTAATTAATGGGAGGGCAATATATATATATATATATATATATATTTTTAACATTTCTCTTAATAAATGAAATCATCATTTAAAAACTGCTTTTTGTATCTACTCAGATTATCTTTGTCTGATATTCAAGTTTCTTTGATAATCTGAAAATTGGAAGTATGATTTAAAATGTAAGCCACTGTATATTTTATATTTTATACTTAATATGGCCATATTTCTCTTTTTTAGAAGGTTTGCACTGGCTCAATGAATTAACTGTAACTGTAATTCCCATCCATTCCATCCAAAAACATGGAGATTAGGTAAATTGGATACTTTAAATTGCCTAGAAAAATGTAATACTCTAAATTAATTTGTATATGTATATATATATATGTATATGTATATGTATATGTGTATTGTATAGAATTGTTGACTGTGTGCCGAGATATGGATTGGCACTCTGTTCTGGGTAAATGCTGTAGTGCTGGATGCAGTCCTCCTCCAGGTGGACGGTGTTTTCTGGTTGAGAGTGTGCTGTGTGCTATTGGCTGCTGCTTCTATATATATATACAATGTACAATACACATACTTCTACGTGCATATACAAATCCATTTAGAGTATTCCGTTTTTCTGGGCAATTTAGAATATTCAATTTACCTGATCTCCATGTTTTTGGATGGAATGGATGGAAATTACAATTACGATTCTTTATTTAAGCGATTGTTTCCCTTCTAAAAAAAGAGATATATGGCCATATTAAGTATAAAATGATTGCTAAGTATAAATGGTTGTGTGTGAAAAATGTGTATACTTTAAAGCATCCTTGGGTTTCTAGAAAGGCGCTATATACAGTAAGTTTATCTTCATGTTGCAAAATAATACTTAAGTACACTAATTTACGTATTTTCCTCCTCTCTCTGTGTTTGTAATCTTCTGTTTTAACTGTAAGACTAACTTTAAGTCATGCGTTTAAGGCCTGATGACCTTTTTTCTTATGTAATAAAAGCAGTTAAATCCAAGAAAGCATGTGATGAACCGTTTCTGAGCGATCCTGTGATCATCTGATGGTTTGTTGTTGCTCAGTACAGTAGAAGAGACTCTGGGAAGCTAAGCATTTTAGAGGGTTTTGCAGTTTGTGTGTGTAAAGAACTGTGAAGGCATTATTTGCTGAGGGTTTCTCAGGAAACTGATGTTGCTGACGTCAGACCCTGCGTTCGGTCTGTTATAGAGGAGGCGCTGTGCGTGTGGGCAGCTCTAGCATTTTCACAGCTTCCAAACATTGTTATTCATAGCCAGGGGAGTCTCCTCCATATGGTTTTACGCAGGTTGTGCAAAATAAAAAAATAAAGAAATCAGATTTTTAGCACCCAGTGAAGTAAAGCATACCTGTGGACTCATTCCCAGCAGGAGCACGGCTACAGTCGTGTTTATTTCTGCTTCAGAGATCATCTGTAATGAAGGCAGGTCCTCCTCTCTGTGTGTAATCCAGCTTTGATCCACCTCAGGCGCAGATCGGAGGATTATTTTATTTTTAACATTTCTGGCTCTTCATATGATTCCCTGTGAGCTCCAGCTGCGTCAGACTCAATCGATATCTTAAATGAACAAATGATTCATAAGAGTTTCCTTTCATGTTGCCATACAAGGATACAAGGATGCTACAATACACAATTCCCACGATACTGTATGTATTTTGTATGGGTTCACATCATGATATGACGCATTTCAGACACAAATATATATACAGTAATTAACCCTTTGAAGCACAACATGAGTCAGAAATGACCCGCATTCATTTTTGCCAGGTTACTATTTCATGCTGGCTGAGTTTTCCTTTGTTCTTTCTTTTGAAATCAATTTAATTTATAACCCAATATTTTACATATAAAAAAAGTCATGAATTGTTTATAGAATTTGGATCAATAATGCACAAAAAAGAGCTTTTCCGCTTGTTATGGCTGCTGCACTTGCACAGATCTCCACATCAAGGAAGTATCCTCCACTATCAGACTGACCCTTGTCCATTCACAGTTCAACCAGCAAGCTTATTGGCTCTTTTTACTAAATGGTGGGATTTTATCTATAAACAGATGCTGATTTTAAGCCCTTCTCGGAAATTCCTACGTAAATACATAGTGACATGACAGCAGCAAGAGGCCATGTTGTGCATCTAGAAAAATCATTGTTAAGCTTTGTGTGTCGTTATCTACATTTCGTAGCTGTAAATCGTTGCTGTCCTATGAAAAACACTTATCTCCATTTTTGTTGATTTTTAGTTTACTACATAATTGGAACGGTCAAACTGTCCCTTACACTCTGCCAAAATGTATTGATGAACGGACCAATAGAAACTCTTCTTCAAAATGACCTGAAATAAACTCTTTTTACATTGACTTCCATTGAAAATTTACAAGGTCTTTTCTCTCTTCTGTAAAGTTGTTGTTTTGGAGATACGTGTTTTTCATTGGACAACGACAAATTCTAAAAAATCAAGTCATTTACAGTACAAAATATTTTTGTGGTTTTGGATATTTTTCAGTTCTGTTTTGGCTGTCCTGAATCTTCTTTTACCAATTTCTGAAACCTTGATAATAAATACAGTTCTTGGACCTTTTAAGAATATGTTTAGATAATTATATCCCTAAACTTATATGATACAGCCAAATTAAAGGTTTAATATCCATGAAGTCATTACTGTCAAATCGACTATTTTCTGTACTCAGTGTAGGTCATGCTCCATTAAAAATAAATGCCTTTATTTTTTTATCAGAATGCTAAAAGGCCTCTGATGGTCAGTGGATCACACCCCCTGCCTCATTCCTCAGCTCAGATATTCCCGCTGAGCGCTGGCATGTGTTGAACGTAGAAGAGATGTGATAGAACATGACCTGCTCAGCGCTCGATGAGACGCTTTGCTATGGTGATGAGGATATCAGAGCCCACGCAGCCCATATGACACGTGCAGAACTACTGCATCTCCACTTCCGCAGCTCCATCTACAGCGTGTGCAGCTTACACCCACGCAGCTGCGGAGTCGGCAGACTCCAGAGAAGTTAAAAAGAGGCTTCCGAAGCTGCTGCTGTGAGACAAGTCTTCCAGAACATCCCCCTCTTCTATAGTCCTCTGTAGGGGAACAGGAGGGTAAATGGTGAGTTAAGCAACTGCAGGAAGAAAAACTCTGGTTTTGTTGTAGTAATAAAAGTTCTTATCTTGGATGAATAGCACACCTCCGTTCTCCCACAGCGTTCAGAGATCCAGACATTTTAACAGTTTATCCAACAAACACTCTTCAGACTGGGAGATACGGGACATAATTTACCCTGATAAATCACTTTTTACACCGTTATCCAGCTCAAAGTAGCTCCACACCTCCTTACTAGAATCTGGAGAGCCCTGGCATCTAAAACGAGGCATTAATAACTTTAAAAGTGCAGAAGAAGCTTATTAAAAAACACTGTTTACAACCTATAACACTACTAGCTTCAGCTCCGAGCGCCGCCATCACTATACTGATAATGACATAGACATATATATACATAGACTCCACATAGTGTAGCAGCTGGCGCATGGAGGCAGACTCTGCGGAGTCTATCTATATGTATATATATGTCTATGTTATTATCAGTACAGTGATGGCGGCCGTCGGAGCTGAAGCTAGCGTTCTGGGATGTAAACAGTCGAACGGCCATGAGTAATGTTTACTGTCACTCATTTTAGATGTCAGAAATGTTTACTCCCATTGTGTTCCTCATCATTGAGTTGAGGATTTTTAAGCTATGCAACAGCTAAGATTTGGGCTGAACCTGGCAACCCACACAGATATCCATGACATACCTCACAGTTCTAGTGATAAAATACTGGCTTTGGCTCTATAAACAATAGATGACAAGGCTTGAACTTTATGTTTTCTTAATATCTGATTACACATCCTGATAATTTTTTAATTTACTACTGAAAATATATAATCTTTTAATGTCTTTTTAACCAGAGAGTTGAATCACAGCGCATGAAATGATAAAATATTATCACAATTTGTTGTGGTAAGGTAAGTAAGGTTGAGGGGCTTAAAAGACACCTGATTCAGAGAATCACCCACCATGCATTGTGTCGGGTTTGGTTTGGAGCTTATGTCTGGCTGATACTGTGAAGTAAATCCCAGTGGGATTGTGGGAAAGGGTTTGAAGGCTGTGGGAAACCAAACAATTACCACACAACGTCTTTTTCTCTGTCCAGCAGAGTGAGATTAGGTGAGAGTACTCATTTTCCTCTCAGTAAACACTGGTAGAATGGTGTAATGCTGGTTATAAATACAGCTTTGTCATGGGGGCTGGGCTTTGTACTCGGGCCTTCCCGATGTTTTTCAAATGTTATTGGAAAAGTCAGTGTGTATACGTTCTTGCATTCTGTCCAATTATCCCAGTTTAATCTGGAGCTCATGTGATTGAGGGCTTTTGACAGGTGGGTGGAGTAAGTTAGCAGCACCTGCCAGTATTTTGGTTCTGTGAATATTTTGAAACTGTGAATATTTAATGGACCTTTTCCTGTACGGAGTAAGAGAAACCAAATAGACCTCTCCCAAAATACAGACTGTAGTTAAAGCTAAATCTAACTTAAATATAATTCAGCCAAATGTGGTGGAGGTTCAATAATGTTTTGGGTTCGTATTTTTGTCTCTGGCATTGGGAGCCTTGACTTTATGGAAGGCATCATGAAATCTATAAACACATATAAAATGTAGGGCCCAGTATGAGAAAGCTGGGCTTGAGTCCTAGGTCATGAGTCTTCCAGCAGGACAATGACCCTTCAAAAAACATACTTAAAAAACATCCAGAGATGGATAAATTTTATATAAAGTTTTATATAAATGTTAGCTCATTTTCTCTGCTATACCCCAAAGGAAATCAACATGTATAACAACACATTTGTAACTGCAATCGTTTTATAAGCTAAATTTTTCATTTTCTGGAAAATTTTCAGTGGTGCCAACATTTTGGCTCTGACTGTATAATGTAATGTTGGTTTGACATCCTGAGATCATATTTTGAGAAATAGAGTTATTAAATAGAGTTATTCATTACTCATTTTGTCTAGTATTTCTCCTATTGTCCCTAATTATGCCCCAATTTTGGTCAAATTTAAAATTATAAAAGGGAATTTCAGCAAAGAGTAAAATATAAAGGATAGGCAGAGGTTTTGTCAGTCCTGTTACTGTTTACTCTAGTGGTCTCAATAAAGACTCCACTTCCCAGGATGCACCTGTGCTCAACCTCCCGGACATGCTGGATCACATGACACTTCAGTGTTCCGGCTCACCGTGGTTCTGACATTGCTCACACCTGGGTTTCCCAGTATAAATAGCACCTGTTTTCTTTCCCCAGTCACCCTTTGGGTTTATGCTGCCCTTTGGTTATTGACCCTGCCTGTCCCTGACCATTCTTATAAGCCTGATTACCTATTTAATAAATTGTGTGTTTGGTATCCGTACTTGTCTGTCTTGTGCTTGGCCACCATGACAGTTTTAGTTGTTTGGTTTGGGGGGTGGGGGGAGGGGGGGTGGGGGGGGATTGACCATATTGTGATGATTTTTGGGGGGTAAAAAATGCTAAGAACATCTGTTTTAGTGTAATTGTGAAATACTCTCATATCATTTTTATGATATATTTGAGATGAATATCTCATACCATTCCAGCTCTAATCCCAACACAGTCCCACAAGCTCTGCACAGTGTTTAAATGTGGTGATTGTGTGGATTATTGGCGACATCACCTGAACTCCTCAGCCCACTCCGTCACTTCAGAGCGCTGCAGTACTTCACTAGTGCTCTCCGCTCACACTCAGAAAGGCTAGAACAAAGATTTAGTCACGTCGGCTCTCGGCCAAATCTCCCACTTGTGAAATTTCTTGCCTCTATAAATTCCCTGGCAAAAATGAAATCCACAAGGAGCAGATATATTTAAAATTCTGTTCTTTTTATTATTAAATAAATAAATAAAGACATATTTACATAATAAATATTTGCTAATGTCTGAGGCGTCGCACGCTCTTTCATAACCGTTCCTCAGACACACACACACATTAAAACACACACACACACACATTAGTCCACTCTCATCCAGAAAGTTTTTTTTGCTTTAAGTCCAGCTCTGTCTCTGCTTCTTCACCTCCTTTCTTTAACGTAGTGCTACATCATGTCTTCTCTTCTTCTTTCACTTCTTCAAGCTCCATCCAAGCCAACCCATCTCTCTCTCTCTCTCTCTCTCTCTCTCTCTCTCTTTCTCTCTCTCTCTCAATCTTTTACACACATTCTCTCACATTCTTAACAAGTAGGTCCTTCAATTAACAGTCTTCTTCTGTTAGGGCTGCACGATATAAAAAAAATATTTCAAAAGGTATATATCGCAATATTAAATAATACAGGGCCCGTGACGTCACCAGCCCCGGACCAATCAAGAGCTGAGTCAGCACCGAGCTCTCAAAACCCTTTAATCAGAATTTAAATGCTTTTTAAAAGGTGAAAAAGAGTGTTTTTTAGTTTTTCTGGGATTAAAAGTGTGAATTCAGCTGTAACTGGAAATATCTGCCCTTTTATAAAACTGTGCTGGACTGAGGTGCACAGCTTTCCACACGTGCTCACGTTTACAAGCACGTGCCCAACCATGTGGATGGAGGCCATGCTGTTACCTTGTGTTTACTCCTGCCCCTCCCCCTCATGCTTCTCAGGCAGCAGCAGCCTGTCACTCACACAGACACAGAGACAGCGCTGTGTATCTACTTCTTGTGTCAAAAAACAAAACATAAAACATGATGACGCGTTTGATTTAATTGACATTGCACCCGATGACGATGCTTAAACGATATATCGTGCAGCCCTAGCTTCTGTGCATTGGGAAAAGTTCACTCCACAGGTTTTTGCATTGTCTGCATTCGCGCACACACACACACACACACACACACAACCACAGTCTGTGGATGCTCAGGATTCCCGGTTGCATCTCTGCTGCAGCATGTTGAGGGAGTACTCCATGCGGTTGCGCAGGTCCGAGCTGCAGCCGGCGCTCAGCAGGGCGCTCAGTTTGAAGGTGGACGAGACTCGCTCCTCGTTGATGTAGGTCAGCAGGTAGTCGTTCTGCTGGGTGCACAGGATCAGCTTGGTGTGGTCGTGGTAAAAGTTTACCTGTTGAAAGAAAGAAAGAAAGAAAGAGAGAGAGAGATGTTTAATTTGCTGGAAGTGAAACAGGATACAGGATATTGTAATCCAGCGCTGAGCCATATAAGCCACTGTGTGTGTGGAGGCTTTATTCTCAGAGCTAAAATAAACATATAAGAAAGCACTCATATATATCAAAATGTTGCAATATTATTCGTCGCAATTGTGTCTAGGTCTGTCACGATAATTGCATTTCTGTTATTGCAATATTCAGCCATTTTTACATTTATTTATGTATTAATTCTTGCATCTGCCCTTAATTTAGAGGTGAGGATGAGTCTGAAAGCGAACGCATCGATAGTGTAGGAAATTGGTGCCTATTCATTGGCTAATCTATCAATAACTCTGCTTCTTTACACAAATGCATATGAATATACAGCATTTAAGAATATAATGGGAACTTTTGACAGACAAAAAGAACTCATAAAATGTATCTCCCACAAAATATATAAAAAATAAAAGTTCACTTCTCTTTAAAAGGCTGTAGTGACATAGTTATAACAACATATCATCAATATGTGGCATAAAACTGGCAAATTCTATGTTAAAATCTCTAATCTCTTAAAATTCTCTAAAACACACAATCAATTTTTACATGAATATCTTACACATAAATAAAGGTGTCAGACAGAGGTTCATTTTGTGTTGTTTTTAAACCCTGTCCACTAGATGGCAGTGTTGTTATCAGTTATAAGATTCCACTGTTCTGATTGATAAAAGTCAACTTTTGTTTTTATTTAGGATTAAGCTTAGATAAGCATGGATACATATATTGATATGTATCCATGCTTTCAATTTATTGAATCATATTTTTGCCAAAACACAGCTTTAACCAGATTCACTACTTCGACTACAGTACATCCTACAGGATTAATGCACAGACGACTGAAACAGGTTTTTCTATGATTTAGCAAACAGAACCTGCTGCGTATAGATTTAAATCTGCCCTGAAGGGTTAAAATAGAGAAAAGCTGTTTATGTACCTGGAAAGTGCCGTCGCTGAACAGCATCATGAGCGCCCGGTCTGATTTCAGCCACTGCAGCAGGTAAATACTGGGCTTTTCAGCGTCTATATCGATTACCATATCACCTCCCTAAAGAAAGAGAACAGTAGCAGTAGAACGTTAAAATAAGCAGTACAGTAAATGTATATTGCAGTTATATATTACTGTATCATGCTTCAGCCCAAAGCTTCTCAGAGTATCACTGAAATCCAGCATTAATGTATAAGGTTTAGTGATTTAGATATCACAGTATTATTGATGGAAACAAATGAAGTGTAAGTAAAAAAAAAAAAAAAATTCGCTTAGCAAAAAAAAGAGATGCAGGTAAACATATATACAATAAAAATATATTAGCATCAAGACACTAGTTAAGCTAGTTTTAGGAGCAGAATTAGGTTCCAGATTTGGTGCCGCTCCCAGTCAATTTGTGGGTTTATTTTGGACCAATTGCAAAAGCACTAATACACCACTTTTTATAATTTATATGTAATTTGTATTTATCATAATATTAGAATAAAAAGTGTTTTACTTCCCCCCAAAAATATTTTTACTAAGGCTGCTCAATATATTGTTTCAGGATCATCATTACAATATGTGTTTAGTCACCATACATTTATTTCCTATCAAAATACTGATCAAAATTTGACTTTATTTTTGATACAAAGAGTGCATTTTTAATGTCAGGGCATGATGGATCAAAAACTTGTATTGAAATCAGTTGAAAATTCATGAATTCTTTTTAAATCTAAATGTATACAGTATCGCAAAGCAGCAAATTATCACAATATCAGCTCTTTAAAGCCTTTGTACAGTACTGGATGAAGTAGTAGTTCAATATATGTAATATATAGCTGTTGGATGCTTTGTAAAATAACCTGTGAAACTCTGAGCTGGAGTTTAACTCTGAGTATAATCTACTCACATCCATCAGATTCTCCTCCATATAGTGAGCGAAGTACTTGAGGATGGTGACCTGGCCCACGCAGTTCTCCGGCACATCCGTCGTGTACATCACAGCACACTGACCCATCTCTGCATGCTGCAGCACCGTCCTGCTCACAGAAAAGAGAGAGAGAGAGAGAGAGAATAGAGCATTAATTATCACAACTAAACCAGTAAAAACACATCTTCTCTTTTATAGAGTTCTGGATTATTATTTAACACAGGGTTGTGGGTTCAATAGCTGCTACCTGCTATTATTGTGTTTAATGCCCAACAATTACACTGGCTTTCTAAACGTGTATATTCTAAATATATGTAAAAGTTAGAGAAGCAGGCTTGGGATTAAAGGTTGCTGGTTTAATTTCCTGAACTAACAGGACTTTAGGGCGCATTTTGATTGTATTTAACCACAAGAGGTTCCCACCTCATCATCCCCAACTACCCTAACTCTTATATGTTGATTCAATTCATAGATCTATGTTTAAATATATATGTATACACATACATGTACAGTACCAGTCAAAGTTTGGACACAACTTAAATTCAGTGTTTTTAAATTATTTTTAAAATGTTCTCCACTAAATTTATACTAAAGTCTTCCAAACTATGAAGAAAAATATATGTGAAATTATTTAGTAAACAATAAAGTGTTAAACAAAACATTTTTTTTTTTTTTTAGATTTTTATCTTAGATATCTCATGCTAAGATTTAGTACAGTTTAACACATCTCTGCTGGATTTTCTCAGTCAGTTTTATGAATTAGAGTCACCTCATAAATTTCAGGCTTTCAGTTAACAGCTGTGCTGAACTCATCAAGAGTTAATTACTTGAATTTCTTGTCTCTTAATGTATCAGATAATGAGAAGCAACAACTACTCAACTAAATAAAGAAAATCGAGAAAAGCAAAGACCATCAAAAACGTTCTGATGAAACTGGCTCTAATCAGGACTATTCTTTAGAGTTACCAGCCTCAAAAAGCGCAAGTTAACAGAGTTAGCAGAGCACCTAAACGCCGTTTAACCTTAATTTTAAGATTTACTATATGATTTCTATTGTGTATAACATAATATATAATGTGTATAGGTCATTTCAGACTAGTAAATTTAATTACGACTCTCATGTCGTTGAGGCCAAGGCTCTCAACTCTTTCTATCTGATTTATTTAATCGTTCTACACGTTAATCACAGATAAGAGTGAGCACTCGACAACAGTGCTAATTACATCACTCGATGAGAACAGGCGACTGAACGAACCCCAGCACCTACGTCTTATCAGCGAGGAGACTCATGTGTGTTCCGCTGTTGAAGAGGACGCCCACGGTGTTGTCAGACAGTTGATAGCCAAAGCCGTATTTGTTGGAGTAGTCCACCCACTTAGTCACCCACTGCAGCTTGCTGCATCCGCTAGCCTTGGGAAGCTTGTCAGCTGGGGGAACACAGGACACGGTATATTGGGTCACTGGGTTTAATTACATGCGGATTAAAACGTTCTTTTCATTATGAATTAGGGGTGTAAAGGTACGTGTATTCATTACGAATCGTCAACCATCTACACAGTAGATGCAGTCAGTCTATAGGAGAATTGTGGAACCAATTGACGTAATGCGAAACTATTGTTCACAAGAGTGTTGCACCCGGAAAGTGTAGCTGTAGCACTGTTGCTAGACCATAGCCTACTCTGAGAACTTTACCTCTGAGAACATGGGTTAGAAAGACGCCCTGCCATAGAAAATGAATAGTGGCCTGCTGCTTTTCAGTGTGAACGCAGGGTTAGGCGCTCGTACTGTCTCTCTCTCTCACTCTCCCTCTCTCTCTCTCATATGATTTATTTTTATTTTTAAGTGATTGACACCACTAATATTAAACAATTTTGACAATCTAATGCTGATATTTCTTACAAGAACTCAAACGCAGTTAATTTGGGCCGTTGTTGCCCTGCCATAGAAAATGAATGGTTGCCTGCCGCTTTCCAGTGTGAATGCAGGGTTAGGCGCTTATCTCTCTCTCTGTCTCTCTCTCTCTCTCTCTCTCTGCTAATGCTGGTGTTTTTGTTTTTAATAAAGCTCCACAATCAGGCTCATTGTTTGTTTGTTCCAACAAGATCTAAAACTTGTATTCTCTCATGATGACAGTAGGAGAGAACCCTGGTTTCAAGCATTTAATAAAAGAGCTCGAGCCCCATTAAAACATTCCATGCCAAAAAATAAAACACGATTATAGTGAAGATTCATTCTTATTATGAAATTTATAAAAGTGAGGATATACAGAATGCCCAGCCTCTTTATTTTTAACACCAACTGAACTGAAAATGTACTGAAAACTTACCAAAAACGTACCGAAAACGTAATGAACTGTGGGGTTTATTCTGAAACGTGAATTTTCTGTACCCTTACACCCCTATTATGAATGAATTTTGCTTGCGTGTTTCGGTGCAGTACTCCTAAAGCAGTTACCTGTGGGCATGTGCTCCAGACAGCCTCTCAGAACACTGGCCACAGCTTCCGCCACAGAGCCTGTGGTGCCGTCCTCCAGACCTGCAGTAACACAACACACAGTTCTGCACTAAGAACACACTCAGAGCTGCTAATGAAGCGTTACGTCACAAGAAAATTACACCATTCGATTGATGGCGAGACGCACTCGCATTCACACACACACACGCGCATGCACTCGCTCACTCACATTCACTGCTGCTGCTGCAGCTTCCCAGGCTGCCTCTGACGATCATGCGGATGGTATCTCGTGCTTGTGGCCGCCCGTCTGTTGCCTGGGAAACGGGCTTCCCATCCGGCTGTGACGGAGTCCCTCGCTCCTAAAAAGGCGAAAGAGGAAGAGAGAGCGGGCGAAGTGAGGACCGCACGTCACTCTCAGACACATTCTCTCTTTTCTCATCCACAATCTATTTCCGACAGCCAATCAGAGACTTCTGCTCACCTCCACCGGCGGAGTGACGAGCTGCTGGTTAATTGATGTCATCTTCAGCTCGTGGCGAAGTTTGTAGATGTCGCCTTCTTCTTTCGCTATTTTATCTATAAAAAGGATAAAACGCAGGAGACTGTGAGTACTGTATCTACCATAGACCCACAATTCAGATTACTGTATCGATTAATCTTTTACAGTCATGTAGAAACAGTTTATATATACACCTCAAATTATACAGCTCTGGACATAATAAAAAATAAGAGGAAGATGGATGATCACAAGCCATCAAATCAAACTGAACTGCTTGATTTTTACACCAGGAGTAAAGCAGCGTAAAGTTATCCAAAAGCAGTGTGTAAGACTGGTGGAGGAGAACATGATGCCAAGATGCATGAAAAAAAACTGTGATTAAAAACCAACCAGGGTTATTCCACCAAATATTGATTATTTCTGAACTCTTAAAACTTTATGAATATGAACTTGTTTTCTTTGCATTATTTGAGGTCTGAAAGCTCTGCATCTTTTTTGTTATTTCAGACATTTCTCATT
The DNA here is from genome assembly GCF_023375975.1 of Astyanax mexicanus. Taxonomy (NCBI): domain Eukaryota; kingdom Metazoa; phylum Chordata; class Actinopteri; order Characiformes; family Acestrorhamphidae; genus Astyanax; species Astyanax mexicanus. The sequence goes on along the minus strand of NC_064419.1, from coordinate 861,559 downwards.
TTCTGTAAATAAATGCTCTAAATGAGAATATTTTTATGTGGAATTTGGGAGAAATGTTGTCTGTAGTTTATAGAATAAAACAACAATGTTCATTTTACTCAAACATAAACCTATAAATATCAAAATCAGATAAACTGATTCAAGAACTCTTACTTTTTTCCAGAGCTGTATATTGATGATATATTAATTGCATTATATTATTAATTATAAAAAATATGAGATTAATAAGCTTTAATCAGCTTAATCAGCTTTTTAGCTGATCAATACCTTATCACCTATGTGAATTATCTCATAAAAATGTCTTTTATCACAATAATCAGGGAATAAACCGAGGGCACTCACTGATATTCTCATAGTACTTGGCTTTGTCTCTTTTCCCACCGAAGAGGGCAGCTGCAGCCTTCTGGAAAAAGCTCTTGGCAGGGCTGGAGATGTGGAAGTCGGGAGCTGAGAGACAGCAACTGGCAGGAAGGGTCTCTGGCATGAAGCCCTGCGGGACAGAAGTCACACGTTCACATGTGTTGGTGATAAAAACCCTCAGCTGCATTCGGGACACATGAAAAAATGTGATGTGAAATGTGATGCACTGATTTTTGAGTTATATGAAGATTAAACGGGTACAAATATACGGTTAGTTAAAAAAATGAATTAAAATTAAATGTACAGTACTTGCTTTTAAAATCTACTGTGATATTATACAGTATAAATAAATAAATGGCAGCTCTTTATTCTTATTTTACTTATTTATTTATTTTTTACATATGTTATCCCATTTTCTCCTCAATTTACAAGAAGGGTGAAGAAGACTAGCACACGCCTCCTCTGACACATGTGAAGTCAGACTCCGCCTCTTTTTAAACAGCTGCTGATGCTCTAGCATTGCCGAGTAGCATCACAGAAGCGCTAACACTAGGAGACAGACGCCCTGTGCTGATCCACATCACCCTAGGAGTGATGAGGGGAAAGAGGAAAGAGCGCCATCTACTGACCAACTGTGCTCTCTCAGGGCTCCGGCTGCTGATGCCACTCGTAGCCCTGTAGGTCTTTATTTTTGTCGCATTTGTTCACTTTGACTTATTAATAAAATGATTATATTCTGTGTACAGTAGTAAAAATTATAAACAAACAGAAAAGCATAACAAACGCATGGACCGACCTGCGTGAGGAATTCGTGGCGTATGATTTCGTCTAGTCGTGGGCGGTCGGTGGGGTTGCGGGAGAGCATGCTGGCGATGAGCTGCCGGGCGGAGAGAGATATTGTGGAAGGCAGGGAGTAGCGAGCCTCTCTGATACAGCGGTACGTCTCCCTCAGATTAGTGGTCTCGAACGGAGGTTTACCCAGGAGCATAGTGTACCTGCAGAGAGCAGGTGACGTGGACAGACGTCAGGTAAACAACTCAATGATCAAACGCATCCATTACAGAAACCAGGGGAACAGACGTCTTCCTAGATATACTGAACTATTAATATTTAAAACACTTAAAATGCTTAAAAGATCCACACTGTGAATGCACAATTAGTTTAACTCAGAAAATAGAAATAGAAAATAGAAGTCTGTTTCTTGTAAAACTGGATATTTACAAATAGTTAGGTGAGCATTTTTGGCCACATATACATTAAAGTTAAGATCTTTGAGTTGAATCCACTTATAGTAACTTACCCTCACCTCAAGCCTACCTTAGGTAAACTTGTAAATCATAAATTATGATTAACTGCCTGGCCTCTGTGTTATAGGCTGTAAGAGCAAGCAACATTTACTGAGCTGCAAACTCTTTTGCCACTTTACTTAAATTAAACTAAAAACTGAGTTTCAAGTTTTAAGTCAAATTAATCCAAGTTATCAGCAAACACTGATACTTTACCTTAAAATCTTGAGGCAAGTGAATTTACCTTATTTATACTTATTCAGTGCATGCTACATCAGTGTATTAACTAAAACTCTCCTCGCTGCTTGTTTCTCAGTGCTCTGTTTGCGAAAAATTACATCAATATTTCAAATATCTGCAGGTCAGTATTTAATTCAGACCCCAGAGTTTTACATGCTGACTGATAAACAATGCTCGTCTGGTTCACCGCTGATACAGAATAAAGAACAAGCTCAGACTGAACTTACATGACACAGCCCAGGGCCCAGATATCCGACTCCCAGCCATGACCCTGTTTATTGAGCACCTCTGGTGAAAGGTAATTGGGTGTCCCGCAGATCGTCTTGCGCCTGTTGCTGACCGGCTCCAGTTTAGCAGCCAGACCGAAATCTCCAACCTTCAGCTCCATCGAGTCGCTGACAAAAAGGTTTCCTTAAGAGGGAACAATACAAGAACACAGGCTGCTGAGTTTATTAGGGTCAAATAAAGGAACAATACTGGGTAACAGACTGATAGCTGAGTAGACTGAGTTTTGAATGCAGTCTAATCTAAGTGCTCTAAAGTCTTCCTGCATCTTATTTTCATTTTAATCTAATATTTGACCAATAGAACATTTCAAAAATGACTTTTTTTACATAGTCTTTAAATATGCTACTTGGTACAACTTTATTTGGATGGTCCATTTTTTGGCCTAATTGATGCTCAGTCAATTAAATGCAATTGAACTGATACATGAAAGTAAATGATTCTCTATTGAATGTAACCCAACATCCAACTCCAACCCAAACTCTAATCTTACCATTTTAGAATTAAAGGGTTTAGGGTTAGATCTTAAGGTTGATGAATGGTTAAATGTAGGGTTATATTTTAGGGTTGATTAATAATTAGGTGTAGGGTTATAATTTAATTAATATTAATATTCAACTGAATGTTAGTTAAATATTAGCTAAGCATCAACAAGGCCAAAAATAGTCCATTCAAGTAAAGTTTTACATGCTACGGTATATATATATTCTCTACGGTGCTACTCCAATTACATACAGTTCCTATTTCTACTATTTTATAATGTAACAGAAAAATATTTTCTATGTTTATATTTAACTAATGGTAACAGAATGAGTAGATAAATATGCAAACAAATATCAGTGTATCGATGCATTTCTAATCCTCTTAAAACATGACTGATTCAGGCAGGTTTCTGCATACCTAGTTTGAGGTCTCGATGCAGGATCTCTTGATCGTGGAGGTATTTGAGAGCTGATACCGTCTGCCTGAGGTAATACCTCACCTCCGGCTCCGTCAGGACTTTCCGTGCTTTCAGTATGTGAGCCAGAGACTGAACAAAGGAAGCATTGAGAGAAGAATGCATTAGATCAACACAGTCGAACACAGAAATTCCCTCCGAAAAATTAAAAATCCTCTCTAACTACATTTCACTTCCTCTTTCCCCTCAAATTACAGATGTGAAGCATATTTAAAGTAGATTTTACATATATAATTTAGCACCATATTAACCCATGCATATTTCCTATTGGTGTCATTGGCATCATTTAGTTGCATAATGTCACCATCAGTGTGTAAGCTTTTTCACCAGAGCTACTTTTCCTTGGGTATGCAGTGCTATGTTTAATAATGGTTAATTTCTTGATTGCATGGTTATAGGCTATAAGAGCAAGTTACACTATTCTTTACTGTGAAGAGTGACAATTAAGTAACTCTGGCGCCATTACTGAACTGAAAATAACATAACCATATATATATATATATATATATATATATATACATAGATGCTGCATAGTGTGGCAGCCGGCACCAGGAGGCAGGCTATGTGAAGTCTATGTATATATATGTCTATGTCATTATCAGTACAGTGATGGCGGCGCTCAGAGCTGAAGCTAGTAGTGTTATAGGATGTAAACTGAGGTTTTTAATACGATTCTTGTGCATTTTTTTAAGTTATTAATGCCTTGTTTTAAATGTCAGGGCTCTCCGGATTCTTGCAAGAAGGTGTGGAGCTACTTTGAGCTGGATAACGGTGTAAAAAGTGATTTATCATGTGTTTTGGACAAACTGTTAAAATCTCTGGATCTCTGGACGCTGTGGGAGAACGGAGGCGTGCTATTCATCAAAGATAAGAACTTTTTATCATGTTTTACTACAAAATAATTCTCATATTAACTGAATACCCAACAGAGGTAGCCCTTGTCGACAAGACTGCACACTAATGGTGAGTCAGAACAGCTCAACTAAATGTAATACATACAACTAACTGTGTTTTAACGCACTTAAATAGCAGACCTTATGTAGACATGACAAAACTTAAAAATAACTGTTATTTATGTACTTTAAAGACTAGAACAGAGGACGTAAGGGCAGACAGTGACGGCTATGACTCACTCTTCTGCTGCAGTACTCCAGGAGGATGTAGATGTTGTCCTTATCCTCGAAACTGTGGTAGAAATGAACGATGTGTTTGTGACTCAGAGCTCTGTGCAGCTCGATCTCTCGGTTGATCTGTAAGAACAGCGTGTAGTGTGTGAGGTTAAATCAGGAGAAGAGCTGTGGGGATGGAGGGATAGAAGGATGGAGGGATGAGTGGAAGTGTTAGCTCAGCTCGTGTCTCACCTTCTCTCTCTGGTGAGGTTTGGCTACGCGAGAGTGAGGAATTATCTTGGCAGCGTAAACTTTCCCAGCAGACAGGTCGGTCAGCTCGTAGCACTTGGCGAAGCCTCCCTGCAGCAGAGAATACACAGAGAAAATATTACAAAATACGATAGAAAACAAACAAGCATTTATACTCTGATATTTCTGATATTGCACTTTCTTTATTAACCCATTTAAGTCCTGCTATTAGACAAAGTCCACTGTCTGCAATTGTTTTTAGAATTAAAGCTTGGATTAATACTATATAAACTAAGCTAAGCTAAGCTAAGATAAGATAAAATAAAAGATAAGTTAATCCTTTATTAATCCCACAATGGGGAAATTTGCATAGTTACAGCAGCACAGGAGAAAGGACTGAGAAACAGGTCAGGGAAATATATAAAAATACAAATAAAAATAAAACTATATATACAAAAGATTACAGAATTTCTTTTAAAAAATACTAGGAAACATATATACATGCTACATAATATATGCATACATACATATATATTAAAGAGCATGCATTCGATTAGTTTATTGCAAAGTTTTCTACACTTTTCTACACTACTGCTACATTTTAAACAACACATTATCCATTGATAATAAGCATAGAATTATTATAGTAATAATATAAATGTTTAGACAGATTTAAACCATTTCCTGTGCTCAGGCTCAGGTTCAGGCAGGCACAGGAAACAGGTGGAGCACCCAAGTTAAGGAAATTCTTTCTTAACTGCCTGAAGGAAAATTCCTTTACATTATCATCATCAGGTTGTGTTGCACATTACACTCTAAGAAATATAAGTACAGATTTGTACTTAAAAGAGTACAAAGCTTGTCTCTGGGGCTGTACCTTATATTGAGGCACAAAAAAGTACCTTTCAGTGAAAGTCCTTTTTTGTACCCATGGTTTTTGTGGCAGTAAAGATCATAAAGATTATAAACATTATCATCAACTAAATATGGCTCAAAAACTTGATGATACAAAATTGTCTGGCTTTCAAATAAAAAATGTGCAATTTAAATATATATTGTTCATTAGTACAGTGATGCAGAATACTGAATGTACCCTTTGGCTGGTTAAATGGTACAAATTTGTACTTATTGCTGTTAGAAATGACTTTGTACTTCAGAGGGAACAAATCTGACCCCGTAAAGACCAATATTGTACCTTTGAGGGTACAATTATAAAGAGTGTACCTTCGAGTACAAAAAAGTACTCATATCGTACCTCTGTTTTTTAGAGTGTAGGTATCTGCTAAAGCTTCAGTAACACTTACTTACTATTAACTACTAACTAAACTAAAAAAAGTCAATGTTCACTTAATACAGATACAATACAGCTGCATTTCTGAGGTCAAAGATAGACAAATGCAAATTTAGTTAATATTCTGTATTTAATTTAAAGCTATGTTAAAGCTATAACATTAAGCTGTAGAAGAACATGAGATATACTCTAGAAATGCAAAGATCATTCAGCTACAGTACTGTGCAAAAGTTTTAGGCACCAAAGCAAATCACACTAATCTTATACTAATGCATTTATCTCTGCAATATGAGTGTTTTTACATGAAAAAGCACCACATATGATTTAAACAGATGCAAATAAACATGCATACAGTAAAACGAAACAAGTAATTCTCATAAGTATGTTATATCCTGTGAGCCATATATAGTATAATTAGTATATATTAAATGCATTACGAAATATAAGGATAATTCTTAAAAACCTGATATATATCCAAGCTCTATTTCAGAGTTATGTTATTTTAGACAGGATTGATATGAGCTCACACAAAGAAATACACTTTTTAAATAGAAAAACTTTTTTTAAAATATTAAACTAAACAACTAAGCCACAATACAGTGCATTAAATCTCACTGAATCATAAAGTCTTGAAAAAACAACTTAAAAGCAGAAATAATTAAATGTTAGTACTTTTTATCTTGTTTTCTGAACTACAGTAACTTAGCCTATTTCCAGCTCTAACATCAACCCAGCCAATAAATTGAATCGAATTAATCGAGTGCACAACTTTTTGCAGCTAAAACGATTCCCATTTTAATCGCACATTAAAAAGCAGCAACACCCAAAACAGATTCAAAACCGAATTTAATCCGAATCAAGTCCGCACCTTGCCCAGGACCTTCCCGCGGCAGTAGCACTTCCCCGTGGCCGGGTCTGTGATGATCCGGGACGGCTCGGTTCGGTTCGGGCTCGGCTCCTCTGTGCGGCGCCGCTGCTCGCCCGTCCGGTTCTGCTCGCTCGTGCCGTCGGTGCTGGTCGCCGGCAGTCGCGAGACGCTCCGCGTGGTCGTGTCCATGACTCCGGGGTCGGTGTGCGTGCGCCTCTATGCGGTTGCGCGTGTTTATATATATATATCTCTATGTGTGTGCGCGTGTGTTCTCGTGCTTCTCGCGAGCGCAACTCTTGTTGAGCGCTCGCCGGTGTGCCGCGCGCCTTTATACGGAGCGCGCGCGCGCATGTGTGTGCGCACCTCGAGGCGACGACGTCACGACTTAAGGGGAAGACCGCACACGCTGAGCTTTCAGCGGGCACGGAGCGCGCGCGCGAGCACGAGCACGACTTGCTGCGCTGTAAACACACTGTAAATACACTGATCTGCATTTTTCGTGTCTCGAGGGTCACAACACAAAGATTAAAGCATTAAAGCACCAATCAAAGGAGAACAGAAGCAGAATAAGAGGAAATTAGCTTTACATGCACTGTAAAATAAAAAAATATATTATTCACGGGGTTAATAAATAAAACATATATAATAAATATAACATTGTACATCATTGTGTAACATTTGCACAAAAGTATTGAGAAAGCACATCATGTTAGAAAAAAAGAATAAAATAATGCATGGCCACGACTTAATATGAATTAATGCATAGGAATGAGATCCTAATGCATGGGAATAAGATCATTAAGGCGAGGGAACATGATAAGTAAGTTGTAGCCAGAGAATAATAAAGCTTGCTTTTCTATAATAATAATAATATCCTTTAATCCAAGGATAATCTTTAGTAAGAAATTTGAAAGTGAGTTGGTTTCTTTTTTTTTTAATCTCTGAATGATCTATTTAGAGCTAGAAGTATTTTTTCCGAATGTTTATTATTGTTAATATTGAAAGATGGATAAACACATTAAAACTAAAATAACAAAATCTGTAATAATTAGTATAATTGCTTTTATTACTAATTATTCATTTATTGCTGCTTAAAAGCAAACGAGCTGCAGATAATTAAAGCATGCATCATTGATCTTTGGTGTAAATGGATTAGACTGTATCTGTATCTGGGTGGTAAACAGAAAATTATCTAAATCTGATCTAAAACTACTTGCCATGAAAAAGACTAAACTGACTCTCCAGGTTGACATAATGTGAACTGAATTCAGGAGGTTGAGCATCACCTTGTGGTTCATGTGGGAAAAAAACAATAGACATGGGTAATTCTCTGAATTGAGCCTCACTGCATCTCTGCCATCTTTGCTTCTGAGAGACTCTCTAAAATGTTCTTTTTTTATACCCAATTAGAGCATTTATTTGCAGAAAATGAGAAATGGATGAAATGCTAAAACAAATAATGCAAAGAAAACATATTCATAAAGTTTTAAGAGTTCAGAAATTAATATTTGGTGGAATAACCCTGCTTTTTTTAATCACAGTTTTTTTCATGCATCTTGGCATCATGTTCTCCTCCACCAGTCTTACACACTGCTTTTGGATAACTTCATGCTGCTTTACTCCTGGTGTAAAAATTCAAGCAGTTCAGTTTGGTGGTTTGATGGCTTGTGATCATCCATCTTCCTCTTGATTATATTCCAGAGGTTTTTAATTTGGTAAAATCAAAGAAACTCATCATTTTTAAGTGCTCTCTTATTTTTTCCAGAGCTGTATAACAAACAAATACAATACAATATAACTATACTACATAACTATTACAGTGAGGTTGAGCTGGTCCAGAGTCAGTCCATATGACAGGGCACAGATTTCGGCGGATGATCACAGATGGCCCATGAAGAGGCGAGAATTTTACAGACATGATGATCTGTTCTGTCTCCCACAGTTCCTACAGAGCTGCCTGTCTCTCTCTCCTGCTGAGCTGTCTGTCTGTCCTCCTGCACATGGACACAACACTGGTCCTCTCCCTGAACGCAGCATGCAGACTCTCAACTCACCAGAATTTAGTATTTTTAGAAAAACACAAATAAATTAAATCTGTTTTACATAAAATAGGATATTTACAAACATTACTCAACTATTCTGAGATAGATGCACATATGTGGCCACGTATACATTCAAATGTGGAACTTTAAACTGATTAATATATAATTTCTAATAATTCAGTTTAGTCTGTAACAATTGCATGCTTTTCTATTGGCTTTTGGCACAATCTATTTAAATACTGTGTGTGTGTCCCAGTCCTGCAGTAATGATCCAGTCCTATTGTTAGCTAATAAAATATACTGCTAATCATTTAGCTCTTTTTTTAATGTATTGACTGAATACAGTTTATATATTTGTATATTTTCACAGAACCGGTATCTTTGTTACTAAATCTTGTTTTATGTTGTGAAACACAAAAATAAAATATCTGGGTTTTGAAATGTCTTTTTAAACATGGAGTAAAACAGAAATGAATGCTGATATTTTAAATATGTTTTATTTTAAACTTACAAAAATAGAGCATTTTCATTCCAAAATATAATTTGTATTCATTATTACATATATTGCATGGCTCAATATGCCTTACAATACTAAAAAATACGTTCGAAAAAATACACTGGGATTTAATATCACACACTGGCTAGAAATTTCACAGTTAGAACTCAACACAATGTTTAATTGATTTAGTGTTTATCAAAACACTTGAGTTATACTCATACAGTAGATTTATATAAAACTGACACTGTGGGAGAGGCATGTTATGGTTTATATATATATTTGGCAGTGAGAAAGAAAATACTAAATACTAAATTACTTCTTTAAAGTAACAAAACAATTTCTGCCTTTGCAGTGCACATCACAATATGCAAATCAGTCTATCAATAATCCCGCCCCCCTGCTGACATCCAACCATCTGCATCTTACCGCTGTCAGAGGCACACTGCTCAGCCCAATCAGCTCTCTCTTTACTTCCCCACCTCTAAACCCATACATCACCCAGTGCCCTTCCCAAACTACCCCTCCCATTTTTAGGCTTTTTCAAATTTGAGCTTAAAGTGGAGTCAGCTAAAATCAGAGGGTTTAGTACCACTTTAATGAAGTCTAAAGTTGGTGTTTATGTTGATGGCTTGCAGACTGAGGTCATGTCATAGGCCCAGGCCTGATCCAGGCCCCGCCCTTCTGTTTCTGCAACAGGCCAATCAGGAAACGGGTAGCGGCAGGCGATCACACGGGTATCATCTCCCAACTCCTTCTCTAGCTTCTTGGCCAGAACCTCCATCTGAAGAGAAGAAACACATACAGTATAAACAACAACAAAATTGGTGGAATAACCCTGGTGGTTTTTAATCAGTTTTTTTTATGCATCTTGGCATCATGTTCTCCTCCACCAGTCTTACACACTGCTTTTGGATAATTTATGCTGCTTTAATCCTGGTGCAAAAAATCAAGCAGTTCAGGCTTCAGGTCTCAAGATTAATTGTCAACTTATTTGAATGTCAGTCAGCAACCGTAAGATGACATCAAGTGACCTACAAAAAGAATGGCAAATTACTACTGGGGTGAAGAGCAGGAAAAAAGCAGCTAGAATCAGGCTCTGTACCCCACTGGAATATAATCAAGAGGAAGATGGATTGGCATAAGGTCACCCAAAAGCAGTGTGTAAGACTGGTGGAGGAGAACATGATGCCAAGATGCATGAAAACTGTGATTTTTTTTGTGTGAGTTTTTTTTACACCAAATATTGATTTCTGGACACTTAAAACATTAGTATTGTTGTTGCTAAATTATTTTTCTGCAAATAAATGCTCTAAATGACAATGCTTTCTATGGAATTTGGAAGAAATGTTGTCAGTAGTTTAAAAAACGAAACAACAATGCTCATTGTACTCAAATATATGCCTATAAATTGTAAAATCTGAGAAACTGACCATTTTGAAGGGGTCTCTTAAATCTTTCTGGCACTGTATTACATATGTGGAAGGGATTATTTGTGTAGCTAGCATGTTTTCATAAACACACACACACAAAAAAAAGAAAAACTAATGCATTTGCTTAAACATACCACTCCAGGAGCCAAGAAAACGGTCACATTCTTATATCCAGACAAATTGGTCTGTTGAATGTGAAATACAAAATAAATATATTAGCCTGCAGTTTCCTTTTTTCCCTTATTTTTTAATCTAAAAATGTCTCATTTTAAGGCTTTAAACACAATTTTAAACTACTGTATTAAAACATACACTTACATGCCAAACGTCATGGGATAGCAGTATGAAAGTTGATCAACAAGTTTTGTCTTAATCTTAATGTCATTAAACAGGTTACTATAAATAATCTGAGCAAAAATTAAAATTACAATTACAACCTTCCATAAGTCTTCATTCACAAATCTTGCTCTAGTTGTTGGGATTCCCATCAGTCGTGCTTTCACTCTGGCGTAGCTCACCAGTATAGAGTTAATTTCATACCCAGTACACTGGAACCCCAATGAAGAGGCAGTCAGAACCTATAAAATCCAATTAATAAGAAAAAACAAATAAACTAATGAAGCCCAGATTTCAATCCTATGGATCCTCTACAAAGCTGAAGCACAAAATTACCAAGTAATAATATATGCAATGTGAAGGAAACTATGCAGTAGTTTAAAATACTGCTGTATTTTACTTAAATGTTGAATGATGTTCTGCTGTAAACTGTAGAAAACTCATCTTGGGATCTACTGAAATTTATATAAGTTTACAAACTTTAATTGGCAACTTTTTTGCCATTTATTCAGCTTGTAATTTTCAACATCTTTTTATTTTACATGTAATTAACTTAACACTTTTTTTAAGATATATTTCAAATTTTCTTCCTTATTTCTCCCAATTTCTCCCATTTAATCCATTCAGCTGCTACTCAGCTGTATCGATCTTATCACTAGTGATGCTCCTGTAACACCAGGAAGGTGAAGAAGACTAGCACACGCCTCCTCCGACACATGTGAAGTCAGACTTTTTTAACTGCTGCTGATGCTGTAGCATTGCTGAGTAGCATCACAGCGCTAACACTCGGAGGAAAGCGCCTACAGCGACTCGGTTCTGATACATCAGCTCACAGACGCAGCCTTGTGCTGATCCACATCACCCTAGGAAGAGTGATGAGCAAAAGGGGAAAGAGCAAAAGAGCGCCATCTACTGTACTGTACCCACCCAGAGAGAGCAAGACCAATTTGTGCTTTCTCGGGGCTCTGTCAGCTGATGACAAGCTGCATGACCGGGATTCAAACCAGCAACCTTTTAATGCATACTCTTTCTTTAAACCATGCCACATTAATCACGTTGCTACTGAAACATGCAAACATCTGAACGTGCTCTAAATGTGTTGATGGTGTCGTTCATAAAGCTTCGGCTTCACCACTGACCAGCCGTCCATCTCCAGAGCCCAGGTCCACCAGCCTGCCCGCTCTGCCCCTCAGGAGCCGCATGATGTTCTGGGTCTGAACCCCACTGGAGGGCAAGTATGGCACCTGCACAGTACGGACAACACTTACACCTATAACTGTGACTTCTGACTGCATGACTGAGGAGACACGACAGAAACACATGAGAACACAGTGCAGACACAGGGTATCAGCTGTGTAAACACACTGTAAAACATGTATTTGAGTTATAGTTATAGTAATGCAATATTTTGACTGAGAAAAAGGTCAAATAGTGCTAACCGTAGTGCAGCATTAATCAGTAAAACACTTATATACTGAAACTACACATGAGGGAAGCTATCCTGGGATTTTTCTGTGCTAGAAATGCGCACTCTCTCCGCTTTTAGAATCTTTTACCCCGTTTTTCTGCGCTAGAAATGCGCACTCTCTCTGCTTTTAGACTCTTTGGCCCGTTTTTCTGTGCTAGAAATGCGCACTCTCTCCGCTTTTAGACTCTTTTACCCCGTTTTTCTGTGCTAGAAATGCGCACTCTCTCCGCTTTTAGACTCTTTGGCCCGTTTTTCCGCGCTAGAAATGCGCACTCTCTCTGCTTTTAGACTCTTTGGCCCGTTTCTGACACCTAGCGTTCAAACTTTGAATCTCACATTATAAAACAGCGGGCCAACTTTCATTCTATTTCTAAAATACCACGAGGGCCGCTCCAAAAAAGGAAACGGGCCGCAAATGGCCAGCGGGCCGTAGTTTGGACACCCCTGATTTAACTACTACTTAAATACACCTTGTACAGTGTTTGCTGTTTATGCCAGTATGCTGATACCATTCCTTGGTCTTGGTTATTGTCTGATCTGTACAGAGCCTCTTAAAGGGCTGAGATCACAATATAATTAATATATTTGTGCCAATGTCTTTATATTTAATGCCATTAATTGGATTGTAGAAATAAAACATAATGGCACTGGTGGCATCTACAGGTCAGGATTGGTACTGCAATTAAATTTTCCCATTTTTTTTATTTCTTTAACCAATTTTCTGCCCATATTAGCTTAGCCAGTAAATCCACCCCATTCAAAAGCAATGATCTACCCCTTCACTACTTTACTTTAACTGATGCTCTCAAACACTTTATTAAGAGACAAGAAATTCAAGTAATTAACTCTTGATGAGTTCAGCACAGCTGTTAACTGAAAGCCTGAATTCCAGGAGACTCTACCTCATAAAGCTGACTGAGAAAATATAAAAATATAAGACATATTCTGGTTTGTTAAACACTTTTTACTGAAACATTTACTGAAAAAAACGTTTTTTTTCACCATGGTTTGAATGAGTTCAGTATTAATCTAAAATACAAAAAAATGTAAATGATCAAACCAATGAATTTAAAGATATGTCCAAACTTTTAACTGTTACTGTAAAGTATTTTTTCCATTTTAATCACTTTTTATTTATGTTCACTATATTCTATGTATGTTTTATCATATTTGTATATTAGTTCATCATCTCACAAAGCACTTATCTGATAGTTGCACTGTGTATGATTACATAGGTGACAAAAAATGATGAAATTAAACTAGTAAAACTAGTTTAATTCTATTAAAGGCACCGCCAGTAAACAGCCAATACCAGGACTCTGTAAAGCAGTCACACACCTACAGAACATACCTTAAGATGTACTGGGACTCTCCGAAAACCAGGCAGCGCAAAAACACTCCACAGACCGTAACATCCCATAAGCAGCGCCCCTGAAGCGGCCGTGATCACCGGCCTGTCCTGAGAGCGATGAGAGACCCAGGACCTTTTATCCTGAAGGATGACTTCCACAGAGTCCTCCATAACCAATCCCTGATAAACACTAAAAAACACTAAAATACTCATTTATCTAAATAAGGGATGATGCATATAAAAAGATCAAATCTATTTACACTATATGAAACTAAATAAAAGAACATAAAATCATAAAAAAACATTCTTTTCCATTATTTTATTAATATAATCTGTGCTCAGATTAGCAGACTACCTGCAGAAACCACCAACTGAAGCATTTATGTGGACTAAGATTTGTAATTGCATTTAAAGCGCTGCTTTACTACAGACAAAGGCCAGAGGCTGTTTAAATTCTTATTTATTTGCATACATTTCCAAAAGTAATATACAGTACCAGTCAAAAGTTTGGACACACTTTAAATTTAGTTTATTCATAGTTTAAAAAAACAGTTCTGCATTGTAGATTATTACCAAAATGTGAAAAAAAACTGTACTAGTAAAAAAAAGTGTTTTTTTCGAGTTCAGATCTGCAGACTCTTGGTGAGATTTAAATCTCAGTGTCTTCATGAGGGAGAGTCACATGGAATAGTTTTCTTTTTCTCAGCGTCTTGAAAGAAGGAGTTTCTGGAGGTGCTGAACAATAGCTGCTGCTTTTCTTTTCTTCACGCTGTGAAGCTCCAGCTCATCCCAATTAAATCACCTCAAATCACCATCGCAGTTCATCAGCTTTAGATCAGGAGATTAATGTGGAGGAAAAACACTTTTATACTCTTTACTACAGAATTATATATGTGTAGATTATTCAATTACATATCTTTAATATTAATCTACAATGTAGAAAACTCATTAAATAAGAAATAAAAGACAAACACTAAAACACTGAAGATGTGTCCAAACTTTTGACTGGTGCTGTTTATGGCAGTAATAATGGTAATAATACTTGTAGTTACTTTTTAATCCGGAAGGGGGCGCCAAAACTTCAGATTTAATCATCCAGCATGTTCTAGAAAAGTTTGGGCTGTTAACCACACCCCCACATGCGCGCGAGCGAGCACACACACACACACACACACACTTTTTCACATTCCAACACACACACACACACACACACACACACACACACACACACACACACACACACTCCAACACTCACTCACACTCCAAAACACACGCACACACACTTTCTCTCTCTCACTCCAACGCACACACACACACATATACTGTACACACACTGACACTCCAACACACACACACACACACACTTTCTCTCTCTCTCTCTCACACACACACACACACATACACACACACACACACACTTTTTCACACACACGTGCACACTCACTCACATTCCAACACACACATGCACACAAACTCTCTCTCTCTCTCTCTTACACACACACACACACACACACACTTTCTCTCTCTCTCTTACACACACACACACACACACACACACTTTCTCTCTCTCTCACACACACACACACTCCAAACACTCCAGACAATGAACTCTGATCCAGACATGCAGGGATTTTGCTACAGACAACACTGTAAATAAAAATGCAAAAATAAATCTAGTCTGTGTTCAACAGAAGCCCCGTTAGTGCAGACCAATAACGGATAATTTAGTATAAAATAATACAGAATAATCTAAATTATTGCAGAAACGCTGCAGCTACGTGACCTACCTGTAAACAACAACCAGCAAAATAACCAGTGGGATGGGCAGCGACGGACCAATCAGAACTGAGGAAGATTGAAGCAGCTGGGATTTGTAGTTCTGACACAGGAAACTTCTCTTTTGTAGTCTGCGGTTTACAGAATGCACTGATTGCTGGTGAAGTGTATTCACGTTATTAGTAAAATGTACAACTGTATGTACATGTAAAATATGTACAACTATTAATAATAATATTTTGACATTAAACTTTAGATTGCTTCTCAAGTGGAACCTATAAAAAATAATGCAAACAGGGAAAAAAGAGACAAATATACTTAATGTTATGCATATTTTGACAGCCATTGAGAAACGAGAAACAGCTACAGTTTGCATTTTCTTTAATAAAAATATAAAAAATATATATAAAAAGTTAAAAGTTAAAATCAAGTATATTTTAGTTGCTGTAAATAATGTAGCATCTTATTAAAGTGTAACTAAACACCCTGATGTTAGCTGACTCCACCCTCAAATTTGAAAAAGGCAAAAGTAATTTGGGAGGGAAACTGGGTGATGTATGGGTTTAGGGGTGGGGCACGAGATGTTCTGCAGGGAGTGACTACAACAGGCTGGTTAGCAAAGGGGAGACAACAGACATACACTGTATGTAAATATTATCTAAATAAGTGGTCCCAAGAGCCAATGGGAAGGTGTGTAAAATAAGGCACAAAACTCAGAATACTCAGTCAATATAACTCAATTAAATCAATTTACCCTTTATGTCCATCCTAACTATCTATATGATCCCAAATTTTGTTTACAGTGTGGAGACTTAATTCAGTATGATTTTGAGTTATCTACCCTTTTATTGGTTTAAATGTTTGTTGATCTGGACAAAAATCACCAGCAACCAAAAAATCTATTCATTATTACATACACATGCTGATGTTCATTATGATCTTACTATCACATGTCCTTTACTGTGTTCTGAAGAACTGATCATTTCCCTCTTCTTAAGAAAAGAGCAACTGAGGATTAAAATAAGCTGAATCCTCATCATAAACTCGTTCCTATATTGAACAGGCCTCTGCCTTTCTCTGCTTTTGGGGTAAATTTAGCAGTCAGTGATTCTACAATACGGCAGAATGATAGTGACCCATTTCTTTTGTGTCCTTATTTCATGTTCCCCAAGTAAAAGCTTTGTTTCACATCAGTTCTTCATTCCACTGCATTCAGTCTCTGATTGAACCTCAATAGAATTAGACTGACAATTCTAATACATGTCACTGCACAAACACAAAAGACCCGAGTGTAGCATCGTAGAGTCACCAGACTGCATTATTTGAGGCACTTTGGGTTAAGTTTACTTACAAATCAATGATTATCGAAACAGATGGAGTTTAATAATTATTTTAAGATCTTATTCTATAGTTTTTTCATTAATTTTAAAATGTCTAATTGTGTCTCTAGTATGAATGAATGCCATTTGAAGTGCTCCGGTGATCCAGTATAATGCTGCTTTAGTCTGGTGGAGGAGTGGGCAGGGAGTAAGGATAGGATTTCGGCTTATGAATATTCATACATGCAAACATACATGCAAAAATTTCAACATCAATGTTGAAATTCAGAATATTTTTAAGCTTTTCTCAACTATTTAATATTAAACCCTGTTTAATTTTTCTAAAACTAACACTGAAATGATTTCAACCATATTTAACTGTTGATGGTCGGTTATGTTCCAGCTGGGCATAATAAACAGATATATACGTTCTGCATGATGGCTGTTTGGCTGTGGTTGTGTGTAATGTGGTTAATCTGTGATGGAAATGGATTTATGGACGCAGATTATTCAGTGTTTATAATCCCAAACAAAACCCTACTGTGCAATAATGGGGTCAGGGCAAGCCCCCGAAGAACAGGGGGGGTGAGGGGTATAAACACACCAGTATGTGTTGTGGTTGCTGCGGCCATCATGTGCAGTTAGAGGTTTACCAGTGTAACATTTACGTACTGAGGCTAAACTGGGAACAAAATTAGGTGTTAGATGATTTTTGCACATTTTTTGTTATTGATTCGGTATAGTATAAAATACATTTTTCCAATATTCTTTACTGTAAGCCTGAATAAATTGAATTTACTTAAATAATTTGAGGTAATTTGTTGCCTAAATAGTAGTGCTTACTGAAAACCATTTGAATTAAATCTTATAGTTATTATGCCTAAACTGAAAGTCAATTTAATTGATTGTTTTTTTGTTATAACAATTGCTTTGCACTAGGATTCTAGTTAGTAAATGTATGGTTATATAAACAAAATAGATCTGTATTTAGCCTTGTTGTTTTAATTTAATATATATTTTTAATTTAAATAAAATATAGACAAAAATGGTTACAGAATAAAGATAAAAAAAATAATTGCTACTGAATAAACAGTATAGCGTTATCACCTCAGAAAAAAACAACTTATTCACCTTATTCTCCCACAACCACTTTTAAAAGTTTGTCCATGCAGTCTTTTACAATATGCACTGTTTACTTAACACACTGATGGTGAGTAAGTGGTGATGGTGAGTTTTAAACAATATATCTAACAAAAAAAAATTGAAAATGTACATTTGTTTTGTATTTTATGTGGAATTTTCAACCTACGCGGTCTTCTGTTGTAAAATAAGACAAGACATTTTGCAGGTAATGAAACTGTACTTTTTCCTTTATGTAATCCTTTACAGGAGGATTTTTTACAGTGCAATGTTTGGTTGGTACACCTTTCGTTTTTAACTGTAAAATTAAAAGTAAACAAAAAATACACCAGCCTTGCTTAAAACTCCTTAAAACTCCTTGCTCCTTTCCTTAAAATAACGTTTATAATGTGCCATTAATTTCGTACCATGTCCATTAGTTTTTTTTTTTCTTTTGGTATTTTATATAATTGCCTACATAGAATAATAGTGTTCTCTGGTGTAGCATATATGTATAGCTATACATTACTGGTAGTTACTGGTATAGTTACTGGTATAGTTAATGGTATAGTTACCCGTATAGTTACCGATATAGTTAACGGCGATAATCGGTAACCGTCCCACACATCCATCATCAGCGGATCTGTGTCAGATGTAGTGCAGCTCTAACATATGGCGTTACCGCATCGGGCCAATCGGCGGCTGCGCCTAACAGGTTGTTGCGGTGACGTCGTCGCGTGCGCTGGGAGGAGGAGGGGCTCGCGCTCGGACTGAACGCCCGAACGCTGCTGTATCTGCTGTGTGTGTATATGTGTGTGTGTAGCCTACGTGTACGTACATTTATACGTTTGTACGTGTGTGTATGTGAGTGTGTGAGAGAGAAGGAGCGCACGCGAGGCCGGGCATCCGCAGAATAGCTCCGCTCCGGGTGTAGGGGGATTGTAATAGCACCATTATGGGGAGGACGGAGCACCGCGCACCGGCGGAGTGGACCACGGAACGACCGCGGGGGTCGCGCGCAGCATCCTTAAGGTGTCCTTTTTTCCGTCCGTGTGAAGCATAAACAGGAGCGGCTCCGTCGTGCCGGGATTACCGAGGAGATTAACGGGCTGTGTGGTTCGATGACGGGATACCGGTTCAGAGGTACGGAATGTAAACGATCTCCAATCTGAGGATTTACCCCCCAGCACACCCCCAGCATCGCGGTACATCCATGGCGCTGTCCTCGTCCTACGGCGTACCGGGCCGCACCGGGCCACCGAGACCGCGAGGCCAGCGGCTCTGAAGCGGCTCCGTAGTCGTTCGCTTTCCGCATGTCCGCCTTCCGCCTGGACCTGCACCACGCGCCTTCAGCACCACGGCGGCTGGACAGCGACCGCATGGACTCCTCGCCTTCAGCACCACCGGAGCCGGACAGCGACCGCATGGAGTCCCCGCTGGACTCCAGCCCGCAATTCCCGCAGTGCCCGCCGCTCCACGCGCCTCCTCCTCTCTCAGATACCGGAGGGCTCGAGCCTCCTTCGCCGCCGCCTCCGCCGCTGCTGCACCCAGGAGGCCTGGGCACGGCGCTCGAGGAGGAGCTAGCCATGCTGGCGCGCGAGCGGGAACGGGAGCAGGAGGAGGACGCGGCGGAGCTGGCCGCCGCCTCGGAGGCGCCGCTGGAGCAGGACGTGGACCTCCTCGCGCTCTTCCGACAAAAGGAGAGGGACTTGGTCCTCGCCGCCAAACTCGGCAAAGCACTACTTGAACGCAACCAAGACCTCAGCAAGCAATACGAGAACATGAACCAGGAGCTAAACCAGAAGCTGGAGGTGAGTCCGAGACAAAAACTACCAAACTAAAATATCTCTTACTTGGGTGGTGTAAAATGTACTTTTGTTGTAGTAAAACATGATAAAAAGTTCTTATCTTTGATGAATAGCACACCTCCGTTCTCCCACAGCGTTCAGAGATTTTTAAGTTTGTCCAACAAACACCCTTCAGACTGGGTGATACGGGGCATAATTAACCCTGATAAATCACTTTATCCAGCTCAAAGTAGCTCCACACCCCCTTACTAGAATCCTGAAAGCCCTGACATTTAAAACGAGGCATTAATAACTTAAAAAGTGCACAAGAAGCATATTAAAAACTACTGTTTACATCCTATAATGCTAGCTTCAGCTCCGTGCACAGCCATCACTCCTGAATCTAGTGTTATGGAATGTAAACAGTGGTGTTTAATGATAAAAGGTATTAATGCCTCATTCTAAAGGTCAAAGCAAGGAGGCATGAAGTTACTTTGAGCTGGATAATGGTGAAAAAAGTTATTGGGCTATTAGGCTGTTGTAGGCTATAAGAGCAAGTTACCATCGTCTGTACTGTAAATTGTGACAAAATGTTGGCAATGCACAAAAACCTGCAATGCAATGAAAAATATGCACTGGCAGGACATTAGCAGGGATGTTTTCTGCTGTGTTAGGAACCAAAACACACACACTAACCTCCTCTTAATAATAATTAAATAATAAATAGTCATATCAATTGACTAATCTTCTTCTTATTTATGTTTTTAATTCTTTCCAGTATTAGCATAACTATTCAGAGAGTTAAACAAATACAAATAGTATTGTATTTGTTTAATAATAAAAGTTATTAAACTATTCTATTTTATTCTATTCTATTAATAATAATGATTTAAATAATGTCATGATCAGCATGGGATTTACTCCTGAAAACATGAGCCAGGATTGTTTACTCCAGATCATACAAACAAACTGCTAAACAAACAAAGCCAAAATCTATACACAGAGTGATGAGCACAGTTACAGTTCTATTGACAGTTATCTGGTCACCGAGCACGTGGTAGAACAAAGCCTAATCCACAGCCCTGTTCCAGAGACAACTGTGCCCACATCTGCTCCCGATCATCTGCTCTGGTCTCACCTGCACCCGTCTCTCTCTCTCTATATCCGCACCCGTCTCTCTCTCCATATCCACACCCGTCTCTCTCTCCACATCTGCTCCCTGCTCTTTTCCCACGCCGGGGGTCACCAGCATGCATGAGCTCAGAGTTCAGAGAAACATCTAACTGAGGCTAAACTGTCTGCCGGAATCTACTGGCCTGTTAAAATGTGCCAGAAGCAGATCTCTTCATGATGAAGGTCAGACGGTTCAGTGTTCCTGAATACTCTGTTTACTCCTCTGGCATTAACCCCTGCTTTATTGTCTGTCTTAATCCACGCCTCAGTTCTTACTGCAGCCATACTAATTCCCATCAGTGCTTTCAGCTCTTCTCATTCAATACGGACAGCTCACAAAACAGCACTTCACTTTACACAGTATTGCTGATCGGTTCTTAAAGATTTAGACTGAAATACTGGCAGCAGAGTTTGATTAGTCCCAGATTAGTCCCTGAAATGGGGCTTGTTTTTTGTTTCATTAAGTGCATAAAAAAAACACTAGTAAACCTGTTAAGATGTATAGCTCTAGAAAGAAATAAGAGAATCAGTTTCTCTGATTTTGCTATTTATAGGTTTATGTTTGAGTAAAATGAACATTATTTTTTATTCTATAAACTACAGACAACATTTCTCCCAAACTCCAAGTAAAAATATTGTAATTTAGAGCATTTATTATTTACAGAAAATGAGAAATAGATGCAGAGCTTTCAGACCTCAAATAATGCAAGTTTTAAGAGTTCAGAAATCAATTTTTGGTGGAATAATCCTGGTTTTCGTGCATCTTGGCATCATGTTCACCTCCACCAGTCTTACACACTGCTTTTGGATAACTTTATGCCACAATTCAAGCAGTTCAGTTTGGTTTGATGGGTTGTAATCATCCAATCAAAGAAACTCATCATTTTTAAGTGCTCTCTTATTTTTGACATTATCCAAAAGTCGTTTTTATTGCAGTATATTGTTTTATTGTTATTGTTGTGATTTATTGCTTTTTATTCCTTGCGTGTAAAGTCAGTGTTGTGCGGAATTCAGCACCCCCACGAGGAAAAGCGCTACCTCTTTCATACTAACATCTTCTTGATAAAAGCTAACTTTAATTAGAAATGCTGAATTTATTGTGCTTTCAAAACAAAAGTTAATTTTAAAACAATTTCTGCTTTTTCTGCAGTGTCTTTTTTTAGGGGGAACAAATCCAACTATTTTTTTATTGATACTATTTCCACCCATTCCCCCCGGTTCCTACGCCAATGATATGATGGCACATGATGTACTTTTTTTGGCTGAACTATAACTGTAATACCTTTCTTCTTTTCTTCAGCACCTGGAGCAGGAGAAGCACGAGCTGCGGCGGCGGTTGGAGAGGCGTGAGGGCGAGTGGGAGGGCCGGGTGGCCGAGCTGGAGACGGATGTGCAGCAGCTTCAGGGTGAACTGGAGAGACACCAGATGCAGCTTCGAGAAGCTGATCGGGATAAAACCCGCGCCATCACCGAGCTGTCGGAGCAGAACCACCGTCTACTGGAGCAGCTCAGCAGAGTGAGTCTGAGACTAAATATATTTCCAGAGGGGTCCACCAATTGCATTTTTATAGCTTTATGAGCAGTTCTGGAGTGTTGTGCCAAGTTCAGCACCCCTGCCAGGAAAAGCACCCCCTCTCTGGAGCATGCACACACATCTTCTTTGCTTTAACTGTTTTTAGAAAATGAAAATACCCAAGATGCTGTTCTAAGCTACGAAGAAAATAATGAAGCCTAAGAAATAATGAAAAATAGTCATGTCACCTGCAGCTTCTCCTGTGAAGGAGTGCTCATAGCAGTGACGAAATCTGCACCCCCGCCATGAAAAGCACCCCATCTCAGACACAACACCTCCTCTTGGAGCGTATCTCTAAGTAAAGTTAAAGTGCTTTTACCAAGAAGACGGTGCAAACGCACTTCTGAGAGAGGGTGCTTTTCATGGCGGGGGTGCAGATTTCAGCACTGCTATGATGCAGAATTCAGCACCCCCGCCAGAAAAAGCACCCTCTCACGGGACAGGCTGCAGCTGAAATAGCTATTTTTCATCATTTCTTATAAGTTAGCGTTGCTTAGAACAGCATCTTGAGTATTTTTATTTTCTAAAAAAAAGTTCAAACCAAGAAGACGCATGTGCTTGCTCCTGAGAGAGGGGGTGCTTTTCCAGCCAAGTCTCTTATTGGGGGATAATAATATGATATTATTTAATGGTGGCCTGTTCAATATTGAATATAACAGTTATCTAACTAGACAATGGCCAAATTATGGTTCTAAATAATTGTTTCTGGATTGTTGTTTTTATAAGCTGGAAGTAGGAATGATCAATGATACTATGGCTAATTTAAAACAGAAAAAGTAAAAAGAAAAGATGTTCTAGAAGCTCCTCCCGTGGAATAATGTGTTAATAATGTGTTAATAATGTGTTAATAATGTGTTAATAAGGACACTGGTTGTGGTGTTTTGAACTGGCTGAAGTTTATTCAGGTTACTGTTGGAACATCCTGGCAATGGTGTTTTGCAATAGTTTAGCCTTGAAGTAATAAAGGCTTTTACAAATCTGAGTCATGCAGGGATAAGGCATTTCTTGGGGTAAAAATCATTGTTTAGTGTTAGTGTTTAGTGTTAACTGTATTTATTATGCGTTTTTCTTATGTTGGTGGTAAAGTGTAGAAGTTATGTTTTTCAGAGCAGGATTTACATACAAAACATTCAGCTCTTACTTTAAGATAAGCTGAATATTTCATGCATTCATTCATGTGAATAATTGATTATATTTGGTAAAAGAGGAAAAGTCCTGTAAGGATTTTTAACTATTCAGCTGAAGTCACAGGAAGGTGAGAAGCAGCTTTTCTCCATGCTGTGAATAAATTTCATGGCTTTGGCACAGAGAAAACCTCCTCCTGCACTTTCTCCGACACCGTCACCTCATAGAAACTCATCAGACGTCATGTACGGCATGTTCATTTAGCATGAGTGCACAATCCACCGGGTAGCGCAGTAACACTGTCTCTGGATCAGGGTCGAGCAGGGTGACGGGAAGAGTGAATCCTCGGCTGAAAACACACTGCTCTGTAAAAACCACAACACTTACAGTGTTTTCTCACCTGTAGTTGTGAAAGTTTCTTTGATCCGGATCAGATAAAGAGTTTATTTATTTGGAAATCTGCCCCCCCGCCATGAAAAGCACCGCCTCTTGGGAGCACGTATGTCTGCTTGATCAAAGCTAATATAATCAGCTTTAACTTTACTTAGAAATATGCTAAAATAGGCACAACACCCCCTCTCTCAGAGCGTATTTCTAAGTAAAGTTTAAGTGCTTTTACCAAGAAGAAGAGAGAGGATGCCAAATTCAGCAACCCCACCAGGAAAAGCACCACCTCATGGGAAGAGAGGTTGCAGGTGACATGACTAAGCGGAGCTTAGAACAGCATCTTGGGTATTTTCATTTTCTGAAAAAAGTAAAAGCCAAGAAGATGTAGGTGCGCACTCCAGAGAGGGGGTGCTTTTCCTGTCGGGGGTGCTGAATTCAGCACAACACCGGCTCCAGACAGAATGAGTGTATCCTCGGCTGATATTCGGACTGCGTAAACACTGCTCTGTAAAAACTGCAACACTTAGAGCATTTTCCCACCTGTAGTTGTGAAAGTTCCTATGATCTGGATCAGTTAATGAGTTTGTTTATTTGAACCGTTTCTCCCTCTGTTTGGTTTAGTTTCACACAGGCATAAAAACCTAAACGCACCAAAATGCGCACCAATAAACCATGCAAGCACATCCTCTCCTCTGATTGGTCAGAGCTGTCTGGTGTGGGAGTAAGAAAGTAAATATAGTGAAAAGATTCTGTGTTCCAGTGTGTATATCTGTAGATCTGTGCAGTGTGAAGCTGCTTTTATATAGAACTCTGAAAATTAGCTGCTACGCTTTTAAACACAGTGTTTTCTTTAATGGGATGTGCAGCACAGATGTACACGTAGTAAACAGAGTCGCGCGGCTTTGAGCAGTGAACACAGCACATACCGCGCTCTCAGTGTATAAACAGCATGGAACAGCAGCAGAGACAGCGTTTGCTCATTAGTAATTAGAGTTATCTGGCTAATTTAATATAAATATCAGATTAAACTGTGTCTAATCATCAGTTTAGCTCAAATAAAGGCAATATATTTGATAGCTGGGTCGCTGAGTGAAGTTTTAGTGATATAAGTTGGTAAATTATAGTCAGTCTGTCTCTGTTCTGTCACTGGTGATGATGAACTGTGGAATGACACACTGTGGATCAGATCCACAGCGAGTTCTGAATCCTACACAACACTCGTCACACAATCTCCCCACATAAACCAATTACTGAACTCCAGCACATGAGGCGTCATGATGAGTCAGTCCCACTGAGGGGCTTCCAGAAGAGTAACTATCAGTCAGAGAGACAGGGACACTATCTGTGAGAGGATGAGCGCTGCATGTCATTTTAGAGCATTCATACTGTATAATTCATAATGAAATAAAAAATAAAGTATAACATATATCACCACTGAGGTTTAAAGATTACTGTAACTGTTCTGAATCATTTACCCCTCTCCATCTGGAGTTCATTACATATTTCAGTAATATAAGGATATGATAAAAATGTTAGTTATCAATCATTAAGAAAATCCAGTGGGGCAGGTTCTGCTGTAATTGGCCATATAATGATCAGGAGTTATTTATTTATTCTGAGTGATGGGTTTTGTGGGTTTTGGTGGTTTTGGGATGTGGTGGTTTTGGTGGTTTTTGGTTTTGATGATTTTGGGTTGTGGGGGTTTTGGGTTGTGATGGTTTTGGGTTTTGGTGGTTTTGGGTTGTGGTGGTTTTGGTGGTTTTGGGTTTTGATGGTTTTGGGTTGTGGTGGTTTTGGGTTTTGGTAGTTTTGGGTTGTGGTGGTTTTGGGATGTGGTGGTTTTGGTGGTTTTTGGTTTTGATGATTTTGGGTTGTGGTGGTTTTGGGTTTTGATGGTTTTGGGTTGTGATGGTTTTGGGTTGTGGTGGTTTTGGGTTTTGGTAGTTTTGGGTTGTGGTGGTTTTGGTGGTTTTGGGTTTTGATGGTTTTGGGTTGTGGTGGTTTTGGGTTTTGGTAGTTTTGGGTTGTGGTGTTTTTGGTGGTTTTGGGTTTTGATGGTTTTGGGTTGTGGTGGTTTTGGGTTTTGGTAGTTTTGGGTTGTGGTGGTTTTGGTGGTTTTGGGTTGTGGTGGTTGTGGTGGTTTTGGGTTTTGGTGGTTTGGGTTGTGGTGGTTTTGGCTTTTGGGAGTTTTGGGTTGTGGTGTTTTTTGTGGTTTTGGGTTGTGGTGGTTTTGGGTTGTGGTGGTTTTGGGTTGTGGTGGTTTTGGGTTGTGGTGGTTTTGGTGGTTTTGGGTTGTGGTGGTTTTGGGTTGTGGTGGTTTTGGTGGTTTTGGGTTTTGATGGTTTTGGGTTGTGGTGGTTTGGGGTTGTGGTGGTTTTGGTGGTTTTGGGTTGTGGTGGTTTTGGGTTGTGGTGGTTTTGGGTTGTGGTGGTTTTTGGTGGTTTGCGTGTTTGGGTAGATGTTTCTCGCTGGTTCTGAGTCGGGGAGACAGTCTGTGGGTGATGTTTCTAAATAGGGATACAGTATAGGAGTTCTGCATATTTAGAGGGGTGAGAAATCCCTCCTCAGCTCCTCAATGTGTGAGAGAAAGAGAGAGAGAGAGAGAGAGAGAGAGAGGGGGAAGAGAGAGTAAAAGAAATAGAGACAGATAGAGATAGATTTAGAGAGAGAAAGAAGAGTGAGAAAGAGAGGAAGTAAGAGAGAAAGAGAGTGAGAGAGAGTGAGGGAAAGAAAAATAAAGAGATAGAGAGAGAGAGTGAAAAGGGAGGCTAAGAGAGAGAAAAAGAGGGAGAGAAAGACATTGAAAGAGAACAATAAAGATTGTGAGAGAGAGAGAGAGAGAGAGAGAGAGAGAGAGTTTATAATCAGTCTGTTTTTCAGGAGCTGCTTCAGGTTTCAGCAGCAGAACTGAACTCACACCCAGTCATTTACATACCAATGAATATAAAACACCTCCGACTGCAGAGCACTAATGCAGCAGGGTTAGATCATCACAACAATACAGATGCTTTTAATATTTCTCAAATACACACACTTATACAGGCCATTATCAGAATTCTGGACTTGAAAATGACTTGAAAAAGGAGCAATATGGATTATATGTTCTGTTTTAACTCATAGCATCAGATATTAAAGAAACATGTCACATTAAAGCATTTGCAGCAGTTGAAAGCAGAGCTTCAGACAGTATTTTCTTATTAGAACTGTGTGATACCTCATGGTATCCTGTGTGGATTCTCCACTCTGAACCTGCCCACCACATTCCCATTCACCATCATTTCTGCCTCTGCAGCGCCCCCCTCAGGTTCAACTGTACTATATATAATATAAACCCATACATCACCCAGTGGCCCTCCCAAACTACTTCTCTTATTTTTTTAGCCAATTTTTTTAAAACCAGGGGGTTAGTTTACTCTTTAAAAGGAATGTCTTGTAGTGGTAAAGAGGACAAGCAGAATTACATTTTGTAGTATTTTGATTAGGATTAGGTTTTAGGTTTTAGGATTTTTCCTTTTGCTTTTTCTCAGTCAGAATTTTTTAATTCTAGAGGGAGTCTAGCTTCCAAGTAAGAGGGCTTATGCCCCCCAGGCTTCCCCGTAGCCATGCCCCTGGTGCTCCTGGTGCTCAGGCATTTTCCTCAAGTTAAAGGAAAAGCTTGATAAATGGTGCAACTCAGCTAACAGTGAATAAAAGTCTCCAGTTAACCCTGCGTTTAGTTTCAGACCTTATGTCCATTGCAGTGGACAACATTTAATTTCTTCTTTCTTGTGTATTCTTGTATTAGAATTTATTACAGATTAGGGCCTGAATCTGTAAAACAGAATTGACATTTATCAGCCAATCAAACAGCAGCTTAGCCTCGTCCACTGCATTGGATAAAAAAAAATATATATATGTTATAATCATGTTATTTATTATCAAGTTATCAATAAAAGACAATGTTTAACAATGTTTAACAAATGATTACACTTCAATTAATATAAAAATACAAACAATATATATATATATATATATATATACATACAGTACTGTGCAAAAGTTTGAGACCTGACAATTTTAATTTCTCCTAGCTATTTGCTATTACTAAGACCTAAGAAATATAAAACTAATCTTTGTCTTTATACAGGAAGTCATTTTTGCAAAAAAAAAAAAAAAAAAACACAATGTCCTCATATGGGCACAGTAGTTTATTTTAACATTTAAAAGTGATCTTGCCATTTAGGATCAGAAGGAGACAATTAGTGCAAAAAAGGAAGAAAATAAACTAGTTTTAAACATAGAAGTGGAGGATGATTTTTACCTGGCCCTATTTTGTCTGGAATGGCTGTAAAAACCTTTGACTGGGCTTCCCGTCTTCTGTTTGCAAACAATTGAGTTTCATGTTGTCATGTTGTGACCACTAGATGGTACGGGCAGTGTCTCTGTATGATGCAAAAGGGTCAATGTTTTAAAATATTAAGAAGTATCATGGTTCAGAGAAGCAGAAATGTAATGTCCTCATATGAGGACGCTGGGTCTCCAGAGGATAAATACAAACATTTAATTTCAGCTGGTTTTAATTCCGGCTTCTCATCGTTCAATAAAACCCCTATCCAGATAAATCTCTCCATCCAGATAGAGTGAATCTGATTGTGATTGGATGTAGAGAAGTATAAACATATACCATTCAGACTTCTTATTGGTTTATACTGTGATCCATCACATCTGCACACATCCCGCCCCTGAACTTGATGGCTTAATTTTTTCTCCATACATTTTGAAACCAGTACTTTTTTTAAACACTTTTACTTAAAAAGTAAAAACTTGAGTTTATGCTTCAACTTCTACAGAAGTATTTTATTAAACCATAGTATTTATACTCTATATCACTATATTCTACCTACAGAGTAATGTATGGAGATTTTACACTATTGTATCATACACAAACGTAGAGAAAATCATTTAAATGTACTTTTTGTATCATGGAGATCTATTTTAACATGTTTTCTTTGCATTTAGGGAGGTTTAAAACTTGTTTTACCTGGACGCAGGTGTAACATACAAAGATATCAACTTAAATCTAATGTAATACGTAGTACAGTACAGTACAGACACTTCCAGCACACTGTGCACCATATGCTGTAACTGGGGTGACCTTGGTTCTGTGGGTCAGCTCACAGCGAGGGAGACAAAGCAGGCCTGCATGAGGCACACGGCCCACAGTGAGATGGATTAGACCGTAATCTGGAGTAAGATCCTTTTAATTTGCACACACACACACACCCAAAACACACACATGTACAGTATATGCACACACACACTGCCTTAAACTCAAAAATATACCATACAAGTGCATTTAAAAAAATTTACATCATTAAAAGTTACTTTATTTCACTAATCCAGTTAGAAAAATGTGAAACTCATATATTATATAGATGTATTAAACACAGAGTGATCTATTTCTTTTATTGTGGATGATTATGAAGCTTACAGCCAATGAAAACCCAAAAATCTGTGTCTTAGAAAATGTGAATATTATATAAGACCGATTGGTATATTTGGCAGTGTGGCCAGTGTGCCAAATACTGCTGGAAAATGAAATCCGCATTTCCATAAAAAAAAGTAGTCAACAGAGGGAAGCATGAAGAAACTGGAAGAAAATGTGATGTCCATTTCAATTCTAGGGTTTTAAAAGGTTTGGCGCATTAGAAAACAAACAAAAAAACAAATATACAGCATATTACACTACAGTACATTGTTATTTAATCATACAATTCCTAAATTTTATATGTCTGAAAATATAATAATTCATAATTAAATAATGAATCATTAAAAACTCCCTGTTTTTTAAATGTACTGTGTTTAAATGCATTATATGCAATTGAAATAAATAATTACTTTTATTGACAGTAATATTGTTTATCAGAGTTATTTATAAAATAATAAACTGGTTATACTAACGGAAAGTAGTGAGTAAGCAGGATCTCAGCAGGATAAGACTCTCTGTTTAAGTACTTTTTAATATGCTCTTGCCAACTGGCTATTTCTGTGTTTCAGTGCACTCCTCTCTACTAACAGTGCTGCTTTTTTATTGCTATTCTATAGTTATATTCAGTTAAATATGATGTATATTGTGATATATGGTCAGTGGCGCTGCTGCTGTTTTTTTTTTTGTAAAGTATATTGTTTTTTGCATTACAGTATTTACAGTAACTGATGTTATAAGCTGTAGAGGTAGAGATAAGGGTGTAAAACACTGGAGTATTGCTGTAGGGGCTGTAATGTTTGTGTTGCCGGAGTTTATGAATATATTTCTGCAGCATGATAAAGTGTAGGACATATCGTAGCTGACCAATGAAAAACAAGTATCTCCAGAGAGAAAAAAATATATAAACATTTTAGGTCATTTTTAAGTATTTTACTGGTCTGTTCATCAAGAAATGTATAGCACAGTTTATGGAACTGTCTATATGTTTAAATTATGTAGTAAACTAAAAAATGACAACACATACATGTATAAATATAGAAATATACAGCTCTAATAAAATAAAGAGAGCACTTCAGTTTCTGAATCAGTTTCTCTGATTTTGCTATTTATAGGTTTATGTTTGAGTAAAATGAACATTGTTGTTTTATTCTATAAACTACAGACAATATTTGTCCCAAACTCCAAATAAAAATATTCTCATTTAGAGCATTTATTAGCAGAAAATGAGAAATGACTGAAATAACAAAAAAGATGCAGAGCTTTCAGACCTCAAATAATGCAAAGAAAACAAGTTCATATTCATAAAGTTTTAAGAGTTCAGAAATAATCAATATTTGGTGGAATAATCCTGATGGTTCTTAATCACAGTTTTTTTTCATGCATCTTGGCATCATGTTCTCCTCCACCAGTCTTACACACTGCTTTTGGATAACTTTATGCTGCTTTACTGCTGAGGCAAAAATTCAAACAGTTCAGTTTGGTTTGGTTTGATGGTTTATGATCATCATTTTAAGTGGTATCTTAATTATTCCCTGAGCTGTATATATATATATATATATATATATATATATATATATATATATATATATATATATATATATATATATATATATATACTTATATGTATAAATAACATGTCTGTGTTTTTTGGGCCTGCAGTAGGAAGGCTGTCATTAAGGCAGCGCCCCAGAGCACTAATCTGATCAGAGCAGGAATATTTCACTAATTACATTACACAGCTCAGAGGGAGGTGTGTGTGTGTGTGTGTGTGTGAGAGAGAGAGAGAGAGAGAGAGAGAGAGAGAGAGAGAGAGAGAGATGTTTGATTATAACAGTATAATAATAATAATAAATCCTATACTCTCAGTTTTACAGGTGTGTGAAGGTAATTTCTCGGACATGCTCAGTACAGATCTGAACTGCAGTAAATGGTGATTGGCTTCTCTCTGAAGGCCGCTCTTAATTCGAGCTCAGGGGACGCTCTGTTCACTGTTTCTCTGCTCTGCAGATTTAGACTCCAGTCTGCAGTGATTTGAGTGCTGAGGAACAAATGGCCAACGGTAATTAAATCACTGCAATTACCCCCAAATAAAAACAATCCATTATATCAGCAGGTTAAGAGGTGTGTAGGCGCTAGTGGAGTGTTTGTGTGAGTGTGTGTGTGTGTGTGTTTGTGTGTGTATAGGGTGAATCAATATGCAAAGTGATTTGTTCTTCAATTCCACAAATGTCCATATACAGTAAATAATGAACATATGTGTATATATTCACATACATTTATAATTATCTATTTATTTATTTCTAAAAGGTGGAAACCCTTAGGTCTTATACCCTTTTAAATTGTTCTAAGTAGCGTTCTGAGGTTCTCTGGTACTACTATGTATTGATATATGTATTTGCATATTGATTATTATTAATAATATATGCATATAATGTATAATCTTGTAACTTTAACATAAACTAAACATGTGCCAATGCTTGCAAAGCCTGCTGACTATTCTTACTGTCATGTCATGTCATAATTGTCATTCATGTCATTTCATGCTAACTGTTAACTGTTAGCTGTTAACTTTTATAATGCTAACATGCTAAATGTATAACCTATTACAGTATGTAGCCATATTACCAACATTGCTAACTGTTCTAACTGTCATTTATATCATGTCATGCTAACTGTTAACTGTTAGCTGTTAACTGTTTGCATGCTAACATGCTAACTGTATAACATATTACAGTGTGTAGCCATATTACCAACATTGCTAACTGTTCTTACTGTCAGTAATACCATGTCATGCTGACTGTTATCTGTTAAGTGTTAACTGTTAGCACGCTAACATGCTAACTGTATAGCATGTTACAGTGTGTATAGGCATATTATCAGCTGCTAACTGTTCTAAATGTCATTAAATATGATAAAAAGTGAATTTGAAACAAATGTGCATTTTCCTTATCCTGTTAATATAACATATAACAGTAACATTATAGTCACATTATTAGCCGCTAACTCTTCAAGTTCATTACTAGCATTGTTGTTCAATTGTTGTATTCGATTCATAAACTTTAAGTCTTCAGGTCAGCTTAGGGTCTACGCTGTTGGTTGGTTTGCTTGCCCTGTTGAAACGGGTCTGCTCTGAAATACAGGCTGAGAGGATGATAATAAACTGTACAGAGAAACAGAAGCTTTAAGTGGAGCTGATATGATGGACAGTGTAAAATGTTATTTCATTATTTTAATTAGTTTATATCTCTGTGTGGTGATGCTTCAGCTCACGGTATGACTAAGAAATTTTTCCGGCCCAACCAATCACAGCATCTTCTGGTTGCCATGCCAACCCCAAGTGTCCTGTGGAAGTCCATGGGTTGTCATGGGAATGTATACCCTCTCCACCATGCTGCACTTTTACCTGCACCTCCGAGACTTTGCTGCAGTTGCATCGTAAATTAAAGCCAGCTGAGATAAACTAGTTATATACGGATTCAGTAAAACACAAGCTCATGTTTTATTCATGAACGATCCATACCTTAATGCTTTCATGTTTTTTTAGTCCAATCAGACGAGACCTATAGGACTCAGTGTCTCTACAGAGTCTTTACAGTGAAAATCAGCAGAGGATGAAAGAAAGCTCTGTGTCTAATGTGCTCTTTCTGTGTTCATTTGTAGCTCCACCCCCTCGTTATCTGTCCTCAGGTGTTTCCTGTTACTTGTCCCCTTCTGTGTGTATAAATAGTTCCCTTCGTTCTTGTCTCACGGGTCCGTCAGGCTTTTGTGTTTCTTAGTTTTCATAATCCTCAGTATTCTTCGTGTTTCATGTTTTGTGTTCTGTTTTGCTTCAGTTGTTTGTTTCTTTTATTTATTTAGTTCCTCGTTTGTTTATTCGTTTATTATTCAAAAAATCCATTCGCATTTGTGCCTGCTCTCCACGTTGCCTCCTTGCTAATATAATTCAAATAATATTATGCATTTCTTTACGTACAAAAAGTCTACCTAAAACAATCTGTAATGCTCTGGATGAAAGATGAAAGAAAGCTGGTGATATAAAACAGGCGGCAGGTCTGTTTCACGAAAAATAACACCTATTTTCACGTCACCTTTCATTCCTGCTGAAGCAACACACACCTCGCCGTCTTCAAAGTTAGCACCTGCTTAGACTGCTGTGTGTGTGTGTAAGTGTGTGTGTGTGTGTAAGGGTCTCATTTCTGATTCCTCCCACACACACTGTGACTTATTGAGACATAACATAAAGGTCCAGCAGACGTATCACAGGGAAAGTGTGCATAATGAGCCAGTTTTATAAAGTGCACTGACAGATTTGGGCCAGTACACGTCAAATATGTCATATATGAACTCTGTGGGCACTAATTTAACCCTTGTGATGCTAGGTTGCATTGCTATCTTACACCCCGTCAACAACAGTCTATATTCACACCTTCCTCCTGTATCACTAAAATAGCAACAGAGTTTAGGAATACATTTACGGTGATGGGCTTAGTAGTTCGGGAGTATTGCTATCTTGGAAATGAAAAAACAGGTGCGCTACTGACTGTTTTAAACCCTGACCACAGTCAACAGTCAGGCGTCCATACATTAGCACATCTTAGCTTAACACGCTTACACTCTCAAATTCCTATTTATTAAGGGAAAAAAAAACAAATGAATGTGAACTAGTTCATTTAAATTAGTATGAACTGAACTTTTTAGTTTTATTTGAATTGTGAACTGGTACAGCAGTAACTGTGCTAACAAATTTCCTCGTATCATAAATAAGCATTTCTGACCTGTTACTCAAATATTCCATCCAGAATAACCCTGATACCCATCCTTACTGCTATGATATCCCTATTTTACAGCCTATTTCCAAACTCTCTTATATACGTACGTATTCAAAATAAAACATAAAAGTGAGAAATTAACTAATTTAGGACTTAATGGAACCAACAAGTCAAAAATAAAAAAGTTGGGACAGGGCAACAAAAGAGTGGGTAATAAATATTACTAAATATAATAACAAATATATGAAGTTATTTTAATTACAAAACTTTAAAGCCAAATAATATAGAGCCAAATAATATGGATATACAGTATGTATTCAATCTTGTGCAGCATTTTCAGACATCATTTTAAGAGCAGTTCATTGTTATTCTACCTTTAGGCATTTGGCACATGAATGTTAAAAATCTGTGTATATCTGAAGGCAGGAATCTCATAAATGGATTCTTAGTGAAGTGCAATTACTTGTTAGCTGGGAGGTCGATTGATGGTGATCCGATTAGGCAAATATTTGAGTGACAGTCTGAATTTTCTGAACCATTCCAGTTAGTCACAGCATGTTTTAATCCGTCGTTTAAAACTGTAGATAATCCCCCCGCCCTCCTGTTCTTCATTATGAATATTATTGATGCATTAAATTCAGTCTCTTTGTTTTTCTGTTTGCAGCGAGAATCAGAACAGAGTATCTTACCTACCTTTCCCCTCCATATTACTAAATTTGTTTACAGTATATAGTAATTGAGTAAATTTGCAGCATCTCTGCTGCCAGTATTTTACTGTAATACATCAAAATTATAGTAATATATAAGTAATAATTTTATATAGTAATATAAGTAGTATAGTAATAATTTATTACGTCTAATGTGCTCTTTCTGTGTTCATTTGTAGCTCTGCCCCAGTCCTGTGTTCCTCCACGTGCTCCTGTCTGTGTGCTTAGCTGTTAATTTGTAGCTCCGCCCACTAGTTATCTGTCCTCGGGTGTTTCTTGTTTCCTGTACCCTTCTATTTATGTGTAAATAGTTCCCTTCGTTCCTGTCTCACGGGTCTGTGATTGTACGTTTTTTACGTCAGTCAGGTTCTCGTGTTTCTTTGCTTCAGTTGTTTGTTTCTTTGTTTATTTAGTTCCTCATTTGTTTATTTGTTTATTATTTAATAAATCTACTCGCATTTGTGTCCACTCTCCGCGTCCTCTCCTTGCTGCACCCTGATATAATTAA
Source organism: Astyanax mexicanus (assembly GCF_023375975.1). Lineage (NCBI taxonomy): Eukaryota > Metazoa > Chordata > Actinopteri > Characiformes > Acestrorhamphidae > Astyanax > Astyanax mexicanus. The sequence goes on along the minus strand of NC_064419.1, from coordinate 826,077 downwards.
AATAATATAATGCATTTCTTTACGTACAAAAAGTCTACTTAAAAAAGCTGTAATACTCTGTAATTTATTTACAGTAAATTAGTAGATTTATTATACAGTGATATGCTATAATCTTTCTCCACAATGGATTATATTCAATAATATTTATTTTTTTTATTTTTTTCTATTGGCTTTTTCTTTTTTGCTAATAACTTACTAAGTTAATTTATTAAGTTAACTTACTATAAAATGTACAAGAAACTTTTTACAGTTTTTACAGAATATTTTGTACTGTACAAATCTGTATCTCTGTAAATGATATCTGCTTCCTGATTAAAGTAAAGGAAGTGGTTCTGGGCAGTGATCCACACTTGTTAGCTGCTCAAAAGAAACAAGAAAATAAATAAATAAACACAAGCCAGCAGAGCAAATATGCTTATTCATGTCTGTCTCTGTCAAATCTGTTGAAGGATACTAAGAGATAATATTAGATAACAGGAGATAACAGGAGATAAGTGATGTTCGGGTTGCTGTGTTTTCCTGTGTTAGAGTTGCAGATCTCTGGGGATCTTCACAGACCTGATTCAGATATAACTTTGTTTGGCTCCGCCGCCGTGGGCCGAAGAAGATGAACAGTGGCTTAAATCCCAGGGTTGCCATGGCGACGGCCGGCGATGATGCGACACTTTTGCAGTTTCCTTTATGCTAATGGCCCTTTGTTGATCTCCTGACTGCGATAGACGCAGCGGCTGGGTGATCACCTGAGCCTGACCGTCCAATCAGCTCAGACCATAACCCCCCGCCTAAAGGTTCCGGAGATATTCCCAAATACCAAGTGTGATCAGTGTGATCAGTGTGAGCACAGGGCATTATGTGGATGAGTGTGTCTCCGTGCCATTCCAGAAACTGTGTGAGTCATGATCATAGATTCTGAAGGCAGCTGGTCTTGTTTTTGGTTTCATTATTCTGCAATTTAATAAAATAAAACAGCTCCACTGTGTATTACTCTCCAAATACGCAGGTTTCCTCTTAAAATCCATCAACTTTATTCCCTTAAAGATGCCCAGATACAAATACAACCAAAGAACCAACAAAAAGACAGCACAGTGACTTGAGAGATAAAAATAAAGATATACCATAACGTCACACCAATGTCAAAAGTCGGGGGCACAAAAAATAACCATAAAAACACGCTGGTTAATTTTTTAACCCCCAACTTTTGACATTGATGTGACGCCACAGTATACACAAAGCAATTGTTGGGTATAGTTTTTTTTTTTGTTTTTGTTTGGGCCCACCAATTAATCTTTAAGCTTTATTAGTGTAAATACAGAGTAATCAAGTCAAAGTCAAGTCAAAGTCAAAGTGGTTTTTATTGTCATTTCAGCTATATACAGAGTACACAGTGAAACGAAACAACGTTCCTCCAGGGACCATGGTGCACATAAACACACATAAACAGTAATGTTAAAGAGATAATAATATATCAGGCAAAAAAGGCAGAAGAAAAAAAGACAAATACTAAGGAACAACAACAAAGAAAGCAGAACAGCTACAAAAAACAAAAGACTGCCCGGTTTAAACAGCAACAGTGCTTCTGAATATATCTACACTGATGGGTGTAGGGTTCTGGAAATGAGGTGTGTTCAGGTTCATTTCTGCCGTGTTTTTATCTTGGGTGCGCCACTGACTGATTAAAACCCTGACAACAGTCACTAGTCACTCATCCATACCTATTGTAGCTACACAGGTGTACATACACCCCTACCCCTCCTTACACACACACCCATGAACGTGCTGCAGTGCACAAATGCTTTTGCATCAACAATAAACAGAATACTAAATAAAATATCAGCTGGATACTGAGCAAGTCATTATTATCTGCTGAGATGCACAAGTGAATATGACTGACTTGTCTCTCTCTCTCTCTGTAAATGTGTGTGTGTGTGTGTGTGTTTTCACAGGCTGCTGAAGTGGAGAGACAGCTGTCCAGTCAGGTCCACTCTTTACGGGATGATTTCAGAGAGAAGAGCCTCTCCACCAACCAGCACATGACACGTCTCGAGAACCTACAGGCGGAGGTGAGGGACTGTACAGCTTTGTTTACAGCTGTGTTAAAATTCATTTAAATAAGTGTTCAGAGATCCAGATATTTTAACAGTTTGTTCAAAACACCCTTCAGACTGATAAATCACTTTTTACACTGTTATTCAGATCAAAGTAGCTCCACACCTCCTTACTAGAATCCGAGAGGAGAGCCCTGACATTTAAAACGAGGCATTAATAACTTAAAAAGTGCAGAAGAAGTTTATTAAAAACACTGTTTACATCCTATAACACTAGCTTCAGCTCCGAGCGCCTCCATCACTTGTTAATGATAATTACATAGACATACAGGGGTTGGACAATGAAACTGAAACACCTGTCATCATTTTAGTGTGGGATTTTAGGTTTCATGGTTAAATTGGAGCAGTCTGGTGTTCAATCTTCATTAATTGCACATTGCACCAGTAAGAGCAGAGTGTGAAGGTTCAATTAGCAGGGTAAGAGCACAGTTCTGCTCTAAATATTACAATGCACACAACATTATGGGAGACATACCAGAGTTCAAAAGAGGACAAATTGTTGGTGCACGTCTTGCTGGAGCATCTGTGACCAAGACAGCAAGTCTTTGTGATGCATCAAGAGCCACGGTATCCAGGGTAATGTCAGCATACCACCAAGAAGCACCAACCACATCCAACAGGATTAACTGTGGACGCTGTAAGAGGAAGCTGTCTGAAAGGGATGTTCGGGTGCTAACCCGGATTGTATCCAAAAAAACATAAAACCACGGCTGATCAAATCACGCAGAATTCAATGTGCACCTCAACTCTCCTGTTTCCACCAGAACTGTCCGTCACCACAATACATTATTGTGCTCTAAAACCAGGTGTTTCACTTTCATTCTCCAACCCCTGTATATATACATAGACTCTGCATAGCGTAGCAGCCAGCTATGTATGTATATATGTATATGTCACTCGCTCGTGTGAACGCAGGGTTACGCTGTACTACAGGAACTGATTGTTTATGTGTTTTTGAGCTTCATGTTTTTGAAAATCTCAGCTTTTTACTAATGATAATTCCCTCTGTCACTCCTCTTCTAATTACTGTGGTTGTACTCTCCTGCGGGGAGCAGCAAGGGCTAGAAGTAAGTGTCTCTGTACTAAACTCCTCTAATCTGCATGCCTCAGTGTGTCCATCCTCATTACGCATAAAGAAGAGCCTCCTCTAGATCATAGCAGATCATCAAAGCAGTGAAACGTTTGGTGGAGGTTCATCTCAGCAGCACATGGCTTTATAGCGGCGTGTGTGATGCTCTCGCAGAGTCTTTGTTTTGACAGCGCAGGACAAACAAACGTCAGCGCAAGTTTTCTGCACCGTCACACACAGCGGCTATCATGGCTGCTGCTTAAATTAATCTGCATTGTCATGTGCATGGATTATGCATTTGATCTTTGTCCTCTCTTCGTTAGTGTCTTCTCTTCATGCGACGCATGTGTCCATTTCTGCATGATTTCAGGTTGTGATCTCTGCGGTGTCGTCTCAAATGCCAATTACCAAATAACAAGAATTATGCCAATTTTAAGGCAGGATATCATGAATAGCTCTTTATACAGCTCTGGAAAACATGAAGAGAGCACTTCAGTTTCTGAATCAGTTTCTCTGATTTTGCTATTTATAGGTTTATGTTTGAGTAAAATGAACATTGTTGTTTTATTCTATAAACTACAGACAACATTTCTCCCAAATTCCAAATCAAAATATTCTCATTTAGAGCATTTATTTACAGAAAATGAGAAATGTCTTATAAAGTTGTAAAGTTTTAAGAGTTTAGAAATCAATATTTGGTAAAATAACTCTGACAGTTTTTGTTTTCATGCATCTTGGCATCATGTTCTCCTCCACCAGTCTTACACAGTGCTTTTGGATAACATTATGCTGCTTTACTCCTGGTGCAAAAATTAACGCAGTTCAGTTTGGTTTGATGGCTTGTGATCATCCATCTTACTCTTGATTATATTCCATTTTTAAGTGACTTCTTAATGTTTTCCAGAGCTGTACATTCTTCTTTTCCAAAAATATTTGACACTTCTACTCTTTAGTGATAAAACTCCTGCACCCGGAGTGCAGTTGAAAAAACAAGAGGACCAGTGAGTTTTTAGGATTTTTTCTAGGTCACATGACATCGCGAAGTTCAGTAGCTCCTCCATTTCCACTCGCTGTTGTGTTTTTAACGTGGATTTCCGTAGAAACTGTGGCGTGCCTAAAGTGTAATTACGGTGTGCGGCAGCTGACAAATATCTATTTTGCTATTTTATTAAACGTGAGGAGATGAAACTCAGAGATGTGCATCCGGATGGGACTAAAATTACCGGAGGAGCACGAAAAAGTTGAGTTCAAAAAACAGTGAAAAACAGTAGATAATTCAGCTTGAAAATTTTTATCTCAAAGGACGTCTGAAAAAAACACCTACATGATCATTCTGGACGGGAATAAAATCACAGAGGATAAAAAAACCCCATTAAAGATAAAAGAAAGAAAATTACCCTAGAACCTTCTGAGAAACTAATCCCATTCGGATAGGGGTTTATTTAGTGCACACTCTCTGTATTCAGGCTGGTTTTGAGAGGAAGTGTAATTAACTAGATTGACCACAGGATTAGTGGTGGCAGGCATTCAGTCAAATGTGTTGATTTATGTGGATCAATAGAGCTCTCTCTCTCTCTCTCTCTCTCTCTCTTTCCCTCTCTCTCTCTCTTTCCCTCTCTCTCTCTCTCTCTCTCTCTCTCTTTCTCACTCTCTCGTTCTGTGATCAGTCTGCTGGAACAGTAACTGAGAGAGGAGAAGGATCTTGGGATCTATTTTAAGGCTCGATGCGGCACAGTCTGGGTGTTCCCGAATCTGCCAGCAGTATTCAGTATTATGAGCGTCAGATAGAGATGAATTACAGGTCTTTCCCCTATTGATGATTCGCTGTTCTGCTTCCTCCTGACGGCTCTGTTTATTGATTTATTGTTATGCTTTAGTGTCATTCAAAAAAAAACTGTGTTTTTTTTTTATTTTAAAGTAAATGCTTTCTTGCACTGTGGGTTTCTGTGCACCACAGTGTGGCTGGAGGTAATTCTGTCCTCTAGTAAAATACTGTATATAAGGACGAGCAGCACATCACTAACTCGGGTGGACCTCAGCACTTCAGTCCTCTGGTTAACCAGGCAAACTGGAGCCGCTGCCTGAAATAGGTTAGCAGATGTAGGTCAGAACGTGAGGGAGCGGGTGCAATACTGGGGCTGATGTTTGTTTAATGTTCTAAGCTCTTTAGTGGCTCTCTAACTGGCACAGCGAGAACATTTTGGGTCAGATCTCAGTCCCTGTGGCCCGGCTGTCTACTGGCCGTGTCCAGAACAGAAAAGAAAAGTTCATATGAAATTATTCATTTTAACAAATCAGTTGAACTGATTTTACAAAAAGGAAAAAGCGAACAGCAGCGGGGGGAACAGACTCTGGGCAGGGTGGACTTTTATACAGCCAATATATACTAATCTAAACTATTGTAAAGAAAATAAATATATAATTTGATTCCGTTTAAATTCCATTTAATTTTGGCGGGATAAAAGTTATGTTGTTTTAGACTTTTTATGGAGTGCTCTGAAGGAAACACAGAATGGTTGCTGGTTGCTTCCAGCTGGTTGCTATGGTGTTGCTAGGTAGTTGCTGTGGTTTCCCAGGTGGTTTCTGTGGTGTTGTATCTCAGATACGTGGCTACAGTGTTGGTACGTGATTGGTTTGGTATGGTTTTCACTGTGTGACCCTTATTAAATTTAAATGTTAAATATATATATATATATCATGTCCCCTCATATGTTTCACACATGTGTGTGTTATTAGGTCTTAGCTCTAGAACTCCAAGTGTTTTTTTATCACATTTTCTAATTTTGTTTAAAAAAAATTCTGCTGAGTTTCTGAAAATTTGGTTGTGAAGACTTATAGCTCCTGTGATGTGATCTAAGCTTTTGTTTCTAATAGCTTTATTTTTTCATCTGTACATTACTTTTTCATTTTATACTTAAAAAAAACAAACACTTTTACTTAAAGAGTAAAAAGCTTGAGTTGATACTTCTTCAACTTTTTTAAACCATGAAGAATTTTCAACCTGAGTATCTATACTTCTACCTACTGAGTAATGAATACAGATACTTTTCACACCTGGCTGAGTGTATAGGTGACTGTGCAGGTGTGTATATGTTGTGCTGGGTTTTGTGTGTGTGTGTTTGGTACCAGGCTGTGTTGAGGAGCTGATTAAACTTATCAGAGCTGCTGAATTCCTCCTGTGGGGGAGGTGGAGCTCAGGCAGCTCCTTCATGCTGAATCTGAACATTCCTGAATCCGGGGGAGCGCAGTCTCCGCGCGCACGCGCTCCTGGTAAACGGTGTGTGCACGCGCTTCTGGTGAACGGTTGGCACTGACGGTCTCGCGGCTCCGCGGAGATGTGTCTGACCCGCGGCTCCTCGCGCTTTTCCCCCGCAGATAAAGAGGCTGTCGGAGCGTAAGCGCGAGCTGGAGCGGCGCGTGACCGCCGTGCTGGAGGAGAACGAGCAGCTGCAGCATACCGTGGACAGCCTGCGGGAGCGCGCGCTGGTGCTCGAGAGACAGTGCCACGAGAAGGACCTGCAGGTACACAGCAGCTGATATTTACACAGATTCAACCTGAAATAGATGATGATAAATGTTAAAAAATAAATTTAAAATGTTCTGCATTGTATATTAACACTAAAGTCATTTAAACTATGAAAATAAAAAACAGATGGAATTATTAATTAGAAAAATCTAAAATATAGAACATATTCTCTTGCTTCAATTTAGTTCAGTTTTACACATCTTGGCGGCAGCATTTTCTCAGACAGATTTATTAGGGGAGAGTCGCCTGGAGTCATTCAGGCTTTCAGTTAACAGCTGTGCTGAACTCATCAAGAGTTAATTACTTGTTCATTTCTTGTCTCTTAATAAAGTGTTTGAGAGCATCAGTTAAAGTAAAGTAGTGAAGAGGTAGAGTTACAGGTATACAGTGAATAGTGAATATTTGAGTAATGTTCGAATCCAGATTATGAGAAGCAAGAACTACTCAACTAAGTAGTAAAGAAAAATGATGGGAATCACAGATATGTTGCCCACAATAACGTTGATATTACAATACTGTATTTATGCAATACTCAATATTATACCACAAGATAATTCTCTAAAATACTTTTACGGTGTCTGTGTTATTGAAGAGGATAAATTACTCCTAAATAATTACGCAAATCCCAGCAATTAGTTTATGAACTGTTTTATTTGTGTTTACAGATATATTGAATTGTTTTGTCATGTCGCCAAGAGTATCGATATCGTGAAAAATACTATTAAATATCGTAATATTATTTTTGGCCCATATCGCTCACCCCTAGTGGACAAGCAACACTCATACTCTATAGAGCGTTTTAGCGAGTGTGGTTAAGTGTGTGTGTTATTGTTAAAGTTATTGTTAGATATATTGTGTAATGTGTGTGTGTCCTCAGCTGAGGCAGGGTCAGCTGGAGCTTCAGGAGGTGCGGGTGTCTCACCGGCAGCTGAGCGCACAGCTGGAGGAGCTGAGTGAGGAGCAGAGTCTGCAGAGCTTCAGCACCAACAGCCACTCACTGCTGTGTGAGATCGAGCAGAGCATGGAGCAGGAGGAGCTGGAGCAGGAGAGGGAGCAGGTACACACACACACACACACACACATACAATACAGACACACACAATACACACACACACACACACACACTTTGATTTTACCAAATTGAAAACCTCTGGAATATAATCAAGAGGAAGATGGATGATCACAAACCATCAAACCACCAAACTGAACTGCTTGAATTTTTATACCAGGAGTAAAGCAGCATAAAGTTATCCAAAAGCAGTGTGTAAGACTGGGGGAGGAGAACATGATGCCAAGATGCATGAAAACTGTTATTCCACCGAGTATAGAATTCTGAACTCTTAAAGCTTTGTGAATATGAACTTTTTGTTTTCTTTGCATTATTTAAGGTCTGAAAGTTCTGCATCTTTTTTGGTATTTCAGCCGTTTTTCATAAAATTTTCTGCAAATAAATGCTCTAAATTAGAATATTTTTATTTGGGAGAAATGTTGTCTGTAGTTTATAGAATAAAACAACAATGTTCATTTTATTCACACATAAACCTATAAATAGCAAAATCAGCTGTATCTAGACTACAGATAAGTAGTGGTGTTAATTGATAAAAATAGAACAGAAATATGCAGTTAATTGGGATTAATTGCTATTAGTCTTCCGTCTTATTCTCTCTAAGACTAAGCTTTTAATCATAAACATAAAACAAACAGTATTATATTGACAAAACTAAATTATATTAATATTAGCAGTGAAAATCTCTTAAAAGCAATTGTAATCATAACAAAATTCTGTGATTAGTCGCAATTAAAATCATGATTCAGCCTTTTTAAGCGTCTTTTTTCACCTCAGACACTGGATTATAGTTCTAAATGAATGTTTATGA